>NC_135819.1:76023764-76323764 GCF_964213995.1 Mustelus asterias
TGCTTTCCTGCCTCAGAAGTTGTTGATTGGTTACATGAATTGTTTGAAAGTAATCACAATTTTGGGCCAAAAGTTTCTCGTTATCAGACTGTGCAGCCACTCAAAAAGTTCTTTAAAAAAGCATGTGATTAGAAACATAGAAACATAGAAAACTACAGCACAAAACAGGCCCTTCGGCCCCACAAGTTGTGCCGAACATATCCCTACCTTTTAGGCCTACCTATAACCCTCCATCCTATTAAGTCCCATGTACTCATCCAGGAATCTCTTAAAAGACCCTATTGTGTTTGCCTCCACCACCACTGACGGTAGCCGATTCCACTCACCCACCACCCTCTGGGGGAAAACCTCCCCCTAACATCTCCCCTGTACCTACCCCCCAGCACCTTAAACCTGTGTCCTCTCGTAGCAGCCATTTCCACCCTGGGAAAAAGCCAGGATCTAAAGAGAAGATGGAAGATTTTGAAGATAACTACCCTTGTGCTATGAAAACGGCACTTCTTTACTCCATAAACCTGTGGCCATGTGCGTTCATGATTCTGAGGTAAGGATAAGGAAGCCAGTTTTAATGTCATAAATGTGGGGATCCAACAGAGACAAGAATCAAAGCTAAAATGCCTTTAGTGTGGCTTTTTAAGCTTCTTTCAATTGCGAGTTTGTCCCATGTTCTTCCACATGTTCTCCAAACATATTTCATTTCAAGTCTGGGCGGCACGGTGGCACAGTGGTTAGCACTGCTGCTTTACAGCAAGAAGTTTAACAACACCAGGTTAAAGTCCAACAGGTTTATTTGGTAGCAAAAGCCACACCTTTACAGCTTTACAGCACCAGGGACCCAGGTTCGATTCCCGGCTCGGGTCACTGTCTGTGTGAAGTTTGCATGTTCTCCCTGTGTCTGCATGGGTGTGCTCCGGTTTCCTCTCCGAAAGGTGTGCTGGTTAGGTGCATTGAACCGAACAGGCGCCGGCGTGTGGCGACTCGGGGAATTTCACACTAACTTCATTGCAGTGTTAATGTTAGCCTTACTTGTGGCTAATAAATAAACTTTGGAAGAGCATTTGGTTTAATATCAGATCTGCTGTTGTTGCTTTCTCCTTGCTGCTGTTGGAAAGAAAAAGGGAACTTCTAGTTCTAACACCTGCATGGAACAAACTAATACATCACTGCCTGCCATTTGCCTGCGAGCTGTTCTCTCACCATCAGGAATTGAAAAAAACACATCTTCCCTGTGAGTTGCTATTTAGCCTGAGGGGAGTCAAAGGCTCTGGGACTGTTTTGTTACCAGGCTTAACTTTGTAACCATGTATTTGTGAAACAGGTGAATTTCTATAGGTGAAGAAAGATTTCCCAATGTTGAAACACTGAAGCAGGATTAATAGACGATTGCTGAAGCACTCTTTAGTGTAAGACCTCATTGGTTTATGGTTTGAAGTATCAATTTGCAAGGGTAACAATTATTGTTGATGCATTGGTTCTTTTTCTTTTGCAACAAATAAACATCCCGAGTAGAATAAACGTTCAGGAGCGTCCTGGTTATTAAATGGAATCACGAGCTTTCGGAGCGCTACTCCTTCATCAGGTGTTTGAAGGAGCAGCGTTCCGAAAGCTCGTGATTCCAAATAAACCTGTTGAACTTTAGCCTGGCATTGTGAGACTTCTTACTGTGCCCACCCCAGTTCAACGCCAGCATCTCCACATCCCAGTTATTAAATGGAAAGGATGATCAGTAAACTGCATGGTGCAATGAATTAGGACGTGAGATTAGCCAGATCCTGGGGCGATGATAAATATGCAATGCTCCCACTATCAATTATGCTTGGAAATATTAACTACCTGATCGATTTATTCTGTCACCTGCAGGAAGGAACAATAGTACTGAAGACTTGTGCTCCAGAACTTGCCGCTCCCCTAGTCAAGCTCTTCCAGTACAGTTACAACACTGGCATCTGCCCGACAATGTGGAAAATTGCCCAGGTTTTTCCTGTACACAAAAAGTAAGACAAATCCAACCCGGCCAATTACTACCCAATCAGTCTACTTTAATCATCAGTAAAATGAAGGGTTATCAACAGTGCGATCAAGCAGCACCTGCTCAGTAATAACCTCCTCAGTGACGCCCAGTTTGGATGTCGCCAGGGTCACTCAGCTCCTGAACTCATTGCAGCCTTGGTTCAAACATGGACAAAAGAGCTGAATTCCAGAGGTGAGGTGAGAGCGACAGCCCTTGACATCAAGGCCGCATTCAACCGAATGTGGCATCAGGGAGCCCTAGTGAAACTGGAATCAATGGGTATCAGGGGGCAAACTCTCTGCTGGTTGGAGTCAAACCTGGTACATCGGAAGATGGTTGTGGTTGTGGAGAGTCAGTCATCTCAGCTCCAGGACGTCTCTGCAGGAGTCCTCATGGTAGTGTCGTAGACCCAACAATCTTCAGCTGCTTCATCAATGACTTTCCTTCCATCATAGGGTCAGAAGTGGGGATGTTCGCCGATTATCGCACAATGTTCAGCACCATTCGCGACTCCTCAGATACTGAAGCAGTCCATGTCCAAATGCAGCAAGATATGGATGATACCCAGGCTTGAACTGACAAGTGGCAAATAACATTCGTGCCACACAAATGCCAGGCAATGACCGTCACTAGTAAGAGACATTCTAACTACCGCCCCTTGATATTCAATGGCACTACGATCACTGAATCCCCACTGTCAACATCCTTGGGGTTACCATTGACCAGAAGCTCAAATGGACTTACAACATAAACACAGTGGCTACAAGAACAGATCAGAGGCTAGGAGTACTGCGGTGAGTAACTCACCTCTTGACTCCCCAAAGTCTATCCACCATCTGCAAGGCACAAGTCAGGAGTGTGATAGAATACTTCCCACTTGCCTGGATGAGTGCAGCTCCAACAACACTCAAGTAGCTTGACACTTTCCAGGGCAAAGCAGCCCACTTGATTGGCACCACATCTACAAACATCCACTCCCTCTGCCACCGACGCTCAGTAGCAGCAGTGTGTACTATCTACAAGATGCACTGCTGCAATTCACTAAAGATCCTTAGACAGCAACTTCCAAACCCACGATCACTTCCATCTAGAAGGACAAGGGCAGCAGATACATGGGAACACCACCACCTGCAAATTCCCCTCCAAGCTACTCACCATCCTGACTTGGAAATATATCACTGTTCCTTCACAATCGCTGGGTCAAAATTCTGGAATTCCCTCCCTAATGGCATTGTGGGTCAACCCACAGCACATGGACTGCAATGATTCAAGAAGGCAGCTCACCACCACCTTCTCAAGGGCAACTAGGGATGGGCAATAAATGCTGGCCAGCGATGCCTATGTCCCATGAATGAATAAAAAAAGTGTAATAGCTGCGGGAACTGACAACAAATAAAACAGATAAGCAAATAGGGGTTTATTTGGGGGGAATTTACTCTCTACAAGACAAAGGTAAGAATGCTTCTGAACTCCATGGCCAGAATTTTACGGTCCCACCCTCCACGAGAATCGGAGCAGGCGTAGGGCGGGCAATGGGAAGGTTTATTGACTTCGGGCAGGAACTTACGGTTTCGGGATGAGCGAGGCTGTGAAATCCTGCTTCATGACTCCCAGCCTCCAACTGATAGAAAGCCCGCACTCCAGCTCGTGATTCGCACGCCTCACCGTGATTGGCCCAACGGGTCATGTGACTCCTCTGAAAACTCGCCCCTCAAAGGGGCCAGCTACCACACTCCTCCCCCTTTAAGTCCTTAATTAACATTTTACAATAACAACAAAACTATTGACAATATTACGCAGCAAAAGGGGGCAACTTTACACTCATGAAGTAAGTTTATCTGGAGACATCCTAATTCTTTGAGAGCGTTGTAATTCTTTTGCAGGTGCTTTGTCAGTCAAGGTAATTTTGTTTTAAAGAACAGCAGGAAGTCTTTCAGTTTGTGAAAGTGTTCTACTGCAGAGAACCTCTCCAGTTCCCATTGGAATGTTACTCAACCCCTCCTACAGGTTGTTGGATTCAGTTCCACTTTCAATTGCTGGAGCCACACTCACAGGCTTAGCAAGGACAGACTGCTCACGTGGTACTGTGCGTGTTTCTCTTCTCCTCAGGTGATCCGCATGCTTCTTCATTCTCTTCCCTTGTACATCAACTACTGGATCTGTCTTGTCCACAATCATCCCAGGGACCCTATTCGAACCAGCATTGAAATTTCTCACATAAACTCAATCATTTACCTGAAAAGCGCTCTGAGCTTTGCTGGAGTCATGATATCTCTTCTGTGCGTTCTGTTTTGCCTCTCCCTTCCCTGCCAAATTTGAAAATATTAGATCGAGCCTTGTCTGGAAGATACCTTCCCATTAACAATTCAGCGGGGTAATTCCTGTAGTGGCATGAGGAGCTGTTCTGTACATTAGTAGAAAAGGGGCCAGTTGAAGTTGTAAAGGTGCAGAGGACTATTTTTTTCTGGGCTGATTTAAATGTCTGGATGACCTTTTCAGTGAACCCATTTGAGGCCAGGTGGTGGGGGCTGTTCCAACATGCTGATTCCCATTGGTTTGCATGAAGTGTTGAAATTCCTTGCTCATGAATGCAGTCCCATTATCAGGGACCAGCACTTCAGGCAACCCATGTGTGGCAAACTTCTGCTGCAGTTTATCAATTGTGGCATAGGAGGTCATCACTGTCATTTCAGGAATGTCCATCCATTTAGACTGAGCGTCAATAATGAGGAGGAACATGCTGCCCATGAAAGGGCAGCAAAATCAACATGGAGTTGCACCCACAGCTGACCTGGCCATTCCCATGGGTGCAGAAGAACTGAGGGCGATAAACTTTGTACTTGACATTGGTCGCAGTGTCTAATGAGGTGCTCAATGTCTTTATTGATCCCGGGCCAGCACATGTTACTCCAGGCGAACATTTTCCTTTTCATCATACCAGGATGTGCACAGTGCAATTCTTGTAATTGTTGGGTTGTCCGAGCTGGAACAGGAATGATCACCTTGGCTCCCTGCAAGGGCCGGAATTTTACCGGTACACCCACCCTGATACTGGGGACGGGCAAGGCCCGCAGAACAGCATTCTCCGTTGGCCTCGGGCGGGATCATACAAACCTCGGGTGGACGTGCCAGTAAAATTCCGCCCAACAGTGCCCCATCCTCCCAACTCAGCTCAGCTTTTCGGATTTGGAAAGGTCGGAGTTGTTCGGAGTTGTCACGATGCCAACTGTGAAGGGCCATCCGTTTGACTCTAAATGGGATCCCCTTGGGCCCACAACCTGATTTGTCAGTCCAATACTGGGAATGTGTCCAGAAAGGTAAGAGCAAATACAATTTTTTGGGCACTGGTGGCGGTGGAATACTTTGTGGCAAAGGAAGGTGGCTTAAAGCATCTGCAGTGGCAATATAGGTGCCTGGATTATGTTGGAATATACAGTCGTATAAAGGGAAAGGCTTTGCCCTCTCTGAATAAACCTAAAAGTGGCTTATGGTCAGTAATTATCGTAAAGTGCCGTTTATAAATGTACTGATGGAACTTTTTCACCCCATAAATAAGAGTCAAAGCTCCCTTTTTGATTTGAGACTGGGCCCCCTCAGCATCTGTTAGTGTTTTAGAAGCAAAAGTGATAGGTCTCTGTACACCATTCTCAAGTCTGTGGGACAACACTGCTCCTTTTCCGTAGGGCGAGGCGTCACAGGTCAGCACTATTTCTTTCACAAGATCAAAATGGACCAAGAGGCTTGGGTCCACTCACCTGGTGAAGGAGCAGAGCTCCAAAAGCTCATGATTCCAAATAAACCTGTTGGACTTTAACCCGGTGTTGTGAGACTTCTTACTGAGAGGTTTGAAGACTGCAAGACCATTTTAACCTGCTCAAATTTAACCCTTTTGATGTTCATTCCAATGCCACCTTTGGTACTTCCTGAGAAGTGCGTGTAAGGGTTCCAGCAACGTGGACAGGTTGGGGATAAATCGTCCATAATGATTCACCAACCCGAAGAATGATTTTAGTTCTGATACGTCTCTGGAGGCTGGTTCTCCCTGAATCACCTTAACCTTCTCCTTTGTAGGATGCAGACCCTGAATGTCGAACCTGAATCTCAAATATGTTACTACATGGGTTTGGAATGCGCATTTCTCTCTCTTGAGCCTTACCCCTGCTTATTTTTCAAAATCTGTTCACAATTTCCTCCAAATTTGCCAGCTGTTTTTCTTCAGTAGCTCCTGTAATAAAGGCAAAATCTAAATAGACAACTACCTTGGAGATAGCCCGCAACAAGTTTTCTGTGGTCCGTTGCAAAGTGGCACACACTCTGAATGGCAGCTCGGTATATAGATATAAGCCTTTGTGAATGTTAATTGTTATGATTCCCTCGATGCCTCATCTAACTCTGATTTTCGGTCCAGGGTATTGATTCAGTTTTGCTGCTGGATTGATGGCTAGCTTATAATATCCACGTATCCTGGCATTCCGGTCCGGCATAACAACAGGACGGTCTGGGCAGCCCACTCAGAAAACTGCACAGGCTGAATCATCCCCAAGTCCTCCAGCCACTTGAACTCAGCTCCTACTTTCCCATGTGAAGCATAGGCCACTGGATGAGCTCTGTAGAACATAAGTATTTACTCAGCATCAATGTAGAGTTTTGGCTTGACACCCTATATTTTGCCCAGTTCGTCCTAAAATACTTCTTGATATTTCCTCAATATTTCACAAATATCGCCTTAATTCATGCTGAAAATAATTTAATCAGATCTGACAGAGCTAATCTTGGCCCATTGCTCAGCTTAACTGCCTTAGCCATAGAATCATAGAATTTCTACAGTGGAGAAGGAGGCCATTTGGCCCATCGGGTTAGCACCAACCACAATCCCACCCACAGGCCCTATTCCCGAGACAATACACATCTCTTTAACCTGTGCTTAATGCTCCCTCCACTCACATTGTCTGTATCTTTAAGACCCGGTCGGCAGTAGAGATTCGCATTCTAATCAGTATTCTGTAACTTGATTTTGTGTCTCTGTATGCCCTGTTTGAGAGCAGATATCCACTCCATCTGAAGAAGGAGCAGTGCTCCGAAAGCTAATGGCATTTGCTACCAAATAAACCTGTTGGACTTTAACCTGGTGTTGTTAAAACTCTTACTTTGTTTACCCCAGTCCAATGCCGGCATCTCCACATCCAAACCCCCCAATCAAGGCAATCATCTGACCTGGATCTACCCTGTCTATTCCATTAAGCAATTTTGGAGGTTTCAATGAGATCACCTCTCATTCTTCGAAACTCTGGGGGATATTGGCCGTGCCTGCATGACTACATTCCAAAAACCAAAAGAAAAAAGAAAAAAACGCCTGCCTTCCTTCTTGGCCTTCTCAACACACTGAATCAGTTCATTACTATGATTACTTTGTGATGTAAAACTGGGCAATGGTGCTAATACATATATAACTAAATGGGTTGATTGTGCATCTGTTCCCAGCTCGTGCTCAGATTGTTATTTTGCCATTGCAGAATTTAACCTGAAGAGAATGATTCAAATTGTTGTTTATCCTCCTTCAGGAACACACAGAAAGCAGGGACCTCAAAATCAGCCTTCGACAAATGGATCCACTGTAAAGAGCGAAGCCAGGGCAGGCCAAGATGCAGGGATCAGTTTTGGGCCTCACAAAATCCTTAAGTGAAGTATGGGGCGGCACGGTGGCACAGTGGTTAGCACTGCTGCCTCACAGCGCCAGGGACCCAGATCCAATTCCGGCCTCGGGTCACTGTCTGTGCAGAGTCTACACGCTCTCTCTCTGTGTCTGCGTGGGTTTCCTCCGGTTTCCTCCCACAGTCCAAAGGTGTGCGGGTTAGGTGGATTGGCCATGCTAAATTGCCCCTTAGTGTCAGAGGGATTAGCAGGGTAAATACGCGGGGCTACAGGAATAGGGCCTGGGTGAGGTTGTTGTCGGTGGAGGCTTCATGGGCCGAATGGCCTCCTCCTGTACTGTAGGGATTCTATGAAGACCTCTCTGATACACATGGACATCTCAGCACTGAAACATTTTCCATAATCCAGCACCGTTTGGAAGCCATTGGGATAAGGATATTGGAACTCTTTCACTCATTTGATTCTACTCTGAAATGAGGGCTTTGAATTTTCACAATGGAGAGACTCTCCATCTGTACAAAAATGCCAGCCGACGTCCTAATCTGGAAGTCCTGTCCATCAACCCTATCTCCACCATTTAGCAGGGTGCAGGGATTGGGGGTAGGGGAGTGGAGTGGGGGTGGGGGTGGTGGGGGGTGGGGTGAAATTACACATCCATGGTTCCGAGAGGCAGCTATCCATATAAATCAGCAGCTGCCTTCACTCGTGCGTGACCTTAGGTGTGGTACATGTCTGAAACCTGAAATGTACAGATTAGAGCTGGTGGGAGCAGGTCCAAACATTGTAGATTTGTTTGGATAACCAGGATACCCCTTTGGAAGGGCAAGGTACCCCTTTGGATATGGTCCTGGGACACCTTTGAGAGAGTTGAGGGGTCCTTTGATGGAGGTAAAATGGCCTTTGGGAGAGATCCGGTGCCACTTAAGATTGTAAAATTGCCCTTTTGTGTTCATTTTAGGATGCCTACCTTAACAAGGTGGCACGGTGGCACAGTGGTTAGCACTGCTGCCTCACAGTGCCAGTAATCCAGGTTCAATTCCCAGCTTGGTACTATCTGTGTGGAGTTTGCACGTTCTCCCCGTGTCTACGTGGGTTTCCTCCGAGTGCTCCGGTTTCCCCCTACAGTCCAAAGGTTAGGTGGATTGGCCATGCTAAATTGCCCCCTATCTCGGGACTATCTAGGATAAATGCATGGGGTTATTGGGATAGGGCCGAGGTGGGAATGTGGTCAGTGCAGACTGGATGGGCCAAATGGCCTCCTTCTGCACTGTAGGGAATCTATGATTCTATGAAGTGTATACCATGCTGAAGAATTTTGATAAACGTTCCTCAGGAATGATACTTAACAAAGGAGCTTAGCTCTGCTGAGATAGTGGGCAAAGTTGGGTAATGCCAATCATGGGTCACGGGTTGCATTCTGATCTCGGAGTCAGGCGATTTAGGGTTCAAGCCCACGCTGGAGACTTAAGCACAATAGACACCTCACTACAGGTATGGTTCATGCTATCAGAAATGAATGGCTTTCATAATCACAGCTCCATCACTTGAAATCTTCAAAGCCCATCTGTGGATAATTCCCATTTATAAGTTTTCATGATCAGAATTACCATTTCAGCAGGTCATGTAATGCCTGGTGTAGCTAATGCTACCTATATAAATATTGGCGAAATATTTAGTACTTAGTCTTTGCAGCTGACACAACCAAAGCAGAAGTCAATGCTCTTGAATACTTCATGTGCTGTTTTCTCATTTTGCTCTTCATTTTATCGAGCTACATTTAGATATTAGTTGCGTTCTTGTTCAATGTTGACATACCTACTAAACTGTTTAAAAGATGACATAAATGAAAAGGCGTACTTGTGGTTATGTATTGTAAACCAATGTGCCTCTGTGTAGTGTGTCACATGATTATGTGGTGACATTATCAGAGGCATTTGGGAGATTTTCCCTCTATTCCATCTTGGACTGTAAGCAAGCAACACCTATCTAATAAAGCTCCACTAACTGGTTCAATAACCCACTGTTTGGCAACCTTTTCATTCTTTTATTTCAGTGAGCTGACCAATTTAGTACACTGCAGTGGTACTAATTTGGTTCATTTACCTTCAGAGTTGTTGGATGAGATTCTCCGACCTCCCAGCCGCGTGTTTCTTGCCGGCGGGAAGTGGCGCATTGTTTGCTAGCGGCGGGATTCTCTGTTCCCTCTGCTGTCAATGAGAATTCCCATTGATGTCACCCCACACTGGCGGGAAACCCGCAGGCGGGAGTACACTGCCAGCGGGATTGGAGAATCCCGCCAGTGTGAATGGCCGGAGAATTCTGACTGTCATCTTTTGCTTGGATACATAAGCTATCAACCTGGACCTCTTGCACTAAAATGGATCTCCTAATAGTCACTGAACTACTTGACTTGATTGGTCATTGGATAATTTTACTGATACTCAGGAACTTCTGTTTGAGGTCCAATTCGATTTCTGGTTGCTTCTTGGCTTACTGGGATGCCTGAATGGCTTATTCATTGATAAACATTCGAAAGCTTGCTGATGCAAAGTTTCCTGGAGCAGTTATTAGGCTACAGAAAATCTCTGACGAACTACTGGGGACATTTCTCCAAGTTTTTCTGTGCTCTCACTTAGCACGAGAGTAAAATTTTTGACATCTATCTTCATTATAATTGTTTCCAACTGCAGCCTATTGTTGTGCAAGCTAAACAAGAAACAGCATGATATATTCGACCAAAACAAATTAATTTGTAAGCTAGAAAGATGTGTGATCCCTTACAAAAAATATCTCGTCCATTGGCATCAGTAAATGCTGTTCTTTCTGGTGTTTGTGAGCAATAATCCATTTTTGAGGTTGTTGGTCTTACATTTATGATTACCGATTAAACCCTTTTAGGACTTTTAGGTTGAACCAAGGTCCCGTCTATCCTTTCAGATCACAGATCCCATGGAATTTTTTGAAGAAGGGTGCATGCACTCCCCTGCTACCCTGGCCAACGTTAATATGTCCACGCTTATAAATTTAGAACCATAGAACCATAGCAAAATTACAGCACTGAAGGAGGCCATTCAGCCCACCTTGTCCATGCCAGCCCAAGGACACCCAGGTGCCCAATTCTAATCCCACCTTCCTAGCACCCAGCCCAAAGCCCTGTCGCTTACAGTGCTTCAGGTGCAGATCCAGATACTTTTTAAAAAAGTTTAGAGTCTCTGCCTCCACCACCAACTCGGGCAGTGAATTCCAGGCACCCACCACCCTCTGAGTAAAAACATTCTTTGCACCTACTGTCAGTTATCTTGAATCTATGTACCCAGGTTCTAGAATTTTCCACCAAGGAAAACAATTTTATCCTGTCCATTCTATCTCTTCCCCTCATAACTTTGTATACCTCAATCAAGTCACCCCTCTTTGTTCCAAGGAAAATAACCCCAATCTATCCAATCTCGCAGTTTGGAATGAAAGCTAGGCTGACATGAGTCCTGACCCAACACTTTTTATTAATGTTTACATCAAAACATTGTTTCAGAGGCTTGTCTGCAGCTCCATGATCTTAAAATTACATTAGACTATTAATCCCAGAAACTCAGCTAATGTTCTGGGGACCCGGGGTTCGAATCCCACCACGGAAGATGGTGGATTCAGTAAAAAAAATATCTGGAATTAAGAATCTACTGATGACTATGAAACCATTCTTGATTGTCGGAAAAACCCATCTGGGTCACTTTAGGGAAGGAAATCTGCCGTCCTTACCTGGTCTGGCCTACATGTGACTCTCCAGAGCCACAGCAATGTGGCTGACTCTCAACTGCCCTCAGGCAACTCGGGATGGGCAATAAATGCTGGCCAGCTAGTGATGCCCATGTCCCACAAATGAATTTTTAAAATGATGAACATACTGTAGATATTTTTTCACTCACTGTAA
Source organism: Mustelus asterias (assembly GCF_964213995.1). NCBI lineage: Eukaryota > Metazoa > Chordata > Chondrichthyes > Carcharhiniformes > Triakidae > Mustelus > Mustelus asterias. Next base: position 76,035,353 of record NC_135819.1, read on the forward strand.
CCTTGCCTCACTGCTGCAATGTGGGAACTACAGAATAGAGAATCCAGCAGAACGTCAAGTTTTCCAAACAACTTTTTTGCACCTCAGATTATTATTTCCTATTAGGTAGCCTGCCGTGTTTTTTTTAATCAATCGGATCTCAGATTTTTATTTAAATACAAGAGAATGTCCCTTCCTACATAGCAAAATATTGCAAAGCTGGAAATCTGAAATAAAAACAGAAGATGCTGGAAATACTCAGCAAGCCTGGTGACATCTGAGAGTTTTCAAATCACTGACCCTTCCTCACAGATTTGTCACAAGGGTCCTCTGCTGAGTATTTCCAGCATCTTGGATAGAATTTTACCAGTTCTCCCTCCCCACCCAATGATGGACAGAGTGACTGGGTGTGGGGAGGGATTACATTTTCAGGTGCTGCGGGGCTCACGATCAACCACGGGCCCCTGCGATTATGGGGGGGTCAGGGTTGGTTCAGACTGTCTGCAACAGCAGAGGCCTGACAGCTCTCCGTCTCTGTTAGACCTCTGTTGTTGCTATTGCGCATGTATAGCCACAGAGGTCTGCACATGCGCAAAAGTCCCTTTGTTGCTAGCTGGTGAATTAAGCCCTGCCCACTGTTTCTAGTGGCTAGAAACCATCTAGCCCATTTTTTCAATATCTAAGCCCATAAAATTGGAAGTAAACACTTGCCCAAAAAACAGATCTGGCACTCTCCCATTCCCATGCTAGCGGGACACTTAGAATTGTTCTCGTAAAATTCCGCCCCATACGTCTTTTAGCAGTTCTGATCAGAAGCTCTGATGAAAGGACACAGACTTGAGATGTTGGGAAGGATTTTCCACAATTCTTGTTTCTCTCTTTTCTTTCTTATCCAGTGCTGTATATCTCTAGATATTCTGGGTTTCCTGGGCGTGTTGCTCCCACATTTCACCCCAAAGGGAACATGTTGAGCCTGTACTCTCCCCATTTATTTTCTAAACCCACACCCTGCTCCCCACTTTTCTGCTGTAGATTTTCCCTCAAGAAGCTGTTCCCAGCCTACATTGGCCAGGTCCTGCCTTATTTTAATAAAAATTTGCCTTACCAAATTCAAAGTCATTTTTTACAGATCACTTCCCTAGCAAACTTAAATAGTACTGTGTTGTGGTTGCTATTACTAAAATGCTCCCCTACTGCCACCTCCAACGCTTGTCTGGCCTTGTTTCCAGTTAAATCCAGCACTGCGCCGTCCCTTGTTGGATCTTCTACTCATTGACTTAAAAACATCTCCCGAATGCATTTCAAGAAATCCACCCATTCCAACCCCTTTACACTATGACTATCCCAATTAATGTTGGGGAAGTTGAAATCCTCTCATATAATTACCCTATTATTATTATTTTCATACACCTCAGTGAATTAACAATACATCTGCTCCTCCATTGCCCGCTGACTGTATGGGGGCCAATAATACACCCTCAGCAATGTGATCACCCCCTTTGTATTCCTAATTCCTAAGCAGCAAGATTTGAGTTAGACAGCCATGCTTATTCTGGGTTACGACAGCTGCATCTTAACATTTGATGTTGATCAAAGATATATACATATGTCCTATTGAAGAAGGATGTCGGTTTGTAACTGGAAGTAACAACGCTTAACCTTGTAATACATTAGGCCAGCACAGAACTAAAAACTTCAAAAATTCTTAATTGTGTCCTCTATTGCTAAAAAGAATATCTTCACAGATAAATCCATTTTTTTAATGTTTAAGGCACCATTTACAGAATGTATGCATTTTCTTCAACACCAATGATTGTGAGATTATTTTATTTATTGGCAGGCAAGAGTTTAAGGAAAATAAAGGCAAAATACTTCGGATGCTGGAATCTGAAACAAAAGAAGAAAATGCTGTTCATTTTATCTCTCTCCTACCCATCTTCCCCCTCCCCCCTACATATTCATCTGTCACAGTTTACCCTCTGATTTCAGCTTCTCTGCAGTTTGGCCATTCACACCTTTCTTTCCCTCCATGGACTGCCAATAGCAGCCTTTCCCTTCGTTTTTGTGGCTATGATTCATCCTTCATTCCCTCACCCTGCAGTTTAAATATCTCCCACTTTCTCTGCCTTTTAGCTTTGACAAAGGGTCATCTTGATCAATTGGGCCAGTGGGCTGACGAATGGCAGATGGAGTTTAATTTAGATAAATGCGAGGTGATGCATTTTGGTAGATTGAACCAGGGCAGGACTTACTCAGTTAATGGAAGGACGTTGGGGAGAGTTACAGAACAAAGAGATCTAGGGGTACAGGTTCATAGCTCCTTGAAAGTGGAGTCACAGGTGGACAGAGTGGTGAAGAAGGCATTCAACATGCTTGGTTTCATTGGTCAGAACATTGAATACAAGAATTGGGACGTCTTGTTGAAGTTGTACAAGACATTGGTAAGGTCACACTTGGAATACTGCGTACAGTTCGGGTCACCCTATTATAGGTAGGATATTATTAAATTAGAAAGAGTGCAGAAAAGATTTACGAGGATGCTACCAGGACTTGATGGTTTGAGTTATAAGGAGAGGCTGGATAGACTGGGACTTTTTTCTCTGGGGTGTAGAAATCTGAGGGGTAATCTTATAGAGGTCTATAAAATAATGAGGGACATAGATCAGCTAGATAGTCAATATTTTTTCCCAATGATAGGGGAGTCTAAAAATAGAGGGCATAGGTTTAAGATGAGAGGGGACAGATACAAAAGTGTCCAGAGGGGCAATTTTTTCACACAGAGGGTGGTGAGTGTCTGGAAAAAGCTGCCAGATGTAGTAGTAGAGGCGGGTACAATTTTGTATTTTAAAAAGCATTTAGACAGTTACATGGGTAAGATGGGTAGAGAGGAATATGGGCTAAATGAGGGCAATTGGGACTAGCTTCGGGGTTTAAAGAAATGGGGTGGCATGGACAAGTTGGACCGAAGGGCCTGTTTCCATGCTGTAAGCCTCTGTAACTCTATGACTCGGAACGTCAGCTCTTTTCTCTCCTTACAGATGCTGCCAGACCTGCTGAAATTTTCCAGCATTTTCTCTTTTGGTTTCAGATTCCAGCATCTGCAGTAATTTGCTTTTATCCAAGACTTTTGGGGGGTCTTGTGGAGCAACGGGTAGCATTCCTGCCTCTGAGTCTGAAGCTCTGAGTTTCCGTTCCATGCTAGGATTTGATGGCCATGGGAAATAATGTTCATAATGTGGCCAAACTGTTTGAGTATCAACTTGCAAACCCTCCCAACATGCACCAATGGCAGTGGTAAGAGTGGACAAGACTCCTGGTCGGCCATCTGTGAAGGCATTGGCAAACCGTGGCAGCAGCTTGCCGAGTTTAACCATAACACAGAAGTCCATGGCTGGCAGCGCCCTTTTCGGGGCATTGTATCCCAAGAGAGAGAGAGAGAGATGTGAGATTTGAAATCAATACAAAGTAACATTTTGCATACTTAGATCATTTCTGACTGGGCAGGACGGGGTTAAAGCATCGATTCCAAAATGTCCTGACAATTATAACCTCAGTATCCATTGTTCTGGTCAGAATTCCTCAGGGACCTGGTGAATAGGTGACTGACAGAACACAGCATGTAATGATTGTATCATGCAGCCAGAACAAAAATTTGAGATACCTGAATAACTGACAGATTGAGACATATTTAGCCACATAAGCCTCCTGCCTCAGGCCTAAAGACGATCACTGAGACCTAATAAGTGGTATCTTATTATTTGACTCAAGCAATTACTTAATTATAAAATCCACCCAACTCCACCCGAACAATAGAGAATAGAACCAAAACAATGTAACTACTTCCCCTGGTTTACTATCATTCCAAATCTTTCATAAACTCTTTCAGTCCCAGTGATACTTATTTTGTTCTCCAGTGAATTTTACACTTTGTCTATTACATTCTTAACCCTTTCAGAGTGTAATAACTGGAGACGATTCGATGTCGCTCCAGTAATGAAGGATTTATTAACTAACTATATATTATATATCATAGAAACCCTACAGTGCAGAAGGAGGCCATTCGGCCCATCGAGTCTGCACCGACCACAATCCCACCCAGGCCCTACCCCCACATATTTACCCACTAATCCCTCTAACCTACACATCCCAGAACTCTAAGGGGCAATTTTTAACCTGGCCAATCAACCTAACCCGCACATCTTTGGACTGTGGGAGGAAACCAGAGCACCCGGAGGAAACCCACGCAGACACGAGGAGAATGTGCAAACTCCACACAGACAGTGACCCGAGCCGGGAATCGAACCCGGGACCCTGGAGCTGTGAAGCAGCAGTGCTAACCACTGTGCTACCGTGCCGCCCTATATGCGGCATATATGCACAAGTTAAGGGCCTGACTGAAAACTCTTGCACATATCGACCCTCTTCTCCTCCCTGGCTCCAACTGAAGGTGCTCAGCCTCTCAGGATTCATGCCCTTGCTTCCGATTGGCCCAGTTTCTTGCGCGGTCTCTCCACAGTTTCCGGCCCAATCACATGGCCCGCAAAAGATTTTTGATTTGATTTTGATTTATTATTGTCACATGTATTAACACATAGTGAAAAGTATTGTTTCTTGCACGCTATACGGACAAAGCATACCGTTCATAGAGAAGGAAACGAGACAGTGCAGAATGTAGTGTTGCATTCATAGCTAGGGTGTAGAGAAAGATCAACTTAATGCAAGGTAGGTCCATTCAAAAATCTGACAGCAGCAGGGAAGAAGCTGCTCCTCAGTCGGTTGGTACGTGAACTCAGACTTTTGTATCTTTTTCCCGAAGGAAGAAGGCGGAAGAGAGAATGTCCGGGGTGCGTGGCGTCCTTAATTATGCTGGCTGCTTTGCCGAGGCAGCGGGAAGTGTAAACAGAGTCAATGGATGGGAGGCTGGTTTGTGTGATGGATTGGGCTACATTCACGACCTTTTGTAGTTCCTTGCGGTCTTGGGCAGAGCAGGAGCCATACCAAGCTGTGATACAACCAGAAAGAATCTGAGGTTAATCTGAGGTCCCTCCCTGCTTCAAGAAGACGACCATCATCCCGGTACCTAAGAAAAACCAAGCAGCGTGCCTTAATAACTATCGGCCGGTGGCTCTGATATCCATCATTATGAAGTGCTTCGAAAGGCTGGTCATGGCATGAATCAATTCCAGCCTCTCGGACTACCTGGATCCACTACAGTTTGCCTATCGCCACAACACATCCACAGCAGACGCCATCTCCCTGGCCCTGCACTCAACCCTGGAACATATAGATAACAAGGACACCTATGTCTGACTCCTATTTATTGACTACAGCTCAGCCTTCAACACCATTATTCCCATGAAACATCTCCAAACTCCATGGCTTGGGCCTCTGCGACTGGATCCTAGACTTCCTAACTCACAGACCACAACCAGTAAGTATAGGCAACAACACCTCCTCCATGAGCATCCTCAACACCACATTAGGGGGGTCTAAATCACCACTTTAGAGGGGGCCATGTAACCATACGTAGTACTATTATATAAATCAAAACCCTACGGCCGATTTTCCGACCTCACCACGCTTAGCGCAGGTCGCATTGATCCTGGAAAATTGCATGTGGGCCTAAAAATGGCTTCTGTGCCTGGCGCTGAACAGGTTGCAATCATCCCGGCCCCTTTCTACTGACACAAACCCTTTCTGGATGCGAGGCCAATTAGCATATCTAAACTAGCATTTAAATATGCTTAGCCTGTTCGACGCTGGATTCTCCCAGCTCCCGGTGATCTTCCGACCCTTGGGCATGGCGACAGAGCGGCGAGAATCACTACTGGTCTCCACTAGCAGTGACCAGGCGTATTGGCTATGTTTGGGGAGCTCGGAGGCCACTGAAGTCCCTAAGTGTGAGTGGTCGGTGACATGGTTGGGCAATTCCCATCTGGCAGTGGCCACCTGGCATCCTGGCAGTACCACTTGTAGTGTTATGACAGGCAAGGTATGAAGGGGGTGTTATGACGGCATGGGGCATGAAGGGGTACATGTCAGTGGTCATGAGAGGGTTATGTCAGGGGTTGTGAGGGTCGTGACAATTGCACTCCAGTCCGTGCGGAAAAGACTGGATTGCTCCGGTTTTCTCGCTGTTATTATACTTAGTCATTTTTTGGGAAAATTGCAGCCCTTATTTTTTTAATTCAACATAAAGTGGATTGTTGTTCGTGTATGTAAGTTATCTAATGGGTGTATCTACATTTGTGTGTCGTTGTGGATATGTGTGTAACTCCATTCCCCTGTTCTGCTTCCTGTGACCGTATCTTTCTCCGTTAGATAGCGAAGAGGGTAGAGTGGATTGTGGATTCCTCAATAATAATCCTTAGTGCAATCTGTGTTGGCCTCTCTGATAGTTGCTTAGCCTTCCCAGTCCCCTATTCCCCCATGATGTGCTTTGTTTAAGTGCTCTTGGCAAGAGCTGGGTTGCTGAGTTTGAATAACATCCGAGAGTGGGATTTAAATGTGGTTAATACATTGTTGTACCGTTGAAAATATGGAGTTGCCTTGACTCAATGGACTGTGAAAATCTATGCAGTTTATTGCACTTTATTGAAATACATCCCTCATGTATTCTTCTTCCACAGAATGTCACACAGATATGAATTTGTATTGATTGTACAATAAAGGGAGATAGCAACGCAAACCTAATTATAACTGTATGCCATCCTGAAATGGTTCTATTCAAATCTAAATGTAGGTTTGTACCATTGTTCAGACTGTTTAATATGACTTTATATTCACTTCCTGCTGCACTTTCTGGTTCGTATTAGGTCCTATGTCAAGGAGGTTTGCAACAAAGTCTGATGCCATAAGCTGTGTCAATGTGACCTGAAAAACAATACTATATGATCCAGAGAGATGAATAGTCTAGACTTCAAGATTAGTCATCCTTTGTAATTAATAAATAAACAAGCAGATTATTGGATTCAGATTTTGCAAATCACAATACATACAATCTAACATAAATATCTCATTTCCACTACTGTCATTTTCATTGTGGATTTCCTTCAGGCTATACCTTGCTCAAAAAAATACAACTCTCAACTGCACTTTCTGCTTTTCTCTTCTGAAGTTCCAAATGGTGACTGGTGCAGTCTTATTTTGGGATTGCTGTTGTATGATTAGGTTTCTTGTCACCTCTAAGAAAACTGCGTAGACTTTCAATGTCCAATCAGATCATCCTGATTCCCAGACCGAAATATAAATTCATGCCACTGACATCTTCCAATTTGTAGAGACATTCGGGTGAATTCTGGGTGATTTAGTCCTCCCATGGCTGTGCTCTCACCCTTACTGACCCAGCACCGACCCACTAAGGCTACAGGGGTCAAGGTGGCAGAGTGGGCCAGTGAAGTCAGCAGGAGTAGTGATTGTAGTAAACTGCAAGACCCGGGGCAGCTGGTGTATTAGACAGGGCTGAGGGGAAACATGTCTGGCCATGTTCGCAATCATTCCAAATGCCTCCTCAGGGGAGAAAATTCCCAAACCTCCCGGTGAGTAGATGCCAGTTGTGAAAGATATAGCAGGACATAGGCTGTGTTGTGTTGAGTATCCTCAGTAGAAAGGATATCACAGCAGTCGAACAGGGAGGTTGAGATTCACCAGGATATTATGAAGAATGAGAGGCAGGGTTAGGAAGGAAAACTTACAAAGTTTGGGCTTTTTCACTGAAGCCGCAAAGAATGAGTAAGAGAGTAATCTCTCTAAATGGGGAGTGATTTCGGGGTGCTCCAGTGCAGAATGATCTGGATGTCCTCATCCATGAGTCACAGAAAATTAGCATGCAGGTACAGCAGATAATAAAGAAAGTGAATGGAATGTTGGCATTTATAGCTAAAGGAATAGAATATAAAGGGAAGGAAGTATTGTTGCAACTATACAAGGCATTGGTCAGACCACACTTGGAGCATTGTGTACAATTTTGGTCCCCTTATTTGAGGAAAGATGTAGTGACATTGGAGGCAGTTCAGAGGAGGTTCACTAGATTGATTCCAGAGATGAGGGTTTGTCGTATGAAGAGAGATTGAACAGTTTAGGCCGATACACTCTGGAATTTAGAAGAATGAGGGGAGATCAAATTGATGTAGACAAGATGATAAAAGGTATGGATAAAGTAGACATGGAGCAGATGCTTCCTCTTGTGGGGCATTCTAGGGCGAGAAGTCATAGTCTTAGGATAAGGGGCAGCAAATTTAAAAGAGTTGAGGAGAAACTACTTCTCCTAAAGGGCTGTGAATCTGTGGAATTCACTACCCCAAAGTGCAGTGGATGCTGAGACAGTGAGTAAATTAAGGAGGCGTTCGACAGATTTATAATTGGTAATGGGTTGAAGGGTTATGCGGAGATGGCAGGAAAATGGGGATGAGGAGTATATCAGCCATAATCGAATGGCGGAGCAGACTCGATGGGCTGAATGGCCTAATTCTGCTCCTATATCTTATGAACTTATGAACTTATGAATTTAAGTGAGTTTGAGAGTGAGTGAACCTGTGTTTTGTGCACGTGTTTCACGCTGTGCACAAAACACAGGCTAACAGTTAAAATGAAGCAACAGCTCATCATTGTTTTGGCTGATCAGGGCAGTCATGTCACCATTCTCACTCAGACGTTCTGCGAGACAGGAGGCAAGTAGGAAGGGTTGGGTAGCATTGAGCAAGGTGCCAGATATTCTTTTTAATAAATGCCATGGGATCTATCTCAACTCCCAACATAACCAAGGAAGCTGTTGGATAAGATGGTAAACCAATGCACCATGGCTTTTCTCATCAATTTGTCTACCCCCTTGCCAGAACTGTAGTTTCATATCAGTGGTAGATAATGTGATGCTACTGTGCCTTTAAGAAATCCCACATCCAAGATGGCGCCGGAGCGAGGCAACTTCTTGCAAGCTGTGCCCAGCAAACCTTCTAATTCTATCTTTTACCCTTGTTCTATGCTTACATTCTGCACTCTCTCATTTCCTTCTCTATGAATGGTATGTTTTGTCCGAATAGCCCGCAAGAGACAATGTTTTTCACTGTATGTTAATACATGTGACAATAATAAATCAAATCAAATCAAATCAAAAATGCATTTTAATCCCGTTTCTCTGTTCTTTTTTTGTATCATTGCCGTGATGTTTGTTGAAAGCATATAAAGGGTCTTTTTGTTTCTTTTTAATTTGGGCCTAATGCAACGTCCTGGAGTTTTACAAGTTTTATGACCCTTTTGAATTGTTGGAGGAAGGCTGATTGACACATCAAGTGGTTCTGTCACAGAGGAATCCAAAGATTCACTTTCAGTTTGGCTAGTTAGAAGCTCGTGGGACTGCAGGCTGCAAATAGTAGGTTATGTGTCTCTCCCTGGTATTGGAAATTTAGCTCTTGGTAGCGGGCTTGCTAGTAGCGAGAGGCAAGGAGTGCCTCTGTCTCTCAAAGTGTGGCGAAAGGTGCAGGGCCGGAAGGCCTCAGCGTTTTCAACTCTACATCCAAGGAGTAATCCACAGAAAGGGGTTGGAAAGCTGCAAGATTCAGCATCACATGAGCATACTTATTTTCGGTGCTAAACCTATGAAGGGGTGTATAGTTGTAGGGGTGTTGGAACAGTATTTTTTTAGCTGTTAAGGTATGTACAATATCATTGTTTCTTTCTTGTTTGTAATTGATAAAAGTTATTGCTAATTCTCTTGTTATATATTAACTGTGTACTTAAATAAATTTTGTTTGATAAAAGCTCCTTGGTGGGTCGTTTGACTCATACCTGGAATGAAACATCTTATGCTGACCGGTGGCACAGTGGTTAGCACTGCTGCCTCACAGAGCCAGAGATCCGGGTTTGATTCCCGGCTTGGGTCACTGTCTGTGTGGAGTTTGCACATTCTGCCCGTGTCTGCGTGGGTTTCCTCCGGGTGCTCCAGTTTCCTCCCACAGTCCAAAGATGTGCGGGTTAATTTGATTGGCCATGCTAAATTACCCTAGTATCAAGGGGATTAAAACGGTAAATATGTGGGGTTACGGAATAGGGCCTGGGTGGTATTGTGTTTGATGCAGACTCAATGGGCCAAATGGCCTCCTTCTGCACTGTAGGGATTCTATGATTCTATGATCATTGATTCTATGACCTGTGCCAAAATTCAAAGTGCAAAATTTATGATCTAGGCTGACTTCATAAAATACCTTGGAGATTCTGACCTGGATTATAACAATAGGAGCTGCAACTTGCATTGATGAGAGTGAATTCTCAAGGCTGATCATAACCATTAACCAATATGGTCAGAGGGGGGGGTAAAAATCCAGTTTGCATTATAAATCAGTTGCTTCCTATGCGAAACATTTAAGGTGCAAAGGATGTGGACAATGTTGCCTTTAAACATGTGCTCATTCTCTAACAATAAATGTATTCAACGTGCAATGCTTAATAACAAAGATACAGTATCTGTACGCGTGAATGTTGGTTTGGGGATTGCAAATCAATATTGCCTAGCAACATTTTCTTTTGTGCTTCCAGCACATTTCTCTCTGTGATTTATGACAATTACAAGTCAAATTTATAATTAGCAAGTGGTAACAGATGGGCTGATGTATCCACCTAAAATGCCATGTATGACAGATTGATACTTTCCAAAAATACCTGGAGGGCTTTTCATTCACATCCTACACTCCTCAGCCAAGAAGTGAAGTTCTTGGCAAGTATCCCTGTTGCATGTCAGTATGGCTTGTAGAAAACAAGTTCCCATGTGCAGCCAGTGAGAATATGCAATTTGTATGAGAAAATGTCGCTTTTAATTGTAGGATAGCCAGACATCATTAAAAAAAAAGGTAAGATGATGCTCTTTGCCCCTGCTGCCTTGCGACACCAATTCTACCCCAATTCCCAAAAAGAAAGTTGGGAACATTGCGTCCAAGTCTCCATCCATTCCAGTCTACATAGCTGCATAAGGTTTAAGGACATCTATCACACTAAGTTGGCAGCAAAAACTTTCAACACACTTATTCATAAAACTCGGCCGTGATTCTTTTGTCTATTTAACCCAACCCACATGGTGTAATACTGTTGATAACTTCCATAGATAGTGCAGAATTAACTGGAGTTAGACATAAACAGCCTTGTTTGAACAGATCTGGCCATCTGCCAAATCGTTTCTGACCATCTAACATGTCAAATCGTGTAATACGCAATCGACACTGAGGACAGTTTACACATTCAAATAGACAGGTCCTTTTTCACATAGACCTGGTACAGTTTTAATGTTTGCATTAGTTTGTATCATGCTAGTTTATGAATTCTAATTACTGGTCAGTTCATTTTAATCATCTTTCAAGTCTACAAATGTTTTGGATTTTGTTTTGTTCTATTATTCAATGTGACAAGAACATACGCGCGTCCAAGAATTGGATCCCTGGAGCCAGTTCCACTTTGCAATAAGATTGTGGCTGAGTTGTGCATCAACTCCACTTTGTGTCTAAAACCCGTATCCCTTTGTTTCCTTAGTAGCCAAGAATCTATCAACGTTGGTGTTAAATATATTCCACGGCTGAACATTTGCAGCCCTTTGGAAGCAAAGTAGGACATGTGAACAACATACGTTTTTGGCATCATGAAGCACTTGGAGATCAGGTCCACCGTAATTCAGAAGCAGATAGGTCAGACCAAATGCCGAAGTTCAAATTGTGGTAAGTGCCCTGGTGCAGCTTTGCATCGCTCCCATTTTGTATATTTGTCATCATTCGGGCCTCTCAGAGTCTGGCTGGGGTTCACTGCTAACTTTTGCCAAATTTCCTTTTATGGAAGTGTTCCAAGCTTTGCATTTAAAATTCAAATGAGCAATGTAATTATGTAATTAACCCTGAGACGTGTACAGGTATAGACTGCTTTCTGTAAATCTAAGTGCTGAGTCATCATGTCCAATATATTCCCACTGGCACATACCCATTCCAAATTCTCTTCAATTGTATAATTGCCACAACTTTCTCTTTAAGTTTTTTCTTAATCCCATTTTTTTAAGGGGGGCGGGGGTGGCACGGTGGCACAGTGGATAGCACTGCTGCCTCACAGCACCAAAGAGTTGGGTTCAATTCCCGGCTTGGGTCACTGTCTGTGCGGAGTTTGCACATTCTCCTCATGTCTGCGTGAGTTTCCCCCGGATGCTTCGGTTTCCTCCCACAGTCCAAAGATGCGTGAGTTAGGTGGATTGTCCAAACTAAGTTGCCCCTTAATGTCAGGGGGACTAGCTAGCGTAAATGCATGGGGTTATGGGGATAGGGCCTCGGTGAGTTGTGATTGATGCAGACTCGATGGGCTGAATGGCCTCCTTCTGCACTGTGAGATTCTATGATTCTAAGTTGGATTGTCCAGGCTGTGGACTTTTGCATGGCTTAGTCACAAGAGACTTACTTATGTATAGTCAGAAATGCTTATGAAGAATCAAGAATAAGAAAAGACACAAAGGCTAGAAGCCCAGTGTAATTTGTTGCACTGGGGACCTGAAGGACTTCCAACATACTGGTGTGAAGGGAGACATTCATCTTCATTGCCTAGGCGGTAATCTGGTGGGGCAGATCACACACGTGTCACAGGACCTCTCTGAAATCCATTACGTTGAAAATAATGATAGATTTTGTCAGGTAAGGCTATTGAGGGTTACTGAACCAAAATGGGTGGGTGGGATTCAACTCCAGATCCCCGATGGTCTAATTGTACGGTGGAGCAAACAGGACAAGAATGACCTCCTAATGTTGCTCTGAGATATAAATCAGGTGAGTTCTCTAAATGTGACCTTGCCTGGGACCAGCTCCATTTTATCCTATCCTCAGATGGGAAAAGTGTAAAACGGGATGGCCGCCTGTCTGTGCTGCCTGTGCGCTGACCTAAAAATCGCACGGGCAACGCGATACTCCAGTTTGATTGCCCTTTTAATTGCATTAACTGGTTGATTAATTGTCAGTGGGCTTGATATTGACTCCTGTGCGCACCCACCAAGCAAAATATCGTGTAAGTGCGCGATAACATCAGAACGCATGCCCAATGTCTTCTGCTGCAGTTTTATGTGGCTTTGGTTCAGGCATGCGCCCACTTAAACAACATAAAATTCTGGCCAGGCAGGTAACAGAGTTCAAGTCAAGGTCAGTGTTGTGGCAAAGTGGTCAGCACAGCTGCCTCACAGCGCCAGGGACCCGGGTTCAATTTCGGCCTCAGGTGACTGTCTGTGTGGAGTTTGCACATGCTCCCCGTGTCTGCGTGGGTTTCCTCCGGGTGCTCCAGTTTCCTCCCCACAGTCCAGAAGATGTGTGAGTTAGGTTGATTGGCCATTCTAAATTGCCCCTTAATGCCAGTCGGATTAGGAAAGTAAATATGTGGGGTTATAGGGATAAGACTTGGGTAGGATTGTTGTTGGTGAAGCTTCAATGGGCCAAATGGCCTCCTTCTTCACTGTAACTTCTATGATTCAGTTGGCTGAGTTCATATCGCTAATTTCCCATGACCACGAGAACTCGGTTATCTATTCCCCAAAACACGAATGGGTCTTCCGCCTCTCATGGCCTGTCAAAAACAGGGAAGTCCTCCAGGTGGACCACCGAGACATCCTCCAACTTTCCACCTGCCCCGCTTCAACCTCACACCTGTCCTGCCATCGTCAAAGGCCTCAGTCGGCCCAGTACTTGGCCTGGTCGTCTCGTGTCTGTCATTCAGCAGCCGTAGAACTCAGCTCCTGTTCCTGGCTGCTGTCTTGCTCTCCTCTCCCAGGCTTCTGGCCTACCTGCTTCCCCAGTCTGCACCCTGGGTGCCTGACCCCACCCCCTCTGCTTCAGCCTATGCTCCATTCCACAGCCTGCCAAAGCCATCTCTTCCCCTCCCGAACGGGGCCCACAGGATCAGCTGAGTTTTCTACCTGGGGTCCCCCCGAGTCAATGAGCTCTGTTGGCAGGGACCCCCTGCCCCACAGGCAAACCCCAGGGTTCCTTCCAAATTGAACAGAGATCAACAAGCTCTAATTGAGGCAGCTGTTGAGACAGTGGTGCTTTTGCTGGAATACCGACCAGCAAAATGCTTTGGAAAAGATGAAATCTTGCAATCCATAGATTCCCAACAGTGCAGCAAGAGGCCATTTGGCCCATCAACTTTGCATCAACTCTCTGAAAGAGTATCCCACCCAGCTCTCCTCTCCACCCCAACCCCATATCCCCGTGCATTTATCATGGCCAATCCATCTAACCTGCACATCTTTGGACACCAAGGGGCAAGTTAACATGGCCAATCCATCTAACCTACACATCTTTGGACTGTGCAAGGAAACCAGAGCACCCGGAGGAAACCCATGCAGACAGGGGGAGAACGTGCAAACTGCACACAGACAGACACCCAAGGCTGGAACCTTGGCACATTCGGACCCAGAATTATCGGCCATAGGAACAGCAGATGTATTTTCTCCAGCTCTGGGGAGGTTTTATTTTTAATGTAGAGAGACAGCTAACATGAAGCAGTCTACTATGTCTCCAGCTTTCTAATCGAAAAGGAACAATGATACATCACAATAGAAAAAGAAGCATTAGCTACAATATATGTGGCAAAAATCTCAGACTATTCATGCGATTATGTTTCAATAACGCACCAGTCACCCTTCTGAGCATGAAACAAATTGTGAAGATGTTGCCCAGAATCCTGCAGTTCAGACTAAGATTGGTGAGATATGACTCCATCACAGAGTATGTGCAAAGAAAGTATCAATCAACATCTGTCACACTGTTACAAGCACCATCAGAAGGGATCAAACAAGTGGATGTACACGTCATTGAGAAGGTTGAAGCATATACCTCCTTAGTCACTCAGTACTTATCAACTATTGCAGAGAAGTTGCAAAATATAAAACAAGCCCAGCAACAAGATGAAGAACATCTTCACGAATGAGAATATTGCCTGCAAGAATGGCCAGACTATATCCCCACTAATCCCTTAAAATGACAGTATTTTGAACAGGACAAACACCTCACAACCATTGAAGTGATAACGTATTAGTCTTCAACGAGAGAATAACCATACTGAGAGCACTTCAGTTTGACATTCTTCAAAGTCTTCACCAAGGTCATCCAGAAATAGCAAAATGTTGTAATCTGTTAGGTAGCCAGGGATTAATCACTCTGTAGAAGAAATTATTTCTCACTGATTTACTTGTGCTGCACGCAGCCAAGAACAAAAAGAAGAATGACTACTTTCTACATTTCCATCAAGGCTATGGGAATGCCTGGGAATGGACTTATTTGAACTTATTGGGAAAACCTTCCTTATCATCATTGATTACTACTCATGGTGGATTGAAATAAAAGGACTGTATAGTATCACAGCAGAAACAGGTATCAGATCCCTCAAGAGAATTAACACAATACATGGCATCCTGGGTATGTAAAAAACAAGTGTGGCTTTGTTCATCTATGATGTGGAGATGCCGGCGTTCGACTGGGGTAAACACAGTAAGAAGTCTCACAACACCAGGTTAAAGTCCAACACGTTAATAAACCTGTTGGACTTTAACCTGGTGTTGTGAGACTTCTTACTTTGTTCATCTAACCAGTTCACTTCACTGTCCTCATGAAAACGCAAGGACTGAGAGAGGGGTACAAACTGTCAAAGATTTATTGAAGAAAAACAAAGGCTTTAATCTAGCTCTTCCGAGTTATCGAACATTAACACTATGAAAAACTGTTCCTTACTATCAGAGTCACTAGTGGATTGGAGATTGGGAACACAGTTTCCATCTCTTAAAAATGTAATCCTTTACGCTATATTTGATTTGATTTGATTTGATTTGATTTAGTTTGATTTATTATTGTCACGTGTATTGGTATAAGTGAAAAGTATTGCTTCTTGCACGCTATACAGACAAAGCATACCATTCATAGAGAAGGAAATGAGAGAGTGCAGAATGCAGTGTTACAGTCATTACAAGGGTTTTTATTTATTTGATTTTTAAAAATTTGATTTATAATTCTCACATGTATTAACATACAGTGAAAAGCATTGTTTCTTGCGTGCTATACAGACAAAACATACCATTCATAGAGAAGGAAATGAGAGAGTGCAGAATGTAGTGTTACAGTCATAGCTAGGGTGTAGAGAAAGATCAACTTAATGCGAGGTAAGTCCATTCAAAAGTCTGACAGCAGCAGGGAAGAAGCTGTTCTTGAGTCGGTTGGTACCAGTGCTAACCACTGTGCCACCGTGCCACAAAGTCTTAATTGTTGATGAATAGTGCTGAGGGATATTTGCAAACAGCTCTGCGTTGTCACAATCTAAGAATCTTTTTCAATTCCTTTTGCGTTGCAGAGGCTCAAAACATTCATTCTCCTTCCCAGGTAACCTCTGCGTTCTTCTTCAATACTTCACCACCATGATCCATCTAGAATCATAGAATCACTGCAGTGTAGATGGAGGCCATTTGGCCCATTGAGTTGACATCAACTCTCTGACAGAGCATCTTTCCCAGGCCCTATCCCTGCAACCCCACAAATTTACCCCACTAATTCCTCTAACCTATACATCTTGGAACACTATAGGATAATTTAGCATGGCCAATCCACCCAACCTACACGTCTTTGGATCGTGAGAGGAAACCAGAACACCCGATGGAAACCCTCAAAGACACGGCAAGAACATGCAACCTTCACACAGATAGGCACCCAAGAAATTGAACCCTGGTCCTTGGCGCTGTGAGGCAGCTGTGCCACCGTGCCACTAGCAACTCCTTCATGGTACCACTCTTCATTGTCTCACTGCAGTTTCTGTACAACCTGGTTCCACGTTCCACCCTTGGAGCATTGCCACTGATGCTCATTTTGACTCAGACACAAAGCCCTCCAAATGGACCTTTGCCACACAAACTGATTCCTAACTCTGCAAACCAGATAGACTTCTGGGATGCAAAACACAAACTGAAACCTGTGTGCACCCAATGTCCAAATACAGACAAGTTTCCAGGGGCAGTGGTAAGGAGCGGGAGTCTGAGTTGATCCTTTAACCTTCCCCTCCCCCTGTCACAGCTGTAGCTCCACAAAAAACATTCTTGATCTGTAGCTTCCCGCATGGGTTCAAAGCCGCTGTACTTCCATCAGCCTCTTGGCCAGGCCCATATTGTAAATGAGAATGGGCTTGGCTGGCTAAATCTAGGTTAAACAAATAAATAAATGCTGCAAGGTTAAAAATTAAAAGTACAAATCAAAAACAAAAGTGAGATATGCTCACAGACAGAAACTAACTGCATTTTTTTTAACCTTTATTGTTTGCGAGCTTTTTTACTTTGTTTTGTAATTTGTTTTGCAGGAGAGGAAAAGGTCAGCCAGGAAATTAATACGGCCTGATCTTATCGTAGTGATACTTAGCACATTCATTTCAAATCACTCTCTCCATTGTTTTAAAGGAAACATCAACCCATTCATTATAAATGGGATTTTGTCTCTGTTAAGTTATAGCTGGAGGAATTTGACAAATCGTATTGTGCATAATCTTAGAAACCCTACAGCACAGAGAAAGGCCATTCGGCCCATCGAGTCTGCACCGACCACAATCCCACCCAGGCCCTACCCCCATATACTTACCCACTAATCCCTCTAACCTACGCATCCCAGGACACGAGGGGCAATTTTAGCATGGCCAATCAACCTAACCCGCACATCTTTGGACTGTGGAAGGAAACCGGAGCACCCGGAGGAAACCCACGCAGACACAAAGAGAATGTGCAAACTCCACACAGACAGTGACCCAAGCCGGGAATCGAACCCAGGTCCCTGGAGCTGTGAAGCAGCAGTGCTAACCACTGTGCTACCGTGCCGCACCAACATTATGCTGTGACTTCAAGCTGAAGATCTTCCTCCTCTTTGTATATTCATTCACAAGATGAGGGTGTCGCTGGCTAGGCAACCCCAAATTTCCCTTGAGAAGGTGGTGGCGACCCACTTTCTCAAGGTGTACAACCGGGCAGAAGCGTTTGTACATACTTTAAGGTGGCACGGTAGCACAGTGGGTTAGCACTGCTGCCTCACAGCGCCAGGGACCTGGGTTCGATTCCCGGCTTGGGTTACTGTCTGTGTGGAGTTTGTACATTCTCCCCGTGTCTGCGTGGGTCTCCGCCGGGTTCTCCGGTTTCCTCCCACAATCCAAAGATGTGTGGGTTAGGTGGATTGACTGTGCTAACTTACCCCTTAATGATAGGGGGACTAGCAGGGTAAATGCATGGGGATAGGGCCTGTGTGGGATTGTGGTCAGTGCAGACTCGATGGGCCGACTGGCCTCCTTCTGCACTGTAGGATTCTATGATTTCTTGAACCATTGCAGCGATGTGGTATAAGCAAGTGGCTTGCTAGAGGAGGCAATGGCCCAGTGGTATTATCGCTAGACTATTAAGCCAAAAAATCAGTTTATGTTCTGGGGACCCCGGATCGACTCCACGGCAGATGGAGGAGTTTGAATTCAATAAAAAAAAATCTGGAATTAAAAATCTACTGATGAGCATGAAACCATTGTTGATCGTTGGAAAAACCCACTTGGTTCATTAATGTCGTTTAAGAAAGGAAATCTGCCATCTTTACCTGGTCTGGCCTACATGTGACTCCAAAGCCACAGCAATGTGGTTGACTCTCAACTGGCCTTGGGCAACTAGGGATGGGCAATAAATGCTGGCCAGCCAGCGACGCCCATGTCCCACAAATGAATTTTTAAAAAGGCCATTTCAGAAGGGAATTAAGAATAATCCCACATTGCTGTGTGTCAGGAGTTGCTGTAGGCCAGACTGGGTGGCAAATTTGCTTCCCTAAATGACATTGTAATGAACTTGAAGGGTTTTTAAAACATGAAAAAAGTAGCTTCACTGTTACCATTACTGAGAATACCTTCTTGTTCCTGATATTGATTTACACTTGGAATATAGCATTCAATTCTGGTCGCCACACTACCAGAAGGATGTGGAGGCTTTGGAGAGGATACAGAAAAGATTTACCAGGATGTTGCCTGGTATGGAGGGCATTAGGGCATTAGTTATGAGGAGAGGTTGGAGAAACTTGGTTTATTTTCACCAGAACAACGGAGGGGCGACCTGATAGAAGTCTACAAGATTATGAGGGGCATGGATGGAGTGAATAGTCAGACGCTTCTCCCCAGGGTGGAAGAGTCAATTAACAGGGGGCATAGGTTTAAGGTGTGAGGGGCAAAGTTTAAAGGAGATGTACGAGGCAAGTTTTTTACACAGAGGACAGTGGGTGCCTGGATCTTGCTGCCGGGGAAGGTATGGGAGCAGATACGATAGTGACTGTTAAAGGGCGTCTTGACAAATACATGAATGGGATGGGAATAGAGGGATATGGTCTCTGGAAGGGTAGGGGGTTTTAGTTCAGTCGGGCAGCATGGTCGGTGCAGGCTTGGAGGGCCGAAGGGCCTGTTCCTGTGCTGTAATTCTCTTTGTTCTTTGTTCTTTTTTATTATTTAATTTAATTTTAAATTCCCCAGTTCAAAGAAGAAAAAAGCAGTTCTGACCAGTATTCTTATTTCCCAGTTTTTATTGTTCACCATGGTGGGATTTGAACTTTGGGTAAGTATTCGGAATACTAGCCCAGCAACATACCTGCTGTGATAGCTGACTTGATTAAAACTCAGGCCCTATCTAAATGCTGATTAAGCAATAATGAAACTGACTAATGATAATCAAACCAGTTTAAAATATCAACGTTAATAAATAGATTTATGGTGTTAGAAAGTTCACATCGGGAAGAATGCAATTACATTATTTGCAGACTTCAAAACAGGCCTATAAAAGTGTCGGGAAAAGAAACCCATTAACACAATTTATACTGATCAATTTAACAATAACGGATTACTCCAATAGGCGTGAAGTCATGAATGAAAGGGTCGATGCAGCAGTAAAAGATGTTGCCAAGTGCTTTTGCTACACTAACTGTTAACAAGTTAGGCAGCGATTCCTTGTTCATTTGAATTCTGGTTGTTGATGGTCTCATTCATGTGATTTAAATGCTGATTGTAGTCTGGCCGCCAGCCCTTGGGAAGCCTTCTGGGTCAGAATTGAAGATCTGCCGCTTGCAGGTTGAATAGCCAGGGTCTTTTTCTGAGATGAATCATTCTCATAAATGAGCAGCGAAAGAGGTCAGGGCAGGGAGACACAGAAGGTTACGTGTGTGGCAGAGATAAGGGTTCATTCATTGCGCTCTCACTGCCAAGGCTCGATAGGGGAGTGTAGCCTGCAGCTCCCCATCAAGAGTGTGCCGTTTGCTGTGCACTTCCAAGGGAGCCATAAAAATAATCCAAACTCTCAGCCTGCAAGAATTTTCGACAGCATTCTGCTGTTTACGTTCCAGGGTGAGGCTTTTCCAATTATTCTGCTTAACATGGTTTAGATCGCGTTGGCTGAAGACTTGCGGCATTAAGTGTAGCAACAGAATTCTTTTCTAGAAAAGCACTGAGACTTTATCGCGTGCAGTTCAGAAATCCAGACGGCGAGCTGATGGAAGAAATGCAAATCTCGTGTAATTGGATAATGGAGTTTTTGCTAAAGAATGAGTTAATGGGAACCTTTGAAAATGCGGGGGGAAAAAGTCTTTGGAGTTGAAATGGCATTGTGCAGTATTTAGTGACAAACATGTCAACAGACTTGTACGAAACACCTCTGTTTGATATTTGGGGGGAAAAAAGACATTAATGCTACAGGAGTGCCCAAAGCTGCAGCTAACGTACCACACTCATAGGAACATAGAAACTAGAAGCAGGTAAAGGCCATTCAGCCCTTCAAGCCTGCTCTGCCATTCATTTTGATCATGGCTGATCATCGAATTCAATATCCTGATTCTCTCTTTTCCCGCCATATCCCTTGATTCCCCCCCCTCACACTCCAAGAGCTATATCTAATTTCAACTACTTTGTGTGGTAGTGAATTCCACACATTCACCTACCTCTGGGTGAAGAAAGTTCTCCTCACCTCAGTTCTAAAAGGTTTACCCCCTATCCTCGGACATTCTTTCTGAATCTACTCAGCTACTGGGCCCTGGAAATTCAAACTTCGAGACCAATTTCTTCTCAAACACTTGTTAAACAAAATATCATTCATCAGATGTGGGCTTCACTACAAGGCCAGCATTTATCACGCAAGAGAGGGTGGTGGTGAATCATCTTCTAGAACTGCTCTCTCGGTACCAGAGTTCTGTTAGGGAGAGAGAGTCATTCAGTGCCAAGGTCAATGCCAGGCGTGCTGTCCGATTTCATTCTTGTCTTTTCTGTCACGGTTTGATACAACAGACTGGCTTACTAGGCTGATTCACGGGGCAATTAGGAGGCAACCACATTATCGGTGAGTCTAGAGTCACATGTAGGCCAGATCTGGTAAGGTCATAGAATCCCTACAGTGCAAAAGTGGTCATTTGGCCCATCAAATCTGCATGGACTATCTGATAGAGTATCTTATCCAGGCCCTCTCCCCGCCCTATCCCCCTAACCCCACACATTTCCCATGGCTAATCCACCCAACCTACTCCTCTCTGGGCACTAAGAGGCAATTTACCACGGGAAATCCACTTAATCTGCATATCTTTGGAGTGTGGGAGGAAACCGGTGCAGGCACGGGGAGAATGCGCAGACTCCACACAGACAGTCACCCAAGGTCGGAATCGAACCTGGTTCCCTGGCAGGCTGTGAGAAGTCTCACAACACCAGGTTAAAGTCCAACAGGTTTATTTGGTAGCAAATAACTGTTGGACTTTAACCAGGTGTTGTGAGACTTCTTACTGTGCTTACCCCAGTCCAACACCGGCATCTCCACATCATGGCTGTGAGACAGCAGTGTTAACCCTCAGCTGATTTCCATCCCTCAAGGCTATCAGTGAACCAGGTGGGTTTTTACAACAATCCAGTAGCTCCATAGTCACCAATAATGAACCTGGCTTTTTATTCTATTTGTGTTTCATTGCATTTAAAGTTGCCATCTGCTGAGCTGGGATCTGAACTGCTATCTCTGAACCGCTTGCCCAGTAACATTACCAGTACACTACATTCTCATATTCCTGAGTTATATTTTTTGGGCCTGGAGGCCATTGGCTCATTGGTGGACAATTCCTAAATGAGGTCACAAACAGTTGTTAGTTTGGCAAGCTTGAAATTTCGGCAAATTCAGAGGGGCATGGGATACAACTTTTTCCTTTCCATCCCAGCCTCCGTGGCAGTTTCATTTGGACATCATACCATAGCCCATCACTAATATTGTAAAGTTTAATTTGAACTGCTTTCAATAGAGATGATCATCACAAAGGTCTGGCGGCATGGTGGCACTGCTGCCTCACAGCGCCAGAGACCTAGGTGCGATTCCTGGCTTGGGTCTGTGCAGAGTCTGCACCTTCTCCCCGTGTCTGCGTGGGTTTCCTCCGGGTGCTCCGGTTTCCTCCCGAGAGATGTGCTAGTTGGGTGCATTGGCCGTGCTAAATTCTCTCTCAGTGTACCCAAACAGGCGCTGGAGTGTGGCGACTAGGGGATTTTCACAGTAACTTCAATGCAGTGTTAATGTAAGCCAATTTGTGAACTGATAATAAATAAATAGATCTTAAATCTACTTTAATATTCTATGTGGTGTGGTACGAAATCACAGATCAGAAAGTTTGACAAAATAATGGACAGTCGAGTTTCTTACAAATGTCGTCAACGTGTTTGTTACCAATAACTCAGAGAGGTTTCAATGCATTTGTGTAAAATAGCAGTGGGTTGTACTTTTCCAGGCACTTACGATGCTCTGAACTGACTGCCCTTGTGTCAATGAGCAATAAATCTCTGCCATATAACCCCATCGAGCAACAGCATCCATCGAATGTTTCTCTGTGTTTTTTATATACTCTGCTTCATTCCTCAACAGCCAGCGTGTGAAGGAAATAAAGTTTGAGAACTTAGACAGTCTGGTATTTCCTGCTTTTGTGAACGAAGGAAAGAACAAATAACATTATCTTTAGGCCAAGCTTGAGTTCCAGAAAATAATGATTCATCATCTGATTGTAACCGAAATTTGTCAGTGTTGTGACTACCGTCAGTCGCTGTGTTCCTGAGCCTAAGCTCAAGAACAGGCCTGGCTCCCATTCCCTGCATCATAAATAACAAACATAATATGACACTTGCAGCTCTCCAATGTCGATGCTCACCGGGAGCAGACGAGAGACAAATTAAGAGACAAGCGACCGGCGGTGAGTTGTATTTTGATTGATTCCTCGGGCAGTTGACATCAACCAAAAGTTCATGAGGCATGTATTTTGGGCTAATTCATACACTTGGACCCCCACTCCCCTCCCACACCATTGGCCAGTGCGTTTCCTGGCAATGCAACTGGGGGAGCAACGCAAATGGCCATTGGCTTTGGAGGGACCAGTAGATCCTGACACCAGCCAATGGTGAGCCACCTCTGCCACCAGCTGGTGGGGGTGGGGCGGGGGAGGGGGTGGGGAATGGGACTGGAAGATCTCGAAGATCCCGGCCTTGAAGTGATAAGTGTGTTGTGTAATGTCATAGACCTGTATCTTCATCATCGAGGCAGATTGTGGGAGTGGGATAATTCACAGCTTCATATGCCCATCTGGTAAGAAGGTACACACTCTTCAAAGGATCTTCCCTGCTGGAGGTTGTGGGATTAGGTGAGTTGGATGCACATTTCAGTCAGGCCAACCGACCCAAGAAAGAGGCAACCACAGGGGCTGCTGGGTGCCAAGGGGGGCTGTTTAAAAGGTCCATCCCAGTGCTTTGGGACTTCTCCCCAGTTATAATGAAAAAGATAAGGCCTCATATCGTCACTCTTCATATCCCTTCATCTCCCACACATTCCATATGCCCCAACCATGCCACCTCACACTCCACACCCATCCCATGGTCCCTCATGTCCCTTGTGCTAAACAATACTTCCCTATCCACCCACCCGTGGTGCCTCATGCCCCCTGTGCTAAGCCGTGGCATTTGACCCACTGTACACTGCATAGAGCCAATAAACCCTACAGTGATAATAGAATATTTCAAAAACACTTTAAAAGAAAGTCATTCATTCATAACTTTCTACTCTGTTTTTAAAAAAACATCATTTTACAAAGAACAATACAGCACAGGAACAGGCCCTTCGGCTCTCCAAGCCCATGCTGCTCCCTGGTCCAAACTAGACCATTCTTTTGTATCCCTCCATTCCCACTCCGTTCATATGGCTGTCTAGATAAGTCTTAAACGTTCCCAGTGTGTCCGCCTCCACCACCTTGCCTGGCAGCGCATTCCAGGCCTCCACCACCCTCTGTGTAAAATATGTCCTTCTGATGTCTGTGTTAAACCTTCCCCCCCCTTCACCTTGAACCTATGACCCCTCGTGAACGTCACCACCGACCTGGGGAAAACCTTCCCACCGTTCACCCTATCTATGCCTTTCATAATTTTATACACAAAGAACAAAGAACAAAGAACAGTACAGCACAGGAAACAGGCCCTTCGGCCCTCCAAGCCTGTGCCGCTCCTTGGTCCAACTAGACCAATCGTTTGTATCCCTCCATTCCCAGGCTGCTCATGTGACTATCCAGGTAAGTCTTAAACGATGTCAGCGTGCCCGCCTCCACCATCCTACTTGGCAGCGCATTCCAGGCCCCCACCACCCTCTGTGTAAAAAACATCCCTCTGATGTCTGAGTTATACTTCGCCCCTCTCAGCTTGAGCCCGTGACCCCTCGTGATCGTCACCTCCGACCTGGGAAAAAGCTTCCCACTGTTCACCCTATCTATACCCTTCATAATCTTGTATACCTCTATTAGATCTCCCCTCATTCTCCGTCTTTCCAAGGAGAACAACCCCAGTCTACCCAATCTCTCCTCATAGCTAAGACCCTCCATACCAGGCAACATCCTGGTAAACCTTCTCTGCACTCTCTCCAATACCTCCACGTCCTTCTGGTAGTGCGGCGACCAGAACTGGACGCAGTACTCCAAATGTGGCCTAACCAGCGTTCTATACAGCTGCATCATCAGACTCCAGCTTTTATACTCTATACCCCGTCCTATAAAGGCAAGCATACCATATGCCTTCTTCACCACCTTCTCCACCTGTGTTGCCACCTTCAAGGATTTGTGGACTTGCACACCTAGGTCCCTCTGTGTTTCTATACTCCTGATGACTCTGCCATTTATTGTATAACTCCTCCCTACATTATTTCTTCCAAAATGCATCACTTCGCATTTATCCGGATTAAACTCCATCTGCCACCTCTCCGCCCAATTTTCCAGCCTATCTATATCCTGCTGTATTGCCCGACAATGCTCTTCGCTATCCGCAATTCCAGCCATCTTCGTGTCATCCGTAAACTTGCTGATTACACCAGTTACACCTTCTTCCAAATCATTTATATATATCACAAATAGCAGAGGTCCCAGTACAGAGCCCTGCGGAACACCACTGGTCACAGACCTCCAGCCGGAAAAAGACCCTTCGACCACTACCCTCTGTCTCCTATGGCCAAGCCAGTTCTCCACCCATCTAGCCACTTCTCCTTGTATCCCATGAGCCTTAACCTTCTTAACCAACCTGCCATGTGGGACTTTGTCAAATGCCTTACTGAAATCCATATAGACGACATCCACGGCCCTTCCTTCATCAACCGTTTTTGTCACTTCCTCAAAAAACTCCACCAAATTTGTAAGGCACGACCTCCCTCTTACAAAACCATGCTGTCTGTCACTAATGAGATTGTTCCGTTCTAAATGCACATACATCCTGTCTCTAAGAATCCTCTCCAACAACTTCCCTACCACGGACGTCAAGCTCACCGGCCTATAATTTCCTGGGTTATCCCTGCTACCCTTCTTAAACAACGGGACTACATTCGCTATCCTCCAATACTCAGGGACCTCACCCGTGTCCAAAGGAGCGACAAAGATTTCCGTCAGAGGCCCAGCAATTTCATCTCTCGTCTCCCTGAGCAGTCGAGGATAGATGCCATCAGGCCCTGGGGCTTTGTCAGTTTTAATGTTCCCTAAAAAACCTAACACTTCCTCTCTTGTAATGGAGATTTTCTCTAACGGGTCAACACCTCCCTCCGAGACACTCCCGGTTAACACGCCCCTCTCCTTCGTGAATACCGATGCAAAGTATTCATTTAGGATCTCCCCTATTCCCTTGGGTTCTAAGCATAATTCCCCTCCTTTGTCCCTGAGAGGTCCGATTTTCTCCCTGACAACTCTTTTGTTCCTAACGTATGAACACCTCTATTAAGTCTCCCCTCATCCTCCGTCTTTCCAGGGAGAACAACCCCAGTTTACCCAATCTCTCCTCATAACTAAGCCCCTCCATACCAGGCAACATCCTGGTAAACCTCCTCTGTACTCTCTCCAAAGCCTCCATGTCCTTCTGGTAGTGTGGCGACCAGAACTGGCCGCAGTATTCCAAATGCGGCCGAACCAACGTCCTATACATCTGCAACATCAGACCCCAATTTTTATACTCTATGCCCCGTCCTATAAAGGCAAGCATGCCATATGCCTTCTTCACCACCACCTCCACCTGTGACGTCACCTTCAAGGATCTGTGGACTTGCACACCCAGGTCCCTCTGCGTATCTACACCCTTTATGGTTCTGCCATTTATCGTATAGCTCCTCCCTACATTATTTCTACCAAAATGCATCACTTCGCATTTATCAGGATTGAACTCCATCTGCCATTTCTTTGCCCAAATTTCCAGCCTATCTATATCCTTCTGTAGCTTCTGACAATGCTCCTCACTATCTGCAAGTCCTGCCAATTTTGTGTCGTCCGCAAACTTACTGATCACCCCAGTTACACCTTCTTCCAGATCGTATATATAAATCACAAACAGCAGAGGTCCCAATACAGAGCCCTGCGGAACACCACTAGTCACAGGCCTCCAGCCGGAAAAAGACTTTTCCACTACCACCCTCTGTCTTCTGTGACCAAGCCAGTTCTCCACCCATCTGGCCACCTCCCCCTTTATCCCCTTTACATTTGGGTATTGAAAGTGTCAATTACCCAGACCCTTTAATATATCAATAGGAGAAACTGCAAGGACTTGAAACCTCTTAATCTTGTGTTATGAAGCTTGGTTAACAGTCCAGAAATCCATTAGCCTGTTGAAACACCTAAGTCCAAAGATGTATAGGTTAGGTGGATTAGTCATGGTAAATGGGTGGGTTACGGGGATAGGGCAGAGGTGAGGATCTGGATGGGATGCTTTTTGACAGGCCAAATGACCTCCTTCTGCACTGTAAGAATTTGATGGATTCTATGGTAAGAGTGGGAGAGACTCCTGGTCAGCCACGCTTGATGTGGCGAGGCACCCCTCAAGCTATAAAGTAAATGTGAAATTGCCATAGTCCCAAATGACCATAGGCTGTGAGTGGTGGTGATTTAACCTGAGGATCACCACACCTCGGACAAGGGGCAAGGTTGAGAATAGCCTCAGTTACTACGGGAATTGAACCCACACTGTTGGCGTCGCCCTGCATCACTAACCAGCCATCCAACCAACTGAGCTAAACCAACCCCAAGCTATAAGCTCCTACCACAGACTAGCGACCTGTTCTGGGAATTACGAGCTATAGAAACAGACCAAAGTCTGCCTTAGTGCACCACAAGGCGTGGGAAGAGAATTGGAATAGAGATGGGCTATCGGCAGAAATTTCCTATTGGTGGCACTTAACGGTGGAGTTCATGGGTACTGTACTTCACGGGATTTTGAGCTATATTATACTGGTGCGGAACATCACTCTGACAGGCTTTATTACTTAAGTGTGGAAAGATCAGAAGGGCAACAGCTTTCTTGTTCATAATTTGCTGGATCTTCAATCCTTATGCAATGTAAGTCTTAGCTCATCACTTCCCACCGAGAACTCTTTATGGATCAGAAATGTTTGGAGAAGCAAAGTCAGTCAAATCCTAATGATACCTACACTTAGATGCTCCTGTGTAGTCTGCTGCCTGGGCATGTCTGATAAGGGAAAGAGATGTCCTATTTACTCTGCAATCAGTGCAGGCAGCTCTTAATCAGCAATGAGGAAAACATACCCCAAAAGTCTCACTTTGAACATGTTGTGAACAATGCACAAAAGAGTTTACCAAAATGGGATCAAAGCTTTTTGGCCTTCTTACGGATTTCAGCCAGAACTCTGGCCAAATATAGCACAACCTGGTCGACACTGGGAAGTCCAGATCAGCCTTGCAAGGGGTGTAGCATTTACCTACCCCTTGATGGAACGGGATCGGAACCATGGGCAGGGAAGCTCGAGGCGAGAGTCACCATTCTGCTGACAACAGTGAGTCTGAAAGCAACTTCCAAAGACCTGTGCATTGGTGAGATGGTGTACACCAGCTCCCAGAACTGGGAATGTGGGCCCTCCCTCCACCTAGAAACAGAATCATAGATTATGGGAATCAGGCAGGTGAAAGGATTTAATGTACAAGATCAGCCATGGTGTTATTGAATTGCAGAGCAGGCTTGAATGACCATATGGCCTACTCATGCTCATATTTCCTATGTTTGTTTTATGAGTCCAGACATGGAAATGTCCTGTAAAGATAAAGGGGGAGATCTTACTGAAAAAAATGAACGTGAAAATGGGAGAGAATCGTGCCAATTTTTTGGGTGAGTTAAAAATCAGATCTGACCACACTGTGAGCAAGAAATGAAGCAAAATCTGTTTCTCGTCAGTAGGGGGAGGAGGTGTGGCCTTAGCTCACCTGAAAGCTGGCAGCTTAGAGCAGAGGGTACAATTGTGCATGTGCGGATCTCTCTGTTCTGAGTAACAGCGCAGAACAGAGAGATCTGTCACTGCCTTTCCCCCAGCTATCACTGGCCTCTATAGCTGATTGCCCCTCCACCCCTCACCGCATTGGCCAGCCAATCGCATACCCCCCTTCACATGAGCCAGCCAATCCTCCCCAACCCTGAATGGGCTGGCCGATTGTCACCTCCCACCCCTAGTCGATCAGCAATTCCAGAGTGCGCAGCATTCCCTTTTCGGACACGTTGCTGATCTGTCTGGATATCCAGTGCCGATAAGATTGCGAGAAGTGGGAAATCGGGCTCGAACCCAATTTTCCATCTCTCTCGCGATCTTACCAGCTCACCCCACCCATCAACAGCGAGACAGAAAGGTAAGGTCGCCCCAAAAATGTCTCTGTTCATTTTTAGTCCTTTGTAAAAATGCAAAAGGAGAAGCGAATACAAGCTCCAGGAAACCACTTGCGTTGATTCAAAAGACAGTCAAGTTGGTGAACATTCTGGCAACATGAGGCTCGCTGGTGCCTGAGATTGCCCTATAGTGATGCAGACATCTGTCATTCTGTGCTGATGAAATGTCTTTCCATTGAGTCTCCTCAATCCAGCACAGTCAGAACTGGGAGGCACCAATGGGTATGATCTGGGCACCAGTGCCCCAAGCATTTTTGGGACTAATGTTCGAGATGGCGGCACAGTGGCGCAGTGGTTAGCTCTGCTGCCTCACAGCTCCAGTACCAGCCTCGGGCCACTGTCTGTGTGGAGGTTGCATGTTCTCCCCGTGTCTCACAGAATCACAGAAACCCTCCAGTACAGAAAGAGGCCATTCGGCCCATCGAGTCTGCACCGACCACAATCCCACCCAGGCCCTACCCCCAAATCCCTACATATTTACCCACTAATTCCTCTAACCTACACATCTCATGACACTAAGGGCAATTTTTAAGCATGGCCAATCAATCTAACCCGCACATCTTTGGACTGCCTGGGTTTCCTCCGGGTGCTCCTGTTTCCTCCCACAGTCCAAAGATGTGCAGGTTAGGTTGATTGGTCATGCTAAATTGACTCTAATGTCACGGGATTAGTAGGATAAATATGTGGAGTCACGGGAATAGAGCTTGGGTGGGATTGTGGTCGATGGAGGCTCAATGGTCCGAATGACCTCCTCCTGCACTGTAGGGGTTCTATGATTCTATGTGATCTAACCGCTGGGAGTAATCGATTAACCAGTTCAGAAATTTATAATCTGAACAGTGTGCCGCCTTCTACTTTTTCCCCTATGGAAGGCCTTATTCTGATTTATAGCAATGGGGGAACACAACTATTGGTCCAACATCACTGGACCGGCAGTGCAGAAATTGGCCATGGTTTTCCCTCCTGACTGCTCTCCAGTGACCCACTGGGGGACAGTGACATGAGTGTGTCTGTGAGGGTTCCATTGTCAAAAGGCCTATTAACAACAGCTGCACAAGCCGACACATGAAGAATAGTCATTTGGGGTAGATACTGGACAGATTGCAGAATCTGTGAAGTTTTATCTGAAATGAATCAATGTTTTCCAAATGATCATTGAATCCCTGCAGTGCAGAAGGAGGCCATTCGGCCCATCAGGTCTCCACCGACAACCATTCAACCCAGGCCCTATCCTAATAATCCAATGCTAACCCCACAACCGACATATCTTGGGACATGGAGGGGCAACTTAGCATGGCCAATCCGCCTAACTTGTACATGGAGTGTGGGATGAAACTGGAGCACTTGAAGGAAACCCACACAGACACGGGGAGAATAAGACTCCACATAGGCAGTCACCCAAGGCTGGAATCGAACCCGGGTTCCTGGCGCTGTGAGGCAGCAGTGCTAACCACTGTGCAGCCCCAACCAAAACCTATACTAAACACTAAATCATACTAAAACCTTTTTAGTTTTCTCTCAATTTCTGGAAATGTTGCGACGAAACATTTTTGATCGCAAAAACCCTAAAACCATGGATTACCACAGAAAGAGTATTTAAGACGTGAATTTTAACCACTAAACATTAATGGCATATCATTCCTATTTAACGCAAGGTATTTGTAATGTAAAGGGTACCACTCAATTTAAATATACCTCCCTATCAAAATTACTGCTCGACTGTAAAAAGAATGGGATGGACTAAATATAAAATCCCCAGCTCACTAAACTTGGCCTGAACATGGGGTAAAATAGGTGAACAAAAGAGAAAGGGAGACAGAGAGCATGTCTACTTTTTCCATCAAGTTTCCGAAAAAAAAAAAGCTTCACAAAAACAGCATTGTCAAGAAGGTTCTTGCCTTTAAGACCTATTCATGATCCAGGTCAGGGCAATGCTCTTCTAATTTAGACTGGTGAATAATGCAAATAAAGGGATCAATGATCTACAATCAGAACATTTTCCTTCCTTATCTATGAGACCATTATTCCACCCCGGTGCATCTTTCTCTGACCTGTCAATCACGGCTGCTTAAGGAAGTCTGTCTTTAAGGTTCCTAAGAAGCCATTAAAGTTTACAACCACATCCATAAAAAGACAAACAAGAATTAAATCTAAATGTAGGTCACGGGTGATTAAAAAGGAACCATGCTTATTCATTCTTAAATAATACTTCTGATTATGTTAAAAGTGGATTTGATATTTTAGAATATAAATTGAGCAATGCAGACTAACTAGGAAAAGAATGACTCTATTTTTTAGCTGACTTCAATCTATTCCCATTGCAGCCAGTCGACATTATTTGATTTGATTTATTGTTGTCACATGCGTTGGGATACAGTGAAAAGTATTATTTCTTACATGTTTCACAGACAAAGCATACCATTCATAGAGTACACAGGGGAGAAGGGAAGGAGAGGGTGCGGAATATGGTGTTACAGTCATAGCTAGGGTGTAGAGAAAGATCAACTTAATGTGAGGTAAATCAATTCAAAAGTCTGACGGCAGCAGGGAAGAAGCTGTTTTTGAGTCGGCTGGTACGTGACCTCAGATTTTTGGATCTTTTTCCTGACAGAAGAAGGTGGAAGAGAGAATGTCCAGGTTTTACTGGCACGCCCACCCCGGGATCGGGGTGGGTGAGGCTTGCAGAACGGAATTCTCTGCTGGCCTCGGGTGGGATTTTACGAGCCTTGCCCGAGCGGGGTCGTAAAATCCCAGCCAGAATGTCCGGGGTGCGTGGGGTCCTTAATTATACTGGCTGATTTTCCAAAGCAGTGGGAAGTGTAGACAGAGTTAACGGATGGGAGGCTGGATTGCGTGATGGACTGGGCTTCATTCACGGCCCTTTGTAGTTTCTTACGGTCCAGGTAAGAGCAGGAGCCGTACTAAGCTGTGATACCGTTGGAAAGGATGCTTTCTATGATGCATCTGCAAACGTATTAAACGTAAAAACAAATGCAACTTTTTTCCCAGTTTCTGGCCTCCTCACCTTGGGGCACTGACTCACTCGAGTGGAGGGTTCCACAGTGTGAGGGTGGGGTGGTTCCTCCATTTAACAGCACTGCCATTCACCGGAGACTTCAGTGTTGGTGTGGGATGCTGAACGCACTGTTAGTTGGAGCCACTGTGGTGCCCGAGGCCTGGTGTAGATCCCATAATGGGCCTGAAAGAAGGCCTGAGGTTCGCCAACAGCGAAAGTAATTCATCTACAATGGGATCGATTATTTTGAAAGATAGGCTGTTTGTTTCCTTTGAAGCAATTTGAGAAATTTACTGAGGGCCCAAGTCACAGGATACCCCTTGAGAATGCAAATGAAGGATGTTGGCTCTTGGATTTTGCTTATATAGAAAAGCTTTAGCTTAAGTGTGGTTGCTGGAGTGAAAAAAAAATCTAATTGGCTGCAACTACTCTGTCCAGCCCCCTCATGATTTTGAACATCTCTATCAAATCTCTTCTTCTCTCCAGGGAGAACAGTCTCAACCTCTCTATCATCATAACTGAAGTTTCTCATCCCTGGAACCATTCTTGTGTCTCTTCTGCATTCTCTCCAATGCGTTCACACCCTTCCTATATTGTGGCGCCCAGAACTATACACAATATTCCAGCTAAGGTCTAACTAGTGTCTTGTATAAGTTCAGCATGACCTCCTTGCCCTTGTCCTCTATGCCCAGAATATTACAAGCTTTCTCTGCCCTCATATTAAGAGCAAATGGAAAGATCTAATGAATTTCTTCATTACTATCAAGTCACCTGAGGTTCTGATGGGGTAATAGTGATAGATTGCTTCCACTGATCAGTGAGATAGCAACAAGAGTAATTAAAAAAGCAGCAGGGAACCTGATTAAACTAAATAGCACAGGTGGAATAAAACAGGGACACAAACTTGATTAACTGATTGGTTTATTTCTGTACTGTAACCTTCTATCATTCTATGAAAACAGAATACTCCTTTTGCTATTAGTGGGATCTTGCTGTGTGTAAAATGGCTGCTGCATTGGCCCAGATAACGGCAAGATCAATATTTTAAAAATTCATTCATGGGATGTTGACATTACTGGCTGGGCCAGCATTTATTGCCCATCCCTGAGGGCATTTAAGAGTCAACCACATTCTTGTGGATCTGGAGTCACATGTAGGCCAGAGCAGGTAAGGACAGTAGTGAACTGGAAGGGTTTTTACAACAATTGACAATGGTCATCCTTGGACTTTTAATTCCAGATTTTTCCTGGACTCAAATTTCACCATCTGCCATGGTGGGATTTGAACCTGGGTCCCCAGAGCATTACCCTGAGTCTCTGGATTACTAGTCCAGTGACAAGACCATTATGCCACCTCTAACCACTGCCTTCCTATGTGAAGTTTATGGAGATATTTCTGAGAGATCTAATGATGTGCTACATCAAAGCCAGTCATTATTTAAATCCCATTAGTTTCATTAATGACAAAATCTTCATGTTTGAACTTGCTGTTAAATTATGGTAGATAGCAGCTTTAAAAACATGTTTTGTTTGAGCTTGTGTTCTGCAATCTTAGAGATGAGCAAGCTCTGTTGAAAATTGCGATCATTACCATTTTCGGCGGTCCCTATGATGGGCCAGCATTTATTCCGAATTGCCCTTGAACTGAGGGGTTTGCTAGGCCATTTCAACAGTCAACCACATTGCTGTGGGTCTGGAGTCACATGTAGGCCAGACTAGGTGAGGACAGCAGATTTTCCTTCCCTAAAGGGATTTAGTGAATCAGTTGCTTCTTTTTACAACAATCGATGGTATTTTCATGGAACCATCACTGAAACTAGCATTGGAACTCTAGAATTTATTAATTGAATTAAAGTTCCACCAGCTGCTGTGGTGGGATGTGGCCCCAGGTCCCAAGACCATAAGAACAAAGAAAATTACAGCACAGGAACAGGCTCTTTGGCCCTCCAAGCCTGCACCGACCATGCTGACCATCTGACCTAAAACCCCTACCCTTCCGGGGACCATATCCCTCTATTCCCATCCTATTCATGTATTTGTCCAGACGGCCCTTAAAAATCACTATCGTATCTGCTTCCACTACCTCCCCCGGCAGCGAGTTCCAGGCACCCACCACCCTCTGTGCAAAAACATTTGCCTCGTACATCTCTTTTAAATCTTGCCCCTCGCACCTTAAACCTATGCCCCCTAGTAATTGACTCTTCCACCCTGGGAAAAAGCTTCTGACTATCCACTCTGTCCATGCCCCTCATAATCTTGTCGACTTCTATCAGGTCTCCCCTCAACCTCCATCGTTCCAGTGAGAACAAACCAAGTTTCTCCAACCTCTCCTCATAGCTAATGCCCTCCATGCCAGGCAACATCCTGGTAAATCTTTTCTGTACCCTCTCCAAAGCCTTCACATTAGCTTGAACCGCTGGATTATTAACGCAGTGACATTACCACGGAGAGGTTCAAATTGCATGTTTTGTTGTCCAGAAATGAACACTGCAATGTACAAGTTCATCCCATTTTTTAAAACTAATTGCTGAGAATTTTGTTACATTCGACATAAAATGAATTATTTGTTGAAAGTTGATGACGAATTGCTTACGTTCCCACCCTCAAGAGGATGATCTTTTAACTGATTAGTAACAGTCATTCTTGGGTTAGCATGGGCTGTTCCCAATCAGCAGGGTGTAAATGGGATTTCATAATTTCCCCATGAAAAGCTATTACAGACACAACACAGGCAGACACAGGCGTAGCTCCTAGTTATGGCATTAAGCATAACTAAAAAGACCTTTACACTATATTGACATTTCAAAGATCTATTTTGTTTCAAACTATTTCCAGTAATTAAACAACACTTAGGAACAAATAGGTTTGGCATGGTGGCACAATGATTAGCACTGCTGCCTCACAATGCCAGGGGCTCGAGTTTGATTCCAGCCTTGGGTGACAGTCTGTGTGAAGTTTGCACATTCTCCCCGTGTTTGCGTGGGTTTCCTCCGGGTGCTCTGGTTTCCTCCCACAGTCCAAAGATGTGTAGGTTAGGTGGATTGGCCATTTTGCGAGGTTACAGGGATGGGGCGGCCTGGATGGGATGCTCTTTTGCAGAGTCAGTGCAGACCTAATGGGTTGAATGGCCTCCTTTGGCACTGTAGGGATTCTTTGAATAGCCATGATAAATTTGCAGGATTACGGGGATAGGGCAGAGGGCACGGCCTCAGTGGGATGCTCTTTCAGAGAGTCAGTGCAGACTCGATGGGCCAAATGGCCTCTTTCTGTACTGTAGGGATTCTATCGTTCTACGGTTCTGACCATGGTTTTCTTACAACTACCTCAAGGCCAATTGATATCAAAATATCATGCTCAATTCAAAATATTTGATTTGAATTTGATTTGAGTTATTATTGTTACACGTATTAAGATACAGTGAAAAGTATTGTTTCTTGCGCGCTATACAGACAAAACACACCGTTCATAGAGAAGGAAACGAGAGGGTGCGGAATATTGTGTTACAGTCATAGCTAGAGTGTGGAGAAAAATCAACTTAATGCAAGGTAAGTCCATTCAAAAGTCTGACAGTAGCAGGGAAGAAGCTATTCTTGAGTCGGTTGATACATGATCTCAGACTTTTATATCTTTTTCCCAAAGGAAGAAGGTGGAAGAGAGAATGTCCGAAGTGCGTGGGGTCCTTAATTATGCTGGCTGCTTTGCCGAGGCAGCGGCAAGTGTAGACAGAGTCAATGGATGGGAGGCTGGTTTGCGTGATGGGTTGGGCTACATTCACGACCTTTTGTAGTTCCTTGCGGTCTTGGGCAAAGCAGGGGCCATACCAAGCTATGATACAACCAGAAAGAATGCTTTCTATGGTGCATCTGTAAAAGCTGATGAGAGGCGTAGCTGACATGCCAAATTTCCTTAGTCTTCTGAGAAAGTAGAGGCTTTGGTGGGCTTTTTTAACTATAGTGTTGGCATGGGGGGACCAGGACAGGTTGTTGGCTATCTGGACACCTAAAAACTTGATGTTTTGTCTGCAATCACTTGCACCCTGTAGATGCTGAGCTTTTAGTATTGTGAGGTGAGTGTGTGTGGTACTACTGAGGATGGGACCATTGATGTGAATTGTGTGATGTGTTTTTGACCCATATGCATCAGAGAGCTCCGAGATTTCATCCTGCATTGTTGGTCGTTATTGATTTAAATTGCCACAATCCAGAAAGAGTGGTGGGAAAAATCCCCCCCCCGATTCTCCTCATTATCGAGTGCCCACAGTCTGTATGCGAACATCAGGAGAGGATCGGATGAAACTCAGTCGAAATGATCCACGCACTAATCACATAGCGTTAGCTCACATGTGGAGACTGCCACTTCAAACAGCACTGGGCAATGTTCATACTCCATCAGAAACCTACAGCTTCAATAGGAAAACTGAGGAGGATGCTCACTAATGTGTAAATGTCGATGCAAGTTTTGTGAGGTAAATGTTACAACGAAATAGCATAAAACTGATTCCACAATCCTAACAGGGAGATCACATGTGAGGAAAGTGCAAGTCAAAGAGAGTCATACAGCATTTGGGTGGCACAGTGGTTAGCACCGTTGCGTCACAGAACCAGGGACCCGGGTTCAATTCCGGCCTCGGGTCACTGTCTGTGTGGAGACTGCACATTCTCCCCGTGTCTGTGTGGGTTTCCTTTGGGTGCTCCAGTTTCCTCCCACAGTCCAAAGATGTGCAGGTTAGGTTGAATGGCCATGCTAAATTGTCACTTAGTACCATGGGAATTGGTAGGGTCAATACGTGGGGCTACGGGGATAGGGCTTGGGTGGGATTGTGGTCGGTGCAGACTCGATGGGCTGAATGGCCTCCTCCTGCACTATAGGGATTCTATTCTATTCTATGCCCTATGGCTGACAACTCTGATCAGACTTTTCTTGGAGACTTCATCATAGAATTCCTACAGTGCAGAAGGATGCCATTTGGCCCATCAAATCTACACCCACTCAGCCTCTTACCCAGGCCCCATGGCCCCCACCCCATTCCAATTACCCTGCGCATTTACCATGGCTAACCCCCCCTAACTGACACATCTTGGAACACTAAGGGGCAATTTAGCACAGCCAATCCACCTAAACTGCACCTAATCTTTGGACTGTGGGAGGAAACCAGAGCACCTGGAGGAAACCCCATGCCGACACAGGAAGAAAACATACAAACTCCACACAGGCAGTGCCCCAAGGCTGGAATCGAACTCGGGTCCCTGACGTTGTGAGGCAGCAGTGCTAACCACTGTGCCACCATGCCACCCCTTGTGAACCTTTGCCTCCAAACCCCACTACCGACTCAAATGGCCTTACTCTCGCATTTCAGATATTTTAATAACTAATAAAGTGTTCAAAGGCCATGAAAGAAACTACCCCAGTCTATTAATGTTTCTGTGACTTTCTCCTGAATTCTTTGCAGCAGCGTGGAGGAGATTAATCTTGGATGTTTGGAGACACCAGGGCAATCCTTCAGGGTTGGTAACCCTAACTGATTCCCTGAACTGCACTCACTGCGAGTCTCAACATCTGAGTCTCTAGATTAACTAGGTGAAAAAACAAATGATCTAATTCAGCTAACGTATCTTGACATCTTGGCTTTGTTGGATGAAAGGACCCTTGACTACACCCAGCTCCCTTTGCTCGATAAATACAACAGTTCCTTCCTCTGCTGCTGCTCCTGAAATCTGGAAACTCCATAAACATTTATGTCAAATTTCGCAGCTGTTGGAAGAGGGCTTATTTTCAAAAGCTTTGCAAATGTTTCTGAGCGCTATTTGTTTTGGTGGTTACCCTGTTCTCTTTCAACCCTTTTATGATCTTTATCTGTGTTGTGTTTATACTTTAATCTTCCTAATTTATAATCCATGAAAGAAGGAACAATATCAGCTACCTGCCATGTGGCTGAATAAAATAGATGGAAAAGCACAAAGCAGATTGGGCGGCATGGTGGCACAGTGGGTTAGCACTGCTGCCTCACAGCTCCAGGGACCTGGGTTTGATTCCTGGCTTGGTCACTGCTTGGGGATGAATCCTAGGGTTCAGCTAAACCTTCTTGGAGACTCCCAGGGATGGCAAAATGGACCTATAGTATAATGGTCCAGCACATAATGGGTTAATATGGAACTAAATACCCACACAGTGATGTCAGAGAACACATGATGCACATCTAGGGGTCAGTGTAATGCTGGACAGATCCATGTGGAGAAGAAAAGATGGAGGCAGCTCTTAGCTGGGGTGACATGGTAGCATAGTG
Organism: Mustelus asterias; assembly: GCF_964213995.1. Taxonomy (NCBI): domain Eukaryota; kingdom Metazoa; phylum Chordata; class Chondrichthyes; order Carcharhiniformes; family Triakidae; genus Mustelus; species Mustelus asterias. Next base: position 76,073,838 of record NC_135819.1, read on the forward strand.
GTTAGCACTGCTGCCTCACCGCTCCAGGGACGGGACCTGGGTTCGATTCCCGGCTTGGGTCACTGTCTGTGTGGAGTTTGCACATTGTGTGGGTTTCCTCCGGGTGCTCCGGTTTCCTCCCACAGTCTGAAAGACGTGCTGGTTAGGGTGCATTGACCTGAACAGGCGCCGGACTGTGGCGACTAGGGGAATTTCACAGTAACTTCATTGCAGTGTTAATGTAAGCCTTACTTGTGACTAATAAATAAACTTTTTAACTTTAGATTAGTGTTACCAATGCAGCCAGTCCTGTGTGTTCAGAGTTGGGAGTGCCATTGCTGTAAGGATGCACATATTGACATAAATCTTCCCATCCCGCCCACCACGGAAATTGTTGCAGGCGGGATGGAAAATCTGATGAAGAAGCAAAAGGTCTGTTGACTTCTGGCGGGAATTTCCAGTCCCTGTGCGGGCAGGACCAGCAAATTCTGCCCATTATCCAGAATCTGTACTCAGGGTCAATCTTTCGACAAGGGGATACACCCCAGCCATTTTTACATTTCCAATCCATGACGTGATTTGTCATTTGAGTGCGTGCCTTTGCATGAAAGATCCCAGGCACGGGGATCCCAGGGACGGCAATCTATTGGACAATCATGCCCCGCCGCCACGACCAGCGAGGATGGAGAATTTGGCGCCCAGCCAAATCTCCATTCACTGCAACGGGATGAGAAAAACGTGAATGGAGGTGAGATTCTGCCTCAGATGCTGAGCAGGTCTCAGTGATAAAATTACTTGGCACAAGTAATCACTCACTCTCCATTCTCCTTGGCCTGAATTTTCAGGATGGTTGCGGCTCGATATCAAGTCGCATAAGGTGGGACCTCTGCCCCTCACTCAGGAATAAGCCCCGCCTTGGAGCACTGCCAGCCAACCTGATTGGCCAGCATCCCTCCACTCCCTCCAGGCACAGTGCTGCAGTGGCCAGCTGAGGCACTGCAGGGAGCTGCCTGGGACTAAGCCTCGAGAACCAGTGGACAAGATAAGGGGACCCAGAGTGGGGTAGGCAAGAAATATCTGTGGGGTTGCAAGAGGAGGTGATCGGTATCATGGGGAACGGGATGGAGGTTGGTGGGGGGGGAGGTCTGGAGGTTCCCAGGCCTTAAGGGGTGGATGCCCCAGTCAGAAAGGCGGCTTCTGCTGGAGGTGACCCCCCCCCTCCCCACCACCCCCCAACCCGCCCCACACTTCCTACCCATTATCCGACTGTCTTTATTTCTGGGTTCCCACCGCCCCCCCCCCCCTGAGCTGACATCCACCCACCAGCCTAAAAATTGAGGTTCGGTGGGAAACGGCTACTCAGTGGCCACTTAATGGCCTTAATTCCAGCAAGGGTGGCCGGGAATGTCCCAGCTTAAAATCATGACCGGATCGGGGCAGGTGGGATCTCACCCAGACAATATCACACTACCACACCCCCGCATCCCCCCCCCCTCCCCCCCCCCCCCATCCTGCCTCAGAATCCACCGGGGGTGAGGGTAGGGGTGGGTTTGGGAGTGGGTGCAGCATAAAATTCTGGCCCTTGTCTCCTGCTCCCTCAGTTTTACCATTAGTTCATAGAATCATAGAAACCCTACAGTGCAGAAAGAGGCCATTTGGCCCATCAAATCTGCACCGACCACAATCCCACCCAGGCCCTACCCCCATTGGATGAAATTTCCTGTGGTAAAGGAGTGTCATATGTGATGTAAATGTACCTTTAAGAAGTGTTTTTCTTTAAACCACGTCCTCTGAATTGTTCAAATTGCCTGAACATAAATTGCAGGATTGTCAAAAACAGCGCTTCATCTTTGCGAAGGGAAGTGTGGATGAATCAACAGTCATGTGTAATCTCAAAAAGGAAATTGTGGATCAAAGGAATGGACAACAACGTGAAATAAGACAGTTTGCCAAAATTGCACCATCATTTAAAATGAAGTGCTGGCATAAAGCATCCATTCAATCCGCACAAACGGGGATATCCAGTGAAACAGCACTGTACACAGCTGGTGTTCAAATAAATTACGGTGGTTTTTGCAACAGCGTAACTGCCACATTGATCTGTGAAACCATGGATGAAATGGGCTCTGATACCAAGGAAGACAATCTGCCGTGTGTCTTTGCCAAAGAGTATGCAGAAAGTGGTGGTGGTGCAGATCCAAAGGAAACAAAGGAGTCGAACTGCTTGGCAGCAGAGGAGTCAAGGCCAAAAAAACAAGAAAGGGGACAGGGATAAAATGACCTTCCTGAATGGCCCTGACTACACACTTACAATGTGTTATCCTGCTGATCCTATCTAGTTCTGGGAGGACATTACCAGAGCTCATTTATCATCGCAACAACAAACTGAGTGCAGTTTTGGAATCAAAGCAGGATTAAGGACTTGAAGATGAAGTAGTTTGTCACGAATGTGATAAAATGAAGAAGGAGTGTTCAATGGTGGAAGACACGGACTGAAATGGACTCTATCAATGTTATGTTTGTCTGATTTGATTTGGTAAAATGTATGCATATTGTAGAGTACTAGTAGTGTGAAACAGAAAGGGTTTGGAAAAATGAAACCATCTTTGAATGTGGATGGTTCATTTAGGTTTTAAGGGAGGAGGTGTGATGTTAGTGTACCTTTAAGAAGTGTTTTTTTTAAATCATGTTCTCTACAGTTGTAAGCAGATCTTGTCAGTTTTTCTTTCTCTAATTGTTGCCGGGCAGTCCTTTCATTGTTACTTCAATGGTTTAAATGGGGATTTTTTATTTTTACTGTGGGCCTCAGGTACTTTTCTGGGATTGCTTTATGACCGTGCATTGTTAGGAGAAAGACTGGTTGGCAGGTCATGTGTTACGGGCAGTTTGTTTTCCTTCCTCGTGACTTTAAGGTTTCATTTTCTGTTTGGCTGCCCCAAGGAGGTGGACATCAAGTGGAAAAGAAGTGTTTCTCTCTCTCTCCCTGGTTTTGGAAATTCTGCTGGTAGCTGGAAGTAAGGTTCCTGGCCTTCCTGGAGTGGACAAGCTGTTGTAGGTGGTTGGCTTTCCAAGAGTCTCTCTCTCCCTGGTGTTTTGGGAAGCTGCTCTGACTTCAAGCTGTTCTGGATACATCTAGAGGGCTGTTACAAGGCTGAGGAGTCAGGATTTGAATTTTCCAACCAAAGGACCCAGTTCCAGTATCACGTGAGCATTAGTCTTTGCTGTGTTAAACATGTGGCAAAGGTTTTGATCATGGGATTTGCTTTGTTGGAACAGTGTTTAGCTGTTAAGGTTTATATAATATCATGGTTGTTTTATTCTTGTTTGTAATTGGTAAAAAGTATTACTAATTTCCTTTCCATACATGTTAACTCTATTCTTAAATAAACTTTGTTTGATAAAAGCTCCCTAGTGGGTCATTTGAATCATACCTGAAGTGAAATGTCTCTTGCTCACCCTAGCCAAATTCAAATTGCAAAACGTATGATCCAGGCGGACTTCATAAAACACTTTGGAGTTTCTGACCTGAATTATAGCAATTGGGGGCTCTTTTATGGGATTAAACTCTATGGGCCCTATTTTACCATTTTGATTCTAAGTGCTGGGCAGATTTGAAAATGGGAGTGTTTCAGATCTGACTTTTAGACCCGTTCTCAGGTGCCCCCATACGCACTCTGCCTGAAAAAATATCAGGAATTCCGAATCGCGCTGCACAAGCCTGTGGGCGGGGCTTAATGCACTCAAAATCCTGCTGCTCCGATCGGCACTTCCAACTGCGCATGCGCAGAAAAATAAATGATAGAATGCTGCTTCCCTGTCACATCCCTCCCAGACCAGTTAATGCCTCCCCTTGGCTCCCACAGACATTGCCTCACCCCCCCCCGAACATTACTGACCCCCTTATCCCCCCACCACCCAGATTGATCGCGGGCCCCTCCCCTTCCCCCCACTGATCTCAGGCAGAATGGCAGCGGACGCTCGGCACTTACCTCCTCATTAACTGGAGCGCCCGAATCAGACTTTTGTGGAGCATGTTTATTTCGCGCTGATTCTTGATGGGTAAACGCGGTGGTAAAGGGAGAAGTGCCGGCAAGGTTGGGCGTGCAGCCCATTAAGTCAATTTAAATGCATGCAAATGCATTTAATTGGCCGTTGTGCCTGTTTCGGGTGTGGTCCTGATTGCGGCCATTTTCGGGCCTTGGTAAAGGGGGAACCAGCGTGGAGGTGGGCATGGATCACGCTACTCGCCTCATGCCTGACTTTACCAAGTTTTCGCATCTGAAAACGGGAGCAACGCGATGGTAAAATTGGGCCTTATGTTTCTTGGTTGATTTGGGATTATTGAACCCAAAGACAGTGAGTGGTGAACATATTGGTGTATTCTTTACAGGTGTTGTATTCAGGTTTAAATAGGGAGTGCTTTGGGGAACAATGGCTCTCTCAGAGGCTAAGAAGTTCCTGGGGGTGGAAGAAGTCACACGGGGTGGTTTACAAAAGGCGACTAAAACAAAGCTTTTGGAATTGGCAGAAACATTGCAGTTGACATTACCTGACGGCATAAGGAAGGGGGAGATAATTGTGGCGATAGCTCAGCATTTAAAATTGTCAGAAACACAGTCAGAATCATTGGAAGTGTTTAGAATTCAATTACAAATGAAACAGCTTGAACATGAAAAAGAAGCTTGAATTCGAAATGAAGGAGAGAGAGAGAGTAGTGAAAGCTAAAGAAAAAAGAAAGAGATAAACAGCAAGTAAAAGAACTGAAACAGTTTGAACTGCAACAAGAAAAGATAATGGAGCTGCTTGAATTACAGGCAAGGGAAAGAGAAAAGGGACAGGACAGCGCTCGCGGAACAAGAAGACATAGAAAAAGAGACAGAATTTGAACTTCGGGAACTGGCAATAAAAAGTGAACGTCAGTTTAAATTGGCGGAGGAAAAGGGAAAAGTACAGTTTGAAAATAGTGATGAGGAAGGTGAAAAGCAGCAAGAGCTTCGTAGTCAAAGGTTTGGTGGGGATCTATTTAAATATGTCTAAGCATTGCCAAGATTTGATGAGAAGGATGTAGAGGCCTTTTTCATTTCATTTGAGAAACTGGCTAAACAAATGAAATGGCCACAAACCCATATGGGTATTACTGATTCAAACAAAGTTGGTAGGTAGAGTGAGTGAGGTGTTGGCAGCACTATCAGAGGAGATATTTGGGAAATATGATGAAGTGAAAATATTCATCTCAGGTGCATATTAGCTAGTGCCAGAGGCCTACAGACAATGGTTTAGAAATCTAAGGAAAGAACCTGATCAAACGTACATAGAATTTGAAAGGATCAAACAGAGTAATTTTGATCGATAGATAAGGGCTTTGAAAATAGACCAGACATATGAAGCTCTGAGAGAAATGATTACTTTGGAGGAGTTTAAAAATTGACTTCCTGATGTAGTGAGAACTCATGCGGAAGAGTAGAGGGTTAGAACTGTGAGGTTAGCAGCAGAAATGGCCTCAGACACTCTTCCACACTTTTGCTGATGCATCCCTGTGCAATATTGTCAGTCTTTCCAAACAGGACTTTGATCCTCCCAACACAAATACAGCAAATCCCAAATGATCGTCAGTGACCTTGAGGCCCACGGGGAGCCATCACTGGATACAGGGCACTGCTACTCAAATTGTAAGTTTAACATGGAAGATGTACTTCTCTGCCTGAACTCACTTACTGTTTAAACTCAAGTCTTACCCAAGGAAAGTAGTCCCATGATTAAATAACATTGCTGGTGTGAAGCTCCATCTGAGGGGACCACAGCAAGTTTAACAATTTGCCAGACCAGTATGAAACACATAGCCATCTTCTAAAATGTGTCAAAATATTGCCTCATGGGAACTGATACTGTATTATATTGTGTAATACTGGCATATTAACCCTTAGCATGCATATATCATACAATAGTCTGCTCTATTAACCCTATCCTTACCATGAAGCATCGGCACACTGAACTTGATTTTATCCTGTGGAAGTTCAATTTCAAAAATAAATTTGTTGCAAGGAAATAATTCTTACACATCGAATACACTTCATAAGTGCATTTGTCAGATGCGCACAGTTTATTACCCTTATATTGGAGTGGAAATATATAAAATAAATATTCTAAGTGCATTCCAACTGTGTACATTGTGTACAAACTGAGGTATGTTACAATCCGTTCAGTTCAAGGGATAAACTATGAGGGTAAAATTCATGAGTTAATGTTCGAGTGAGAACAGGAGCCTGATGTTTTATCTGATAGTTATCTCTCAATAGTATATTGGAAACAACAAATATAAATGTAAACGTCACCTCATATGCCGGAATTTTACCAGCACGCCCCGGGATCGGAATGGGCGAGGCTCGCAGAACGGCATTCTGTGTTGGCCTCGGGCGGGATCCTACGAGCCTCGGGCGGGCAAGGTGGTAAAATTCTGGCAGTAGAATCAGAATTGTTATGGCGCTGAATATTTGGTCCATCGTGTCCGTACCAGCTCTCCCGATCATCATGACTTAGTGCCATTTCCCTGTCTTTTCCCCCATACACCTGCACATTTTTTCTATTCAGATAATCATCTAATGGCCTCTTGAATGTTTCGATTGAACCTGCCTCCACCACACTTCCAGGTAGTGCATTTCAGACCCCAACCTGTCGTTGTGTGAAAAAGCTTTTTCTCACATTATATTTGCGTCCTTTTCAATGGGCACAGAGTTCATATCAGCGATGTATTTTTACACAAGTTATAGTTACAACAACTTTTTACTTATTTATTTATTGTCACAAGTAGGCTTGCATTCACACTGCAATGAGGTAACTGTGAAAATCCCCGAGTCGCCACACTCCAGCGCCTGTTCGGGTGCAATGAGGGAGAATTTAGCATGGCCAATGCACCTAACCAGCGCATCTTTTTTTAAAGTTTATTTATTAGTCACAAGTAAGGCTTACATTAACACTACAATGAAGTTACTGTGAAATTCCCCTAGTTACCACACTTCGGCGCCTGTTCGGTCAATGCACCTAACCAGCACGTCTTTCGGATTATGGGAGGAAACCGGAGCACCTGGAGGAAACCTACGCAGACACGAGGAGAATGTGCAAACCCCACACAGACAGTGACCCAAGCCGGGAATCGAGCCCAGGTCCTTGACGCTGTGAGGCAGCAGTGCTAACCACTGTGCCACCGTGCCGCCCATCGGACTGTGGGAGGAAACCCAGGCAGACACCGGGAGAACATGCAGACTCTGCACAGACAGTGACCCAAGCTGGAAATAGAACCTGGGTCCCTGATGCTATGAGGCAGCAGCGCTAACCACTGTGCGAAAAGGCCACCCCTTGTGTTTCTACCTCTGTAAACCTCTGCCAAGCACTGAACAGATGGAGGCTGATAGCAAAACAGAGGAAGCAGGGAACAAGGAGAATAAAGGTAGCATCTCTATTTCTTACCCGCGACCTCATTCAAAATGTCCAAACTTTTTCTTTCATATCCCCCCCTCAGACTTTAAATACAGCAAGAGTTACATCCAGTTCAAATCATAGTTTTTTCAAGAGCTGTCCTGACCGCAACCGAATTTTCATTTAATTTCTAATTTCATTTAATTTCACAGTTCTTTTGTCATCATTCAATATAAAAGCCAAATTTAATTAACACATAACGCATTAGGATGGGTGCAGAAATGTAAAAGAGAAAAATGACTGCAGCACCACGACATTTGTGTTTTAACCGTATTAAACCGCGCTGCAACATTCTGTGACCCTAAAAACTTTTTTTTTTGTGCGTTGTTGATCAAATGGCATGAAGGCAGTTCCTGATGTATCGTGCCTGCACCAAACACCACAGAGAACCGCAGTGACATTTTCAGACTTATTAGCTGGTTTTCTGAGTGACTTCAATCAACCTCCTTAATCCTCCCAGGGAAGAGAATTTTTAATTTGCTGATCGGTTGATAAGCCGGCAGCAGAGAGAGAGAGAAAAAAAAATGATTTACACAGAGATGAATGGCATTTACAAGATAGAATTTGCTGTGTTAAAAGCGAATCTGGAAATTCCTATCTGTCATTTTATTTGCAATGTTCATTTTTTTTTTCCTCACCATTAACCGATCCTGATTGCAATCTCTAAGCGCCATTGGGCCCTGCTTCCGTAGTTTTTAATCTGCCCTTAATCCCATAGATTTTAAATATTCCCAGCACCAAGAGACTAGAGGCAATTAACTGCCCTTCTGATGCCTTCCTTATCAGTTACCTCCTTGTATCTCACAGAAGCAGCCTGAAGACAGTGCCTGGCTCGCAAACGCTATTTTCCCACTTCTGAACCCTCGGCAGGATTTGTGGTGCAAAATCACATCAGCTCATGCTTATTAACGATTCCATTACACCCAGAGATTTATATATATATAAAAAAAAAACTATCTTACATTTTGCTTTTTTTTAATAGGAACGATCGCTATCACAAATTGAGTCCCTGAAAATTTTAATACAAGCCCAAGGTTGAGTGGCATTTTGCATGCTGATTTAGTCCTGATTGCCTGCTTTTGATGCTGGTGAGGCCAATATGTAAAGCCGCGCTCCAAGCGGGTTTTAGAGACTGGCAGCTGAAACACAGATAAAAATTTTAAAAAAAACTTCCAGCTGGAATCTCTAGGCATTTGTGCTTTGACTGACTGCTGCATTAATGGAAGGAATGCACTTGCCATTCTAGATTTTTTTTCTGTTAGTAAACCATAAGCCTGCTCTCTCTTTTTTTTTGAAGTGGTATTACAGGTCACTTGGTCTTCCCTTTGCCACACAGTTTTATATTGTGCAATGACTTTGACCCCCAAGTAGGTTTCAACAAAGTGAGCAATGGACAGCACATATATATATATATATATATATATCTCTGACGAGAGGGAGGAAGACAGCATGAGTCAGTTCAAGCTCTATTGCTTTTGCCTTTTGCACTCAGACAGGCTTGAGCGGAATCTTGATCTTGTCCCAGCATCAAGGGCAACTGTGGTAAAATTGTGTTCGCCATAGATGGGAGGCTCAAAAACCTAATCATCCCACTTTTTCATGCAAAGAAATGGATTATTTAAACATTACATGAACCGGTACTACAGTTGCTATTTATAAAGGACCCTATTTTTTTTGATCCTCATAGTCACAGATATGCATGTCATGGGGGCTTTACCAGGTGCTCTCTCTGGGAAGCGCCACTGGTGGGGAAGCTAAACAGCTCGCAACAGCAGCTTTTGGAGCTGGCTCTTCCACAGAGGGTTATATTGATCCGTCAGCTCAGCCTCTGAAGTCTCGCAATGCACTTGGTCAAGATGGACCTTCTCTCCACTCAATGGAAGTTCCAGACCAGCTTTGCCATATGTGACCTTTAAGCATTTACATAGTCAAAGAGGTTTACAGCATGGAAACAGGCCCTTCAGCCCAACTTGTCCATGCCACCCAGTTTTTACCATTAAGCTAGTCCCAATTGCCCACATTTGGCCCATATCCCTCTGCACCCATCTTACCCATGTAACTGTCTAAATGCTTTTTAAACAACAAAATTGTACCCGCCTCTACTACTACCTCTGGCAGCTCGTTCCAGACACTCACCACACTCTGAGTGAAAAAATTGCCCCTCTGGACCCTTTTGTATCTCTCCCCTCTCACCTCAAACCTGTGCCCTCTAGTTTTAGACTCTCCTACCTTTGGGAAAAGATGTTGACTATCTATCTCATCGATGCCCTTCATTATTTTATAGACCTCAACAAGACCACCCCTAAGCCTCTTACGGTCCAGAGAAAACAGTCCCAATCTATCCAGCCTCTCCTTATAAGCCAAACCGTCAAGTGTCAGTAGCAGTCCATCTGCCATTCATCAGCCCACTGGCCCATTTGATCAAGATCCCATTGCAATCCGAGATAACCTCTTCACTGTCCACTATCCCACCAATCTTGGTGTCATCTGTAAACTTATTAACCATACCCCGTAAATTCTCATCCCAATCATTGATATAAATAACAAATAACATTGGACCCAGCACTGATCCCTGAGGCACACCGCTGGTCACAGGCCTCCAGTTTGAAAAACAACCCTCTACAACCACCTTCCATCTTCTGTTGTCAAGCCAATTTTGTATCCAATTGGCTACCTCACCCTGGATCCCGTGAGATTTAACGTTATGCGACAACTACCCTGTGGTACCTTGTCAAAGGCCTTGCTAAAGTCCATGTAGACAACATCAACTGCACTGCCCTCATCTACCTTCTTGGCTACCCCTTCAAAAAATTCAATCAAATTCATGAGACATGATTTTCCATCACAAAGCCAGCTGACTGTCCCTAATCAATCCTTGCCTCTCTACATGCGTGTAGGTCCTGTCTCTCAGAATCCCTTCTAACAACTTACCCACTACAAACATTAGAATCACCGATCTGTAGTTCGCAGGCTTTTTCCTGCAGCCCTTCTTAAACAAAGACACAACATTTGCCACCCTCCAATCTTCAGGCACCTCACCTGTGGCTGTTACACATGAACAAATATTTTGTTTTTTTCAGTGTTGGCAAAATCTCCAACAATATAAACAGATTTCACTTCTATGAAAGCAGATACTATTACATAGAAACATAGAAATATAGAAAATTGGAACAGGAGGAGGCCATTTGGCCCTTCGATTATGATCATGGCTGATCATTGAACTCAATAGCCTGATCCCACCTTCCCTCCATATCTTTTGATCCCCTTCACCCCAAGTGCTACATCTAACTGCTTCTTGAAAATATTCAATGTTTTGACCTCAACTATTCCCTGTGGTAGTGAATTCCACAGGCCGAACATTCCCGGGGTGAAAAGATTTCTCCTCAACTCTATCCTAAACTGTCTACCCTGTATCCTCAGACTGCAACCCCTGGTTGCTGAGGTGGTGGAAGCAGGCACATTAGCAACAGTTAAGAGGTATCTGGATAGGTACATGAATAGGGAGGGAATAGAGGGATATGCACTTAGTAAGAGAAGAAGGATTTTTTTAGTTTAGTTAGGGCATCATGATCGGTACGGGCTTGGGGGGGCCAAAGGGCCTGTTCCTGTGCTGTATTTTTCTTTGTTCTTTCTTTGTTCTTTGGTTCTGGACAACCCCACCATCAGGAACATCCTTCTTGCATCTAACCTGTCTCATCTTGTTGGGATTTTATAGGTTTCTATGAGATCCTCCCTCATTCTTCTGAACTCCAGCGAATACAATCCTAACCAACCGCATGTTTTACAACAGAGATGGTTAAGCAATGTAGGAACAAACGTAAGAATCGGTACTCCACACACTTAAGGATCTTAGTCCAATTTCAAACCAATGCTTTATATGGGGCTGATTTAATTACAGACTGAAGCACCTGCTTTGCCTGTATGCCAAGCAGAAGCAACTAAGCATTTTGATTTGATTTTATTTCATTTGCTTTATTATTGTCACATGTATTAATATACAGTGAAAAGTATTGTTTATTGCGCACTATACAGACAAAACATACCGTTCATAGAGAAGGAACGGAGAGAGTGCAGAATGTAGTGTTACAGTCATAGCTAGGGTGTAGAGAAAGATCAACTTAATGCGAGATAGGTCCATTCCCTGACAGCAGCGGGGAAGAAGCTGTTCTTGAGTTGGTTGGTACGTGACCTCAGATTTTTGTATCTTTATCCCGACGGAAGAAGGTGGAAGAGAGAATGTCCAGGGTGCGTGGAGTCCTTAATTATGCTGGCTGCTTTGCCGAGGCAGCGGGAAGTGTAGACAGAGTCAATGATGAGACAGGTATTAGTCACATGCTTATTTATTAGTTACATTTGTTTCTGCGTTCCTTACTGGTGGGCACGGATGTGCTTTCCTGCCCTTTGGTTGTAAACATTCATTTATTCTGTGGACACACCTTCAGTTTATCTCATTTTCTTCAACTATCACCTTCATGCCCCATCAGCATTCCCGTCATTTTATCATCTCCTGCCCCACGCCCAATCACAGACGCTCCCTTAATCCTGGCCTCGTTTCTCCAATGCCACACAACAACAACTTGCATTGATATAGCACCCTTAAAGTGGTAAAAATATCCCAAGATGCACGGCAGGAGCATTATCAAACAACAACCGACACCCAAGCACATCAGGAGATATTGGGACAGGTGATCAAAAGCTCAGTCAAATAAAGCTAGGTATCAGAGAGCATCTTAAAAAGAAAGGTGCAGAGAGGTTTGGGGAGGGAATTTCAGATTTGAGGGCCGTGAATGGATGTCCACCAATGGGGCAGTAATAAAAGCTGGGGATAGGCAAGGGACCGGATTTGAGCAGTACAGAAATCTCAGAGGGTTGTAAGACGTGTGGAGATTAAGAAATAATGAGGGGTAAGGCCATGGAGGAACCTGAAAGTAAGCAAGAGAATTTTAAAGTTGAGTGCTTGTTGAACCGGGAGCCCGTGCAGGTGAGCACAAGAGTGAAGAAACCTGAACTTGTACTCATCTCCAACTTCCCTGTCAATACTAAAGTTTTAAAGTTTATTTATTAGTCACAAGGCTTACAGTAACACTGCAATGAAATTACTGTGAAATTCCCTTAGTTGCCACACTCCGGTGCCTATTCGGGTCAATGCACCTAACCAGCAGGTCTTTCAGACTGTGGGAGGAAACCAGAGCACCCAGAGGAAACCCACACAGACACAGGAAGAATGTACAAACTCCACACAGACAATAATCCGCGAACGTGTTATTGACTCCCAAGTACATGGTCGTTTGTCATGACATGTTTCAATCCCTCCAATCAAGCTTCCACCCCTGCCCAGGACCAAAATGGCCCTTATCTAATCTTCAAATGATGTCCATCTTGACCATGACAAAGGGAAGCGATTCCTCCTCAACCTCGCTGGTGCCTTTGACACAGTGAATTGTACCATCCTCCTCCGACATCCCCCCACCATAGTCCAGCTGAGCAGAACTGCACTCACCTGGTTTCATTCTTATCTATCAAGTCTTAGTCAGGAATTCTCCAGCAAGGACTTCTTCTCCCATTCCCACAATGTCACCATGGATCTCCCCCTGGAATCTATGCTTGGCTCTTCCCTATTTCACATCTATATGTTGCCATTAGCGACACCATCCAAACGCATCGCATTAGTCTTCACCACGATGGCCATCATCCCTGGGAGTTTGTTGTCTCCTTTGGTAATATTCGGAGTATTGTGCTGAAAGAATCAAATCATAGAATCTCTACATTACAGAAGGAGGCCATTTGGCCCATTCAGTCTTTACCCACTCTCTGACACAGCATCTTACCCAGGCCCTCTTCCCCGCCCTATCCCCATAACCCCACACATTTCCCATGGCTAATCCACTGAACCTATATATCTTGGGATAATACGGGGCAATTCAGCATGGCCAATCCACCTAAGCTGCACATCTTTGGACCGAGAGAGGAAACCGAAGGAAACCCGTGCAGACAAGGGGCGAACATGCAGATTCTGCACAGTCACCCAAGCTGGAATCGAACCCGGATCCCCAACGCTATGAGGTGGTAGATCATAGAATCCTACACTGCAGAAGGAGGCTATTCAGCCCATCGAGTCTGCACCGACCACAATCCCACCCAGGCCCTACCCCATAACCCATGCATTTACCCAAGCTCGTCCCCCTGACACTAAGGGGCAATTTCTAACCCGCACATCTTTGGACTGTGGGAAGAAACCGGAGCGCCCGGAGGAAACCCACGCAGACACAGGGCGAATGTGCAAATTCCACACAGACAGTCACCCGAGGCCGGAATCGAACCCGGGTCCCTGACGCTATGAGGCAGTCATGCTAACCACTGTGCCACCGTATATATGATGAGGGTTTTGGGGGAAAAGGGGGTTTTGTGGGGGCAGTGGGGTGTTGTAGTCAGAAACATGAGGAACAGCTCATGTCAGTTTAAAATATAACTCAGACAGTTATTCCTGTTTTAGATACTATTGATGGAAATAATGGAAATTCCTGTTTCCTGAACAAGCTAATGGGAGTTCATTGTGTTTATCTGGTAACATAAACAAAGTGGACATATAGAGATTAAAATTGATCTGAGCTTCAGTGGGATTCTGCACTGGACTGAAATTTGAAGCAAGCTGTGTGCATTTTTGAAATGTAACGCTTTTCGTGTTATCTGTCTGAGTTGCAAGCTCGTGCTGACATGGCAGTATTGGGGGTTTCAATTGGATAGCTCTCCAAAACATGCGCGGTGTGCGATTAACCTTCGCCTGTTGAGTGGGAAGCAGATAATTCACCAACTTGGTGTCACCTGCTCATCATAGTAATTGCTGCGTGTCCTAACCTCACTGTTCAATAGCGTTACTTGTTAGTACAACTGAAAGCTTACCTGCACTTTCTGGGAGGGAAGAAGTATTCTGGCCAATGAAAGTGCTGAGAATAGTACCATCAAACGATCGGCGGAATCTTCTGGACCTGCTGGTAGTGCAAGCTTGGGGGTGGGGGGGGGGGGGGGGGGGCGGTGTTGTGGGGGGAGTTAGGGGTAGTTGGGGGGGTGGTTGTGGGGGGGGGTTAGGGGTAGTTGGCGGGGGGGGGGGTTAGGGGTAGGTGAATTTACCCCCTCAGGAATCCAAAAAGCAGCTTCCTGATGGCGGGATGAACTTTCACATTTATGTTCTCGGAACCATAAAGGTGGGTTAAAGGCAAGTCGAGCTATATTGGGAACGTCTTTCTCATTCATTAGCAGGTCAGGATCATTAAACGGCCACATCGCCGGAATTAAATTCCCCCAACCACAGTGAGAAATTAGAACATTCACATTTATGACTAATTAGTTGTGTGCACCTGGCGTGCTTGACTTCTTCCAGGACTCCGAGGCAAGTAGACACTGCTTTGGCCTTCCTGTGGGGCACTCACCAATCTAGACTTCTATTCAATGCCAGGAGGACAAACTGCACAAAGGCTGGACACAGACAGCAGGCTAAGGGTGGAAGGGGAGCTTAGGGTGGAGAGAAGGCTGGGCATAGGAGGCAGGCAAAGCAGGAGGAAGGGATGGATGCTGTTTGATTTGATTTGATTTATTATTGTCACATGTATTAACATACAGTGAAAAGTATTGTTTCTTGCACGCTATACGGACAAAACATACCGTTCATAGAGAAGGAAACGAGAGAGTGCAGAATGTAGTGTTACAGTCATAGCTAGGGTGTAGGGAAAGATCAACTTAATGCAAGGTCAAAAGTCTGACAGCAGCAGGGAAGAAGCTGTTCTTGAATCGGTTGATACATGACCTCAGACTTTTGTATCTTTTTCCCGATGGAAGAAGGTGGAAGAGAGAATGTCCGGGGTGCTTGGGGTCTTTGATTATGCTGGCTGCTTAGCCAAGGCAGTGGGAAGGGTAGACAGAGTCAATGGATGGGAGGCCGATTTGCGTGATGGATTGGGCTACATTTACGACCTTTTGTAGTTCCTGTAGTTTTGTAGTTCCTGTTTTGTAATGTCTGGGGAAAGGAGAGATTATCCGGGGTGGAGGTGGAGACTGTACTGGGGAGGGGGGGATTATTATGCCACAGGCCTACTTTGCCATCCCTTGGAATCTCCAAGAAGGCATTTGTGAACCCTAGGGCCACACATTGTCTGCTCTTGGACATAAGGGAAGTGTGGTAGTAACCAGTAGTAATCCAGAGACCCAAAAGTATTTATGCCCTCAGAGATGGGCATAAATACTGGTCCAGCCAGCGACGCCCATATCCCATGAAAGAATAAAATAAAACCCCAATAATAAACAATTTTCAATGATAAGGTTTGAACAGAAATGAGCCATTTATAGCATGAATGTTGCATAAAATACATCACAAATCAGGTTTAGCAGACATTAAAATCAAAAGAGAAATATGCTAATTAAAATAATTAAAATAAAATAACCAAGCCTTATTTATTCTTAAAAGACAATGACCCAATGGGCATTTGCTCATTATATTTGCATTAATATTGTACTTGTTGGTGCTTGTTGAAGTGTAAGCAAGTATCTTAGTTTCTTTTTCCTGTAAAAACTGGACCACATTGAATATTGCATCATTTTGGAAAAGAACGTGCAACTTAATATGAAATTCCATTTAATCCAGTAAACAAGTTACTGCAAGTGAAGTAACTTTTAACGCTCTGGGTCACACAAATCTGTAAAGGGATAATATTGAAAAGGTGCAACCTCCCTCTGAAGATCAGGCACACTTTGGGGAACGACTGCGAAACTGCTGAACAAGAAAGGATCTACCTTACTTGAGAAAGGATATACAGGCACTGGAGAGGGTGCAGAGGAGATTCACTAGGTTGATTCTGGAGTTGAGAGGGTTGGCTTATAAGGAGAGACTGAGTAGACTGGGGCTATACTCATTGGAATTCAGAAGAATGAGGGGAGATCTTATAGAAACATATAAGATTATGAAGGAAATAGTCAAGATAGAAGCAGGGAAGTTGTTTCCACCAGTGGGTGAAATAGAACTAGGGGGCATAGCCTCAAAATAAGGGGAAGCAGATTTAGGACTGAGTTGAGGAGGAACTTCTTCACACAAAGGGTTGTGAATCTGTGGAATTCCCTGCCCAGTGAAGCAGTTGAGGCTCCCTCATTGAATGTTTTTAAGGCAAGGATAGATATATTTTTGAACAGTAAAGGAATTAAGGGTTATGGTGAGCGGGCAGGTAAGTGGAACTGAGTCCACGAAAAGATCAGCCATGGTCTTATTGAATGGTGGAGCAGGCTCGAGGGGCCAGATGGCCTACCCCTGCTCCTAGTTCTTATGTTCGTCTATATTAAACTGCTCACAATGTAATGTCACCCAAATGAATATGATGGATAAAAGGTGGAAAAAATCAAAGACAAATATATACAAATAGACTACATCAATCTCATGATTCATCTTGATAAAGGAGAGTTATTTTCTCCCATTAACTTGGGCAGAACGATATCTCAGAATGTGAGTAAAATGATGAAAGATGCTTTGCGGGTATCCTTTTTTCGTTCACGAGATGTGGGTGTCACTGGTTGTAAAGTAAAGTTTATTTATTTGTCACAAGTAGGCTTACATTAACACTGCAATCAAGTTACTGTGAAAATCCCCTGGTTGGCACACTCCGGCACCTGTTCGGGTACATTGAGGTTGTATTTAGCATGGCCAATGCACCTAACCAGCACGTCTTTGGACTGTGGGAGGAAACCAGAGCACCTGGAAGAAATCCACGCAAACACAGGGAAATGTGCAAACTCCACACAAATAGTGACCCAAGCTGGGAATCGAACCCGGGTCCCTGGCATTGTAAAGCAGCAGTGCTAACCACTGTGCCACCGTGCCACCCGAGGGACAGCATTTATTACCCATCCCAACCACATTGTGGGTCTGGAGTCATATGTCGGCCAGACCAGGTAAGAATGACAGATTTCCTTCCCTCAAGGACATTAGTGAACCAGATAGGGTTTTTACAACAATTGACAAAGATTTCATGATTACCATTAGACTTTTAATTCCTGATATTTTTCATTACCTGCCATGGTGAGATTTGAACCCAGGTCCCCGGAGCATTACCCTGGGTTACTGGATCACTGGTCCAATGACAATATCACTACGCCACTATCTTCCCATATATAGAGTTTTCATCACCTCGAGTTGTCCTAAAGTGCTTCTCAGCCAATCACATTGTTACTATTGTAAAATAGGGAAATCTGGCAGGCAATTTGTACACGATGATCACCCAGAAACAGCAGTGAGGTAAATAACTAGAACACGTGTTTTTTTCATTGTAGACAAAAGTGAGCAAGGTCATCAGGAAAACTCTCCGTCTCTGGTTTGACGGAGTGTGGGGGGACCTTTTACATTGGTCTGACCAGGAAGGCTGCCCCAATCTAGCTTGTTAAATGGATTTTTAAAAAAAAATTATTCATTCATGGGACATGGGCGTCACTGGCTGGCCAGTATTTATTGCCTATCCCCAGTTGCCCAAAGGCATCTGAGAGTCAACCACATTGCTGTTGCTCTGGAGTCGCATGTAGGCCAGACTAAGTAAGGGCAGCAGATTTTCTTCCCTAAAGGACACTAATGAACCAGATTTCTGACAATCGACAATGGTTTCATGGCCGTCAGTGGACTTTTAATTCCAGATTTTTAAATTAAATTCAAATTCCACCATCTGCCGTGGCGGGATTCGAACCCGGGTCCCCAGAACATTAGCTGAGTTTCTGGATTAAAAGTCCAGCGATAATACCACTCGGCCATCACTTCCCCTATGGCATCTCAGACTATGAGGCCCTGAAATGTTAACCTTGATTAGCTGCCCTGATGCAAACTTAAATGCACAAACTTTCCAAATGAGGGTTCTATCATGGAACCGTGCAGAGGTAGCTCCTATCTGACATTTTATCCAGAAGACGGCACCTTTGGGAGCGCAGCACCTATTTGTGCTGCACCCAGGTGAAAGTCTGGATTATCTACTCAAGGATGTTTGAAACCATAACCTTTCCACTCTGAGGTAAGAGTGCCATCACTCAGAGAAGGCTGATTGAAGTTTTAAAAGTTTCGAAGGAGAGATTCCAGGTTGCTTTCCTTCCAATGGTGTGAGGGGGCTGGGTGGGGGAGGGAGCGGTGGAGAGAATGTTGGTTGATTGAACTTTCAAGGAGCATGATTTGGAGGACAGGGCTGCAGAGTTTACATTCTGTCTTTGTCACCACTTCCTGACCATACAGCATCCTCACTAATAGCAGGGTCGCAGAATCACACAGTATAGACCAAAGTCATGTGTCAATAATAGTGGTGGTGGTGTGTCATAGGTCATTCAGGGAGTCTAGGCTGCTATAAAGCACAAGTGGCACAGTGGTTAGCACTGCTTCCTCACAATGCCAGGGACCCGGGTTCAATTCTGGCCTCGAGTAACTGTCTGTGTGGAGTTTGCATGTTCTCCCTGTGTCTACGTGGGTTTCCTCTGCGTGCTCCGATTTCCTCCCACAGTCCAAAGATGTGGGTTAGGTAGATTGGCCATGCTAAATTGCACTTTAGTGTCAGGGGGACTAGCAGGGTAAATATGTGGGGTTAAGGGGATAGGGCCTGGATGAGATTGTTGTCAGTGCAGATCTGTCGGGCTGAATGGCCTCCTTCTGCACTATAGGGATTCTATGATAAACTTTTACATGCATGTTGCAATCTGGAGCTATGGCTAGCAATGGAGAAGACTTCAACTTCCTTCCCATCATATGGCTGACAAGGAATCTCTCCCACACTCAGCGCCTGCCATTGGCTGGCTTGTGTTGGGAGGAATTGCAGGTTGGTACTCAATCTGTTTGGCCATGTTATGAGCACAGCATCCTTGGCCATCATGTCTTTCCTCTACTGGTTCAGAGGCAGGAAGGCTACACAGTACACCTCTTTCTGCTAATGGCGCAAACACAGAAATAATGATGCTGCCATAAAGATCCAAAGAAGAAATTGTTAAAATGCAATGGCCGGAATTTTACTGGCCCCGCCTGCCACGGGGATCGGAGCGGACGAGGGGCAGACCCGAGAAATGTCCGTTGACCTTGGCCAGGATTTTACAGTTTCGGGACGAGCAAGGCCGTAAAATCCCGCCCTATATAATTACAAAATAATTGATATATTTGTAGCTAACCTCCTTTCCCTATACCTCTTTTATAGGTAACCTCAGAAGGATAAGGCAAGTGAAGAAATCACATCAAAGTACAATGTGCTGAATGCGAGAGCCCATTTAGATGTTAGGGTATGCAGATTGTGTGGCATTAAAAAAACAGTAGGATTTGCTTAAAACGTCTTTGCATATAATGAAATTGCATGCAAATAGAAATTCAAATTCACGTACCATATAACTGCACCAAATAATATTCACATTGGTATGAAATTTCGAACCATTTAGACCGACAATCTGAGCATTAATATTCCATTGTTTAGCTCTTAAGGAGCATCTGAATGCACCTCATAGATCAAAGAAAATTGTTGCCTGCAGTCACAAGGGATTAAATATCTGCCTGTGTACCGTGTGAATCTCTTAATTACTTATTTTACTTATCACTCTCTAAAGGTTCATGATCAAATGCTGTGAAGCAATGGCAGAAGCAAACAGAATTCTAGGTTGTATTCACATAACAATTGACTATAAAACAAAGCATCCCATTTTGTCCTTGTACAAGACCTTGGTTGGGCCTCAGTTCAAGTACTGTCTAGTTCTCATTTGCACACAAGGCAAGGGGAGATTGATTCTTCAAAAGGGGTACAAAGGAGTTCTGCCAGATTAATCCCCAGTTTTAAACACCTCAGTCAACCAACTGGACTCGAAGAGGTGTGTGCACTGTATTATAATTGTGATTACGTTGAGGGTTATAAAATAATGTCAACAATATGGGGGCTATCACATAATCTGCTTGAGCACAGTCCTCATTTTGAAGTAAGATATCTCACAACACCAGGTTAAAATCCAATAGGTTTATTGGGAATCATGAGCTTTCGGAGCGCTGCTCCTTCGTCGGTGAGGTAGCTGCGCTCCGAAAGCTCGTGATTCCAAACAAACCTGTTGGACTTTAACCTGGTGTTGTGAGACTTCTCACTGTGTTTACCCCAGTTCAATGCCAGCATCTCCACCTCATCTTGCAGGTAGTTGTTTCGGATCTCCCTTTCAGGGCAGCACAGCGGAAGAGGGTCACCTAGCTTGGGGGACCAATTGGGACTGAGAGTGGGTCGTCACCCCAGGGGATAAAGTCCTCTCTTAGGCAGAGGACAGTCTGAAGGTCTGAAGACATGTGGAGCAGCTGATGGGCTGCTGTGGTTGGGGTTGTAGGGTGGGTGAAGGAGGGGGGGGGGGGAGTGGTTGGGGTTGTAGGGTGGGTGGGTGGAGGGGGTTGGTGGGAGTGTGTGTGATGGGAGGGGACAGTGGCCATTGCTGCTAGCCTCTGTAGTGTTTTTCCTTGTTAATACCCTTTGTGTTCCTGATGGAGTCTATAGCATACATCATTACACAGTTACAGTCATATGAAGCAGTCACAGGGCTGTGATGAAACTCCCAAATTATTGGAACACAATCCACGGAGTTTTGTGATTTACTGAGTCAAGTGCTTTGTTCAGCTCCATGAATGCAAGAAAGAACTCCTGGTGTCGTTCTTGAAAATCTTCTTGGATTTTGTTTTTGGGCAACAAAGACCGTGCCAGAGGTTCCACTGGACGGTCTAAAGTCATAATGTGTCTCTGGGGAGATTTCCCCAGCCACAGGAGGTGAGCAAATCAGGAGAATGCATGTCAGAACTTTTCCAGCTGCGGATAAGAGAGAACCAACTTAATAGTTTCCACGGATGAGTCAAATCCTTTCTTGAAGAAGGAACATCCCAGCTTCAATTGGGGGACCATCCCTGGTGTCTTTCTTCAAAGCCGACCCGGGTTCAATTCCAGCCCCGGGTCACTGGAGTTTGCACGCTCTCCCCGTGTCTGCCTGGGTTTCCTCCGGGTGCTCTGGTTTCCTCCCACAGACTGAACAACGTGCTGGTTAGATGGATTGGCCATGCTAGATTGCCCCAAGATGTGTAGATTAGGGCAATTAGCCGGTAAATATGTGGGGTTACAGGGAGAAGGTCTGGGTAAGATTGTCTATCGGAGAGTCAGTGCAGACTTGATGGGCCGAAGGGCCTCCACCTGTACTGTCGGGAATCTACAAACGAGCTTCAAAAGCTTTCAGGCAAAACTCTTGCAAAATCAATTTGAATGGACTGGACACTGTCATCGGAATTCTCCAGATGTTCGCTAGAGGCAGTTTCTGTGGTGCATTCTGCATCACACACCCTCCACCCACCGTTTCCCAGTGACTTGGGGTGGTCTCAATGGGAAATCCCATTGACAGCGGCAGGACCAGAGAATCCTGCCTCCCACACTGCCTCTCGCCGCTGAGTAAAGCGCTGAGGGGAGGCCGCAGAGTTCCGGCCTGTGTCCGGATGGTTGGAAACCAATTCCCTATGAGGTCCTACTTTCTCAACTCGCAAAGAGCGAACAATCCAGTAGAGGACCAAGAGAGCACTGTGAAGGAACTGAATCTCTCCTTGAAGTGCGGCAGCATTGATATTAATGACTGGGAGAAGCTGGCTATCAAATGCACAGATTGGCAAACATTTGCCCATCAAACCTCACCACACTTTGAGTCACAATGCAATCATGATGAGGCAGACTTGCAGCAAGGAAGCAAATCCTGTACTCAACTCAATGGGTTGGATTTTATAGCCTCACTCGAGTGAGACCAGAAATCCCCGCCCGAGATCAATGGAGATTTCTGTTGTCGCGCCCCCATCCGCTCCGATTCCATGCTGGTCGAGGCGGTAGAGTTCCAGTCCATATCTCAATAGCTGATTGGGACATCCTGTCCCATGGGCCCAAAGATCTGCAGGTTGAGAATTGGACTCTCCAGTTACGTGAAGATTCATGGCAGAAACACACAGGCCTGAATGGGCATCGCAGAATCCATAGAATAGCAGAAAGAAGACATTTGGCCCATCAAGTCTGTACCGACTTTCCGGAAGAGCATCTTACCCAGGCCCATGCCCTATCCCCATAACCTTGTGCATTTACCATGGCTAATTCACCTAAACTACCCATCTTTGAACTGTGGGAGGAAACCAGAGCACCCGGAGGAAACCTACGCAGACACGAGGGGAATGGGCCGAATGGCATCTTTCTGCCCTGGAGAGATTCATGATTCTGTGCTTCAAGGGTCAGAGGAGGAAACTTTGCTCAGGAGGAAATGCCTACTCTTTCCCTGTGTCTTTTTTATGTTTTGCACCTTCGGTTATTTATTTAATTTCTTCCTAAACAGGAAATGCAAACAGCTTCAATTAGTGAATATTGTGACATATATTCTGTCTTCTAATAATGATAGAACATAGAACATAGAACATAGAACATTACAGCGCAGAACAGGCCCTTCGGCCCACGATGTTGCACCGACCAGTTAAAAAAAAACTGTGACCCTCCAACCTAAACCAATTTCTTTTCGTCCATGAACCTATCTACGGATCTCTTAAACGCCCCCAAACTAGGCGCATTTACTACTGATGCTGGCAGGGCATTCCAATCCCTCACCACCCTCTGGGTAAAGAACCTACCCCTGACATCGGTTCTATAACTACCCCCCCTCAATTTAAAGCCATGCCCCCTCGTGCTGGATTTCTCCATCAGAGGAAAAAGGCTATCACTATCCACCCTATCTAAACCTCTAATCATCTTATATGTTTCAATAAGATCCCCTCTTAGCCGCCGCCTTTCCAGCGAAAACAATCCCAAATCCCTCAGCCTCTCCTCATAGGATCTCCCCTCCATACCAGGCAACATCCTGGTAAACCTCCTCTGCACCCTCTCCAAAGCCTCCACATCCTTCCTGTAATGTGGGGACCAGAACTGCACACAGTACTCCAAGTGCGGCCGCACCAGAGTTGTGTACAGTTGCAACATAACGCTACGACTCCTAAATTCAATCCCCCTACCAATAAACGCCAAGACACCATATGCCTTCTTAACAACCTTATCTACTTGATTCCCAACTTTCAGGGATCTATGCACACATACACCTAGATCCCTCTGCTCCTCCACACTATTCAAAGTCCTCCCGTTAGCCCTATACTCAACACATCTGTTATTCCTACCAAAGTGAATTACCTCACACTTCTCCGCATTAAACTCCATCCGCCACCTCTCGGCCCAACTTTGCAACCTGTCTAAGTCTTCCTGCAAACTACGACACCCTTCCTCACTGTCTACCACACCACCGACTTTGGTGTCATCAGCAAATTTGCTAATCCACCCAACTATACCCTCATCCAGATCATTAATAAATATTACAAACAGCAGTGGCCCCAAAACAGATCCCTGAGGTACACCACTTGTAACCGCACTCCATGATGAATATTTACTATCAACCACCACCCTCTGTTTCCTATCCGCTAGCCAATTCCTGATCCAATTTCCTAGATCACCCCCAATCCCATACATCTGCATTTTCTGCAGAAGCCTACCATGGTGAACCTTATCAAACGCCTTACTAAAATCCATATATACCACGTCCACTGCCTTGCCCCCATCCACCTCCTTGGTCACTTTCTCAAAAAACTCAATAAGGTTAGTAAGGCACGACCTGCCTGCCACAAAACCATGCTGACTATCACCTATCAATTCATTACTCTCCAAATAACTATAAATCCTATCCCTTATAATTTTTTCCAACATCTTGCCGACAACAGAAGTGAGACTCACCGGTCTATAATTCCCGGGGACATGATAAACTCTTCAGCTTCCACTTTAATACTTCTAATAGTAAATTTAAAATGATCCCCCCTTGTTACTAATCCACCAAACAATAAAAATAATCTTTGTTTGCCCAATCGAAACACTGGCCAGGATTCTCCGAATACGCTGGCATTCTCCGGTCCCACTGCTGTGAATGGAGATTGGGCAGAGCGCCATTTCTCCGTTCTCTTTGGCAGTGGTAGACCGGAGTGCAAGACCGAAGAATTCCGGCCACTGATTCAGGTTTCCCCTGCTAGGCTCCAGTGAATACAGTTTTTAAGTGGGGGGGTGGCACGGTGGCACAGTCGTTAGCACTGCTGCCTCACAGCCGCCAGGGACCCGGATTCAATTCCCGGCTTGGTTGACTGCTTGTGTGGAGTTTGCACATTCTCCCCGTCTACGATCTTATTGAATGGCGGGGCAGGCTCGAGGGGCTAGATGGCCTACTCCTGCTCCTATTTCTTACGTTCTTATGTTTCCTGCAGGTGCTCTGGTTTCCTCCTACAGTCCAAAGATGTGTGGATCAGACTGACTGGCCATGCTAAATTGCCCCTTAGTGTCAGTGGGATTAGTAGGGTAGATATGCGGGGTTACAAGGATAGGACCTGGGTGGGATTGTTGTTGGTGCAGGCTTGATGGGCCAAATGGCCTCTTTCTGCATTGTGGGATTCTATGTCATCTATGTTAATTACCTATATTGTCTCCCTGCTATCACTCTAAGGAGTCTTCTCACCATTCCTCCTTAGTAAAGTTAGTCGCTTGATGACAGACAATCACATTTGCTAAGCAAACTTCCTGGAATTCTTTTGGCTAATTTACAGCAATAGTTCACATTGCACTCAAGAATTAAGTTAAGGTTAAAGCTGCTCTTTATATTAAAAAAAGGGGCCTACATTTTGTTGACTCCAGTCTTTCAACAAAGCTATAGATGCCAAAACGTTCCACAGCCTATTCGATGAGGCCCTACTTGGACACTGTCAACAGCCATTTAAATGTCACAGGCATAAATATATTATCATAGGCCTTAGATCCTATCAGCCACCTGTCAAAAATATCAGCCCTGGATTTCATTGATACGGTTGTTACACGCCCATAAATATACATACTCTGTCTTAAATATACTTGTGGGAAAGGAATAAACTTTCATACTTTGATTAAGAGCCTTGCTGAGCAATTGACACATGCAATAAGCCCCTGATTATAAGCTCAATCCGTCAAAAAGATGTTTTCATTTCCCTGTGTGTATTCCATGAGAGTTACTTACACCTGAAATCCTGGTATAACACGTGTCGAACGCAGTGAGTGTTTTAAGTGTCTGGCAGAGTCAAGGCCTATTTTGCTTCAGTGAACCCTGGAGTATTTCAGCAATAGTCTTTCATGCGTTCAAACAAAAAAGAGTGGTAAAGAAACAACCGGTGGGAGACACTCCACATCAACCAGGAAATATGTACTGATCAAATAGAAGTTGACACCTCTGACATCCGAGCAACGTTAGCGTAATGAACTGCCATGTTTCGTAGGCCTTGCTTCCAATATGGCTGCAGAGCCTCCTTGCATTACTTAGATGGACTTCAGTTAGATCCTATCAGCAGCCCCTCTAAACACTTGAGAGCCGCTATGATAGATCTTTGCTGCAATTACCATGGAAAAGTAAAAGATACTGCCTTATTGATGGGAAAGTAATATTGACCAAAAACACCATTGATTTTGTCACAATCTTATTTTACAATCGTAGCAGTGGTTTTCTGGCCTGTCACGGGCATGGTAATGCATTCATTTTTTCCCTACTAAAACACTGACTGTGGTTGCTATCTTGCAGAGAGATAAAAAGTGTCGTGGTCAGAACCTACTCCTTTTTTATCAGTGGACTTTATTTGATTATTACAGAGCAATTTATCCATCAGTCAGATATTTAAAACAAAGCAGTATTTTATCTTGCCTTTCTTTTTACTAACTGGGGACATAAGTGGCTTGATGTTCCATCAGCATTATCATTTGTTGCAAGCAGATTGAAAGACAATGCTGATAACAATGCAACGATGGTGGCTTGTAAAGCCTCTCTGCTGTCTGCCGTCTGGCTTGCATGCAGGGAAACACGCAGGCTGCTACAACGGTGGCATTGCAAAGTTTCGAAGTCATCGGTCTGCCAACATGCTGGAAACCACAAGTAATAGGGCACCAAAAGAGGCCATTCGGCCCATGGCGCCTGTGCTGCCTCTTTGAGAGAGCTGCCCATTTAGTTCCATATCCACTTCAGCTTTTGCAAATTCTACCTCTCACATTTCTGAACTGTATTGTTAACACAGGGAGGGATTGTCCAGCTGCACTCACCCCAAAACCGGAAAATCCCGCCTGAAGTCAACAAACTTTTGCATGGTCTGTCCCTCACCCACTATGATTCCTGTGGCGAGCAGGATGAGAAAACTTCCCCCACCCGCCGCATGCACCCCTCCTCCGCCCCCTCCCCCCCACCTCATAGTGTTCATGCAACACCACTTAACAAAATCAAAAATAGTGATGGGATGAGGCCATAAGCCTTGCTGAAGAGGTCAATTTTGCAAAGGTATTAAAAGAAAGGAAGAAAACTAGCCAATGGATGGGTCTGTGATGGGGTGGGTATTCCAGAATGTAAGGTGACAATGGCCGAAGGCTTTGATATGAAGCAGAGAACATTGAATGGGGACTGACTGCAGCTAGGCTCAGACAGACAGCATAATAAGTGCTCCCTTGCCAGCAATGCCCACATCCCAAGAATGAATAAAAACATTTATTAGGCCAGAAAATAGGTGAGATGTGGCTATAGATGAAACTGTAAATAAGGCCCAGCACCTCTCCAGTGCCATTACTCTTGTGGAAGGCTAGACATTTTCATCTATGGGCAACATTGTAGTTACGTCTGATCTTGTACTTGCCCCCAGTGCATTAAATCATCCCCATTTACACTGGAGTTCCAGTGGACAGGAATAAAAAGAGAGGTGTTCTGGAAATAGGAACATGGAGCTCTGCAATAAATGACAATACTTCAATTTTCACTATCCAAGTGCCACAAAGGAGGTCATGTCGCACTATAGGTAGCATCCCTGCCTCTGAGCCAGAAGCTCTGGGTTCGAATCCCACGCTGGGACTTGTTGACTGAGGAAGATGCGTTCACAACATGGCCAAAGAAGTTGAGTACCAACTTGTAAACCCTTCCAACACAGGCCAATGGCAGGCAACAATAGTGGGGGGAGCTTTCTGGTCAACCATAGAAAGAAATTGGAGCCTCTATCGTCACTATCTATCAGGACATTTAAATGTGCATGTTCCTTGGATGTTTAGTGGGGGGGAGGGGGGGGGGCAGTTGACTGGGCAGTTGGTATGAATCAGATTGGTTGTAACAGCATGAGGGCCCAATCCCTATTCTTGCTGGGGTGGATTAGGGACCAGCCTCTTGCTCCTACCTATGGTGGAGATCATGGCACTGCCATCGGATCTGCCTTCAAGCAGAGAACTGAAGAAGTGCCACTAAAGCATCTAAAAATGGGAGGCTCTGAGAAGGAAGATCCAACGCAAGATATTTAACTCTTTACCAAGGACTGACATAATGATGTGTGTTTATATATTACCTTTTCAAAAATAGCTCAAAACACTGCAAAAGCAATGAATTACTGCAGCAACTGCTCTCATATAGAATAAAATTTGTTGAGATTCATTCTGCAATTCTTTTCCCCATCAAACCTATGAGGCTATAAGACATAGGGGCATGAGTAGTCCATTTGGCCCATCAAGTCTTCTCCACCATTCAATGAGGTCATGATTGATCTGAGATGATAATCCTCAACACCACATTCCCGACTTTCCCCATAACCCTTGACTCCCTTTACTGATTAAAGATCTGTCTATCTCAGCCTCTGAACATACTTATAACACATTGTTTAACATTTTCTCTTAAGTTTAAGTTTATTCATTAGTGTCACAAGTAGACTTACATCAACACTGCAATGAAGTTACTGTGTAAATCCCCGAGTTGCCACACTCCAGTGCCTGTTCGGGTACACTGAGGGAGAATTTAGCATGGCCAATGCACCTAACCAGCACGTCTTTTGGACTGTGGGAAGAAACCGGAGCACCCGGAGGAAAGCCACACAGACACAGGGAGAGCATGCAGATTCCACACAGACGGTGACCCAAGCCAGGAATTGAACCCGGGTCCCTAGCACTGTGAGGCAGCAGTGCTAACCATTATGCCAACCTGCCCCACCCTTATGATAACTAATAGGGTATAAATTCATCTTGGGAGGTAACAGAAGATGGACAATAGTGAATCTTCAGCCAACTCTGTCTGATTTTCTTCTGCACAATGGTTAAGAAGATTAGGAAGACTACCATTCTCTGTTCATTCTCTGTTGCCTGAATTGTCATGCCGCCGAATTTGAATCCAAACCCCAATATGTACAGTAAAATCCCAGTAACAGCAATGAGATCAATGATCGCTAGATGTTTTCGCTGATTGTGCTTAAGTGCCAAAAAACAAGGCCACTCAACCTTGTTGGATTGGTCCCAATGGGTGGATCTACACACACTATTCACTTTCATTTCCCACTGATTATTAAGCCAAGCCTAAACCTATTCATGACTTATCCACATTTTTATAGTCAATGATGCTCAATGGTGTTAGACAACCAGGGTAAACCATAGGTAAATTTCAGCCTCATACCACGATTTGAGCTCACCAATCTGGACTTACACACAGACCTAAATTTTAATTGTCCAATTTGTTCACTGCTGGGGGTGCTAATAGCACATCAGGAGCTTGGATGTTTCAGCAGCGCCTTCGTCAATGACATTTTAACACAACCGTGACGTTTGGGCTGGAGTTGCCAAGGAGTTCCTCCCTCCTGCATACAGTGCCGCAAAAGGTTCAATGACCTGATTAGGGTCGAAAAGGTAAGTTATATAGCATATACCTACCCCTACAGTTCACTCTCTGGATCAACAAACATTGCATGTGCATCCATACATCTCTCTTTTGACACCTCAAATCCCTGCCTTAACAACCATCACTGCCACTCACCCTTGTCTTATGGTAGTGGCACACCCAACCCTCGCAGTGACTCCTTGTAAAAGTTGTCCTTCTATCCTCGCAAAACATTCCACTGCTCACACTCATGGGTTTTTTTCCATCTCTCCTCGCAGGAGAGGAGAGCACAAAGCATCAGTGAGAGGCAGAGAACCAGAGATGACCCTGCAGTCATAGCCACCTTGACAGCTGCAGAGGAGGCGGTGATGGATGTAGCCAAGTCTCAACACGCTTTGCCATTAGCAATGGAGAGATGGGAGGTTCCCAGCTACCTGGTGACAGAATTAAATACAGCACAGACGCATGACATTCAACACTCAGTGCGGACCTGACGTCAGCAGCCACTGAAATGAGGGGATCTACACAGTGGTTTGGGTCCCCTTAAAATCTGATGATTGATTTCTATTCATTAGCCTTCTAGTTGGCCAAAAATAATAAGGTTAACATGTTGGGATTGTTGGGTGATTATTGGCAAAGCTGGAGACAGGCTGATTGGCATTTTCTTGGCCCTGATTTATTCATATCTGTTTCTTTCTCATTCCGTTGTTAATTTGTTTTTGTGCTGATTGGACAGTTTCCATTTCAGGCATCCAGCGTCAACAACGATCCATCCCAAGTCAGGGTTAGCCCAGCCAAATATTGCTCTGTCCCATCACTAACCTCAGAGCACAATCCCTATTTCCCAGAATCAGTGTGTGTTTTTCCATTCTCTCACACAAGGGAATCTTGGTCCTATCTCAGTGCCTTTGCAAATTAGTGATAAACAAACCTCAGTTTTGTTCTATGAGCAACTCATCTGGAATGAGACAGTCAAAACTTATGCCACGTAAAAATAACTTTTCATTCCATCAACCTTGGCGACAGTTGAACCCAGGTCTCAAAGGTGAAAGGTCGGTGTCTGACCTTCTACAATTTCATCCGACCCCTATGTTTTCAGAAGGTCAGTGTGAGCTTGGCTCGGTCAGTGACCCCCTTGCCTCTATTTTAAAAAGTTTTGATTTTGAGCTGTACTCCAAGATGTGAACTGCGATTCGACTGCACGATTGGAGTTCCAAAATATCATGAGATGTCACGGTGGCACAGTGGTTAACACTGCTGTCTCACAGCACCAGGCGTCTGGGTTCGATTCCAACCTTGGGTCACTGCCTGTGTGGAGTTTGCATGTTCTCCTCATGTCTGCGTGGGTTTCCTCCGGGTCCTCCAGTTCCCTCCCACACTCCAAAGATGTACAGGTTAGCTGGGTTGGCCATGCTAAATTGACCATTAGTGTCCCAACATGTATAGGTTAGGGGGATTGGTGAGGTGGATGAGTGGGGCTATGTGGTAAGCCTGGGTAAGAGTTGGTGGAGATTAAATGGGATGGGTGGCCTCCTTCTCCACCATGGGGATTCTATTATTCATCAGGTGAGTCATTAAACAAAGGTGAGACTTATTTGGCCCCTCCTACCAGTGAGATCTTCCTGTCGTGTCGAAGTCTAGGGACATTTGAAAGGCTCGCTGTGGGGGGAGGGGGGGACCCGCTGTGGTGGGACTGGGAACATCCTGGCCAAAGAGTTTGCACATCCCAGGAGCTTATGTGACCATGGAAGTTCTCAAGTTGCCTTGCCTATCTAAAATTAAAAAAAAAGAAGTGCCACTCATTGTTGTTTGTGCACTGTTCCTAACACATGGGCAATATTTTATAATGCCACCACCATTAAATCAGTATCCACAGGTTTTCAATCTTTGCTCCAATGGGAGCAGTTTCTCTCTGTCTATACTCTGTCCAGACCCATCAAGATTTTGAACAACTCTATTGAATCTCCCCTGAACTTTCTCTTCTCTAAAGAGATCAATCCCAGCTTTTCTAATGCAGCCAAGCTACTGAAGCCCCTCATCGCTGGAACCATTCTCACTAATTTGTCGAGTTCAGACAAATGAGGCGGGATCTCATACAGACTTATAAAATTCTAACGGACTAGACAGGATAGAGGCAGGGAGGGTGTTCCCGATGGTCGGAGGGTCCAGAACCAGGGGTCACAGTCTGAGGATTCAGGGTAGACCATTTAGGACAGAGGTGAGGAGACATTTCTTCACCCAAAGAATAGTGAGTCTGTGAAATTCATTACCACAGGAACTAGTTGATGCCAAAACATTGAATGTATGCAAGAGTTGGCTGGATATAGCACTTGGGGCGAATGGGATCAAAGGTTATGGGGAGAAAGCAGGATTAGGCTATTATGATCATAATAAATTGTGGAGCAGGCTCGAAGGGCCAAATGGCTTCCTCCTGCTCCGATCTTCTCTGTTTCTCTGTTTCTATGTTTATGTTTCTAATCTTTTCTGCACCCTCCCTAAAGCCTTCACTCCCTTCCTACAGTGCAGTACCCAGAATTGGACATTATGCTCCTGTTGAGTTGGAGCCAAGTGTTTGATAAAGGTACAACTTTCCTTGCTCTTTCACTCAGTGACTCTATTTCTAAAGCTTGTATTTCATCCAGGGTGACCAACCATTCCAGAATTTACAGGTCTATCCTGTATTCGATGTTATTGTTCCATGTTGCAGTTTGCCTGGGTGCTGCTTCTCACCTGTTTCAGGTAATTAAAGTTTGTGCATACGCAATGCACATATGCTTGTGGTTTTTAAAATTCATTTGTGAGACATTGGCGTCGCTGGCTGGTCAGCATTTATTGCCCATCCCTAGTTGCCTTTGAAACTGAGTGGCTTACTAGAGGACAGTTGAGAGTCAAACACATTGTTGTGGCTCTGGAGTCACATGTAGGCCAGACCAGGTAAAGTTGGCAGATTTCCTTCCTTAAAGGACATTAATGAACCAGATGGGTCTTTCCGACAATCAACAATGGTTTCGTGGTCATCAGTAGATTCTTAATTCCAGGTATTTTTTTATTGAATTCAAATTCCACCATCTGCCGTGGTGGGATTTGAACCCGGGTCCCCAAAACATTAGCTGAGTTTTTGGATTAATCGTCCAGTGACACAACACTAGGCCATCACCTCCCAACTCGTGACTGCCCATACGGACAGTGCCCTCCCTCTTCCCCCACTCTGACAGGCTTGCCTGTGGCCTTCCCCGCTGTCACAGGTTCACTAACCACAAATAACAACCCGCCCGCCACCACCACATCCCCGACAGGCTTGCCAGCCCCAGTGGCTCATTCATACAGTTCCCTTACAAAACGCTTCTTATTTCTTTTCCCCAGGGAGGTGGTCACCATGACTACACATGCCTTTTTCACCACTTTTCCAACCTGCCCTGCCATCTTCAATGCTTCCTTTATGATATATCCTTTCGAAGAGCAGCTAATGTGGGTGATGCAAGGCAAAAGAATAGAGCCAATCAATGCACGGCGAGATGTCATGAACAGCAATAGTGCCAAATGAGCCGCGGTGATGGAGGAAGAACTTTGAGATGTTTCATTGACAGTGATTAAAAACAACTCCTAATTAAGGAAGCTCTCTTGTGTGGAGACCTCTGCTCTGGTAGTATCATTGGTGGAAACAGGATTACTACCAATCTCTGCAAAGCAGTTAATGGCTGCTATCAGCAAACAGAAAACACCTGCTTTGAAATAAGCTTTTCCTGTTTAGATAAAATGATAAATTAGTCTTTGAAAGTAGTTGGAAGAATGATTAGCGTGCTGCCTAAGAACCAAGAGGCATTTTCATATTAATTTCTATGCAAAGAAACATTGGAGTGTGTGTTTTTCTTTGCGTCTGCTAAAACATTCTCGGCGCTAAATGAGTAATAATTAGTCGACACAGTTTCTTGCTGTTTCAGCTAGTGAGGTATGTGTAGCAGAATTGGGCGTTAGTCAGGTGCTCATGTAAACAGGCTTGGTGAGATGACACAGGGTTAACCGCTAACGGAAACAAGAACTACAGCACTCTTTATTAGCATTACTGACACCCTGTGAATGCCGTTACCACATGCTAACTAAGCACAAAAAAACGCAAATACAAAGGAGTCACATCGGACCACTAAAGTGGTGTTTGCTCAGTTGACTGTTAGTGCACCTGCACCTCTCTGAAGTACGCTTTTTACTCTTTATGAACTGCCTCTTTCAGCACTTGACAGGTCTCAATGGATCGGTATGGAAAAAAAAACAGGCCTCACTTTATCTGTTTAAATGTTTGTAATTCACCATTTAAGTAGCCCAGCAAGCTGAGAAAATAATTTATGGGCAACACAAAAGTAACAACTTTTGGGAGTGATATCTGATGGGTTTTCAGGCCTTGTGAAACCTATTTACTTACTTTCCCTTTTCTTTCACTCTTTATGACTGATTTTGAAACTGTTATGCTGTAAATTAATATGCCGTGTTATGTGCTGCTATTTTTTGACTGCGTGATAGCGTTGCTTTGAGCTCTGGCACTTTTGAATGATGGCAAGGAGTTGGCCTCAAGAGATGGCATTCTTACTTCAGAGTGGGAAGACAGCGCATAAATCATTCAGAATCAACTCTACATGATGTGATTGCAGAAACAGTCCAGTGCTGCACCATGTCCATGCTCACTGGTCTTTTTTTCTCATGTGAAGGTGGCAGTATTGTGAAGGAACAAAACAGCTTACACAGATAAAACCACATCCAACTCTTTCTATACGTATAAATATGTAGTTGCTCACAGCTACACGGTGATAGGAAATAAGTGGCAAATGAAGCTGGACTCGAACCTGAGTTCCAAGTCTCATATTTCTCCTCATATTCTGAAAAAGGGCGGGCAAAGTTTCTCGGCCCAAGACCGCAGGAAAACTACAAAGGGTCATGAATGGAACCCAGTCCATCTCGCAAACCAGCCTCCCATCCATTAATTAGGGAAGGACCTGGGCAGTTGGAGACACAGCATTAATGGAGCAATTAAAATCAGGGATGCTCAAGAGGCCAAAATTCGAGTGTAGATATCTTGGGGGATTGTAGGGCTGGAAGAGATTACAAAGATAGGGAGGAGCAAAGCCTCGAAGGGATTTGTAAACAAGGTTGAGAGTTTCAAAACCCAACTAAGAGCCAGTTCTATGATTTGATTTGATTTATTATTGTCACATGTAATTGGGATACAGTGAAAAGTATTGTTTCTTGCACACTATACAGGCAAAAACATACCGTTCATAGAGCACATGGGGAGAAGGAAAATAGAGCGTGCAGAATGCAGTGTTGCATTTACAGATAGGATGAAGAGAAAGATCAGAACATTATTAGAAAATTTAAAGGAGTTAGAATTAAGTTTGAAGAGCTTAGAATGGGAGTAAAAGATGGAATTAGAGGGTATGCTGGGGACAGCTTGCAAGAAGTTGCCACACTCCGGCACCATCTCTTTTTTATGAATGACAATGATTATTTGGGAACTTTCTGATTGACATTAGATCAAACAGTGTGATTCATTATTTTCCCTGTTGCTTCTGTTGGCAAATGCAAAGATGTGGTCCTAAGCCACACAGATCACAAAGTTGCTAGGTTCAATTCTCAATTTATGCTGAATTCATTGACCTTAGCTGGATCAGGGATTGGGCATGAAAATTGACATCAGCACCACCGTGAATGTAACCCAATCCAACACGCAACCCAGCCTCCCATCCATTGACTCTGTCTACACTTGCTGCTGCCTCGGAAAAGCAGCCAGCATAATCAAGGACCCTATGCACCCCGGACATTCTCTCTTCCACCTTCTTCTGTCGGGAAAAAGATACAAAAGTCTGAGGTCACATACCAACCGACTCAAGAACAGCTTCTTCCCTGCTGCCGTCAGACTTTTGAATGGACTTACCTTGCATTAAGTTGATCTTTCTCTTCACCTCGCTATGACTGTAACACTACATTGGGCACCCTCTCCTTTCCTTCTCTATGTACGGTATACTTTGTCTGCAGAGCACGTAAGAAACAATACTTTTCACTGTATACTAATACATGTGACAATAATAAATCAAATCAAATCAAAAACCACCAGCCTAAGCAGCAGAGCAATAGCCAGGCTTTCTGCTCCAGATGCTATCCACTGACTCCTGTTGAAAATGCACACACGTGGATTCCGTGCTGAATGTACAGCATGGAAAGAAGGTATTCAGGCCAACTAACCCAACCCAGTGTTTATGTGAGGCTTCTTCCTCGACTCTATTCCTATTGCTGTATTGTTCTTTCCTTTTTCTCCCTCACGTGTCTACCTTTTAAAGGCATCGATGTTATTCACCTCAGCCATTCCGTATGGTAGTGAGTTGCATGTTATTCTGATCCCAAGCCAGTTAGTTAAATTTGAAAGTAGACACTAATATTGGAACATAGGAGCAAGAGTGGTCCATTCAGCCCCTTGAACACTCCATCATTCAACAAGTTCATGTCTGATCTTCTACCTTCTGTACTATTCCCATATTCCTTGATGTCATTCGTATCTATCCATCGCTGCTTTGGACATATTCAAAGGGCGGCACGGTAGCACAGTGGTTAGCACTGCTGCTTCACAGCTCCAGGGACCTGGGTTCGATTCCCAGCTTGGGTCACTGTCTGTGTGGAGTTTACGCATTCTCTTCATGTCTGCGTGGGTTTCCTTTGGGTGCTCCGGTTTCCCCCCACAGTCCAAAGATGTGCGGGTTAGGTTGATTGGCCATGCTAAAATTGCCCGCTAGTGTCCTGAGATGTGTACGTTAGAGGGATTAGCAGGTAAATGTGTAGGGATATGGGGATAGGGCCTGGGTGGGATTGTGGTCAGTGCAGACTCGATGGGCCAAATGGCCTCTTTCTGCACTGTAGGGTTTCTATGATTCTATGACAGTGTCTCCACAGCCCTCTGGGGTAGGGAATTCTAAAGATTCAACACCTCTGACTGAAGAAGTTCCTCATTATCTCAGTCCTAAAGGGCCTGCCTTTTATTCCGAGACTGTGTCTCCTGGTTCTGGAACCCTACCCGCACCACCTCTCACCCCCCCACCTTCCCCTTCCCGTCCACTCCAAGCAAGGGGAACATCCTTCTCGCACCTACCTTGTAGATCCCTGTAAGCATTTCATACACTTCATTTTGAGCTTTTTATTCCTTTTTTTATTCATTAATTGGATGTGGGCATTGCTGGCTAGGCCACTACTTATTGGCCATCCCTCATTACCCAGGAAGATTACTTCTTGAACCACTGCAATTCTTGTGATGTAGGTACACCCATTGTGCTGTTAGGGAGGGAGTTCCAGGATTTGGATCCAGCAACAGTGAAGGAACAATGACATAAGTCCAAGTTAGGATGATGAGTTTCTTAGAGGGGAACTTCTCGGTGGTGATCTGACGAAGGGTCATCTAGACTCGAAACGTTGGGTCTATTCTCTCCCCAAAGATGCTGTCAGACCTGCTGAGATTTTCCAGCATTTTCTGTTTTGTTTCAGATTCCTGCATCCGCAGTATTTTGCTTTTATTCTAAGTGGTGATGTTAACATGTGTCGGCTGCCTTGTACTTCTAGAAGGAAGTAGTTATTGGTTTGAAAGGTGCTTTCTAAGGTGCCTTGGCAAGTTGCTGCAGTTCACCTTGAAGATTGTATACACTAATACCACTGTGCGTCAGTAGTGGAGGGAGTGAATGTTTGTGGAAGAGGTGCCAATCAGGCAGGCTGTTTTGTCCTGGGTGATGTCAATGTTTTTGAGTGTTGTTGGAGCTGCACTCATCCAGACAAGTGGAGAGTATCCCTTCTCACTCTTGACTTGTGTCTTGCAGATTGTGGACAGGCTTTGGGAAGTCAGGAGGTAAGTTATTTGTCATGGATTCCCAGCCTGGCCTACTTTTATGGCCATGATGTGGAGATGCCGACATTGGACTTGGGTAAACACAGTAAGAAGTTTAACAACACCAGGTTAAAGTCCAACAGGTTTATTTGGTAGCAAAAGCCACACAAGCTTTCGGAGCCTTAAGCCCCTTCTTCAGGCACCTGAAGAAGGGGCTTAAGGCTCCGAAAGCTTGTGTGGCTTTTGCTACCAAATAAACCTGTTGGACTTTAACCTGGTGTTGTTAAACTTCTTACTACTTTTATGGCCACAGTATTTATTTGGCTAGTCCATTTCAGTTTCTGGGCAATGGTAAACCCAGGATGTTGATAGTGGGGGATTCAGCAGCGGCAATGATTGTCAAAGGGTAATGGTTAGATTTTCTCTTGTTGGAGATGTCATTGCCTGGCACTTGTGTGGCGTGAATTTTACTTGCCACTCATTCTCCTAAACTCCAGAGAATATAGGCCCAGTCTCCTCAATCTCTCCTCCCAGGTCAGTCCCACCATCCCAGGGATTGATCTATTGAATCTTCATTGCACTTCCTCTGTGACCAATATACCTTTGTTGGATAAGGAGACCAAAACTCAATACAGTACACCAGATGTGGTCTCACCAAGGCTCTATACAATTGCAGTAAAATTTCCTTATTCCTGTATTCATATCCACTGTCAATAAAGCCTACTGTACCATTTGCCTTCCTAATTGCTTGTTGCACCTGCATGTGAGCTTTCAGTGACATATGAACCAAGAATATCCAGGTCTCTCCAGACATCAACATTTCCCAATCTCTCTCCATTTAAGAAACGTTCAAAGTAGATCACTTCACATCTTTCCATGTATTATATTCCATCTGCCATGCTCTTGCGTACTCGCTGGCTGGAATTTTCCAGCCCCTCCTGTCGGTGGAATCTTCCAGCTCCGCCAAAGTCAACAGATATTTGAATGTCTCTCTGTGTCTGCCATGAGGAAACCAGCGGCGATGGGGCTGGAAAATCCCGGCCACTTAATCTCCTTAAAGATTCTTTGTATCCTCCTCATAATTCAGATTCCATCTGGTTCTGTGTCATCAGCAAACTTGGAAATATCATGTTTGGTCCCCGCAGCCAGATCATTGATATAGATTGTGAATGATCGTGTGTTTAATTCTCAGAATACAGCATTATGGGGGGAATTCTCCCATCCAAACCACCACAGGAATCGTAGCAGGCGGGAGGTGGACCATGCAAAGGTCCATTAACCTCGGATGGGATTCTCCAATTTTGGGGCAAGCACGGCCAGAGAATCCCACCCTACATGTATCTACTTTTTCACTCCCAAACCAATATACAAGCAGTCTCTCTTTATAAGTGCTCTATGTATTTAATTAAACAATGTCCTTCATTTGTGCATCTTAATAATATAATTAATATACCATTAACATTGCACATTCTTGCTACTCCCTGAGTAAATACACTTCTCCTGAATTCTTGATTGGATTAACTAGTAATTGTCTTGTAGTTAATGCTGTTCATTTTGGTCTTCCTCAAGGTCCCACAAGTGGAAACTTATTTGTCGCTGGGATTCTCCCTCCACCCCACCCTGCCCCACCCCACAGGGAGCAGTGAGCGTCATGGGAGGCAGGCATGTAAAGTTGAATGGGATAGCGGAGTCTGTGCCTGTCAGCCTTCCACCTTTCATGGCATTTTGCCAGCAGTAGGTTAGTTGGTGGATGGTTAATCCATCCACCCTCAGGCCAATTGAGCTCCTTAAGTGACCACTTAAGGGGTCTCATAAAGGCCCTTTTGCATCATCACTTGTACATTGTCCATTGATAATCTTACAGAACCCTGACGGTACAGGAGCAGGCCATTTAGCCCATCGAGTCTGCACCGACTCTCTGACAGAGCATCTTATCCAGGCCCTATCCCCGTAACCCCACATATTTACCCCACTAATTCCCCTAACCTATACATGTTGGGACACTAAAGGACAATTTAGATGGCTGATCCACCTAACCCGCACATTTTTGGTCTATGGGAGGAAACCAGAACACCCAAAGGAAACCCACGCAGACACGGGGAGAACGTGCAGTCTCCACACAGACAGTCAACCAAGGTCAAAATTCAACCTGGGTTCCTGGCGCTGTGAGCCAGCAGTGCTAACCATTGTGCCACCGTGCCACCATCTTAAAGAACATAAAGGTCATGCATTAAACCTTCGCTGTTCCAGTGAAAAGAACTCCAGCTTGTTTTAATAAAACAGCATTGGACAGGATTAGGCTTGCATATGGTCATTATCTCATGTCTGGTGAGGGGCTTGGGGGTTGGCAAGAGGGTGTTGAATCTTGACATTGAGTATGTTCAAAGCAGAGATCGATTGGTACAAATGACATCAAGGGATATGGAGACAGTGCAGAAGATGGTGTTGAGGTGGAAGATCAGACATAAACTAGTTGAATGGTGGAGTGTTCGAGGGGCTGAATGGACCACTCTTGCTCCTATGTTCCAATATTAGTGTCTACTTTCAAATTTGGAACATTGGCCCAGAACGCATCAGTGCCTTTAGCTGGACATGAAAGAAAATTCAGATCAGGCTGTACAAGTGAAACTCCTTGGCAGAGTTTTGGAGTGATAAGACTGTGTTCATGCACAAATACAGATGAAATAATAACCAGAAGTTAACTATCACATGTTGTGGTGAACCATCGTTGGTTCCCACTAGATAGTACTGAGCCAGGGTCTGGCCAGTACTACAAGTATGTATATATGTTGCTGTTGGGGTTAGGGATGGGTTGTTCTACTTGTTGATGTTGGGGTTAGGGTTGGGTTGTTACACCTTGTATTATAGTTATTGTGGTACATCCCAGTCGGGCTCCGCCTCCTGGGAGAGGTATAAAGGTCTCTGCTCTGTCTGGGACCCCTCAGTCTGGGATCGTGTATATAATTAGTAGCTGCCTTGTTACAGCAAATAAAAGCCTTTATTTCCTGAGCATCAAGCCTCGTGTGTGATAACGCGCATCACATGTACTTATGAAACCATCTGTACCTGGAATTCTGTTAGCGAGACTACATGAGTAAAAGTATGAGGATTGGGGGGACAAGTTAGATAGATACCCATAGTGCTGTCACAATGCAACAGTATCTCAGCATTTGTACTTCCTAGATATTGACATAAGCATGCATATAACACCCTTGAGGCTTATTGTGAATTACTTTTCTTGATCTATGTATCAACAAGGTTATATTATTTGTTTTAAACCAGCATATATTGGTTTGATAAATGTGTGAAATAGGAACAGTAGTTTATTCAGCACATAAGTAACACCTGATTAAGAGTGTACAATAATATGCCTTGTATGAGGGAATAAGTCATTTTCATGCCTGTCAGACTGAATATAATATATTGATGCACATGGGCAGGTAGGGATAGTCTGGGGTTTGATCTTCCAAGGAATGTTTTAAAGCAATTTATGGCTGCACCTAAGATTGTGGCATGTTTTAGGGTTCAAACAACACCCAGTTATGCAGTTCTCATGACTTTTATAAGGTTTCCCACTTTGTAGGTACACAGATCTCATGAGGAAGTTGGAAACTATGGGATTCAATTGATCCAGGATGCACAATGCACAGGATATATTTAACAGCTGATACTTTATTTATTGATGTCACAAGTAGGCTTACATTAACATTGCAATGAAGCTACTGTGAAAATCCCCCAGTTGCCACACTCCGGCGCCTGCTCGGGTACATTGAGGGAGAATTCAGCATGGCCAATGTACCCTAACCAGGGGGTCTTTCAGACTGTGGGAGGAAACCAGAAAACCCGGAGGAAACCCACGCAGACACGGGGAGAATATGCAGACCCCGCATGGAGAGTGACCCAAGGCGGGAATCGATGCCGGATCCCTGGCGCTATGAGGCAGCAATGCTAACCACCGTGCCACCTAGTTTGTCTTTCGGGACCATGGGAGGAAACCGGAGCACCAGGAGGAAACCCACACAGACTCAAGGAGAACATGCAGACTTCGCACAGACAAGCGACGCAAGTCGAGAATCGAACCCGGGTCCCTGGCGCTGTGAGACAGCAATGCTAACCAGTGTGCCACCGTGCCACCCACAAGACTCATTGAATCATTGAACCATTCAACTCATGATACCAAGACTCATTGAATGTTTTTCCTCAATGGAGACTTTTGTCAGTAGCCTTCCACACCAAATATAAAGATGCTGAAGCCAATGATATGAGCCCAAATAGAACCATAGAACAATAGAAAATTACAGCTCAGAAACAGGCCTTTTGGCCCTTCTTGTCTGTGCCGAACCATTTTTTGCCTAGTCCCACTGACCTGCACTTGGATCATATCCCTCCACACCCATAAGATCACTCTAGTTGATGTTAGTGTATGCCAGGGAGCACACATGGTGAATTAGGAGGTGTATAATTTTCATGTGTAACTCTGAAAATAAATAGAAAAGTGTGCAAAGATTCACCAATTGGCTTTCTGGAATAGTCATGATGTGGAGATGCCGGCTTTGGACTGGGGTA
The DNA here is from genome assembly GCF_964213995.1 of Mustelus asterias. NCBI lineage: Eukaryota > Metazoa > Chordata > Chondrichthyes > Carcharhiniformes > Triakidae > Mustelus > Mustelus asterias. The sequence goes on from NC_135819.1 coordinate 76,115,425, forward strand.
AACACAGTAAGAAGTCTCACAACACCAGGTTAACACCAGTGTTGGGGAATACTTCAGCGGTCACGGGCATTCGGCCTCTGACCTTCGAGTAAGCGTTCTCCAAGGCGGCCTTCACGACACACGACAGCGCAGAGTCGCTGAGCAGAGACTGATAGCCAAGTTCCGCACACATGAAGACGGCCTCAACTGGAATCTTGGGTTCATGTCACACTATCTGTAACCCCCACGACTTGCCTGGACTTGCAAAATCTCACTAACTGTCCTGTCTGGAGACAATACACATCTCTTTAACCTGTGCTTAACGCTCTCTCCACTCACATTGTCTGTACCTTTAAGACTTGATTACCTGTAAAGACTCGCATTCCAATCATTATTTTGTAAATTGAGTTTGTGTCTTTATATGCCCTGTTTGTGAACACAACTCCCACTTACCTGATGAAGGAGCAGTACTCCGAAAGCTAGTGACTTTTGCTCCCAAATAAACCTGTTGGACTTTAACCTGGTGTTGTGAGACTTCTTACTGTGTTTCTGGAATAGCACATGACACTTTTATTACTGTACAAAATTATTAGTTGATATTATCTGCTCAAAATCTGAACTGAAACATACTTTTGGTTTTGGCCTGCAAGATTCCCACGCTGCCCTTGAGTAAATTTGGGTCACAGAATCATAGAATCCCGACAGTGCAGAAGGAGGCTATTCGGCCTATAGAGCCTGCACCAACAATAATCCCAGGGCCTATCCCCGTAAACCCACGCGTTTACCCTGCTGGTCCCCCTGACACTAATGATCAATTTATCATGGCCAGTCAACCTAACCTGCACACCTTTGGAGTGTGGGAGGAAACTGGAGCACCCGAAGGAAACCCACGCTGTCATGGGGAGAATGTGCAGACTCCACACAGACAGTGTCCCAACAGTTGGGGTCCTAGCCCAGATCGCTGGGGAACCCTATGACGGAAGGCTGCTTTAGTGACTGGAAGCCAGTGTACTGTGGCATAGCACAAGGATCTGTGCTGGGTCCCCTTTTATTCATCATTTATATAAACGACATAGATGACTATGTGGGGGGTAGGATTAATAAGTTTGCGGATGACACAAAGATTGGTCAGGTGGTTAACAGTGAGGCTGAGTGTCTTGGGCTACAAGAAGATCTAGATGAGATAGTCAAATGGATAAATAAGTGGCAGATGGAATTTAACCCTGAAAAGTGTGAGGTGATACACTTTGGAAGGAATAATTTGACAAGGAAGTATTCAATGAATAGTAGGACACCAGGAAGGTCTGTGGAACAAAGGGAGCTTGGCGTGTTTACCCATAGATCTCTGAAGGCGGAAGGGCATGTTAGTAGGGTGGTGAAAAAGGCCTATGGGACACTTGCCTTTACCAATCGAGGCATAGATTACAAAAGTAGGGATGTCATGTTGAAGTTGTATAGAACGTTGGTGAGGCCACAGCTGGAGTACTGTATGCAGTTCTGGTTGGCCACATTAAGGAAGGATGTGATTGCATTGGAGGTGTACAGAGGAGATTTACCAGGATGCTGCCTGGGATTGAACATTTAAGTTGTGAAGAGAGGTTGGGTAGGCTTGGGTTGTTGTCGTTGGAGCAGAGAAGACTGAGGGGCAACCTGATCGAGGTGCACAAGATTAGAAACATAGAAGACAGGAGCAGGAGAAGGCCATTTGGCCCTTCGAGACTGCTCTGCCATTCATTTCGATCATGGTTGATCATCCAACTCAACAGCCTAATCCTGCTTTTCCCCATAACCTTCGATCCCATTCACCCCAAGTGCTATAGATTATGAGGGACATGGACAGAGTGGATAAGGACCAGCTGTTCCCCTTTGTTGAAGGGCCAGTCACAAGGGGACAGTGGTTCAAGGTGAGGGGCAGAAGGTTTAGGGGGGTTGTGAGGAAAAGCTTACTTACCCAGAGGGTGGTGACAGTCTGGAATACACTGCCTAAGAAGGTGGTAGAGGCAGGTTGTCTCACATCCTTTAAAACGTATCTGGAGGAGCACTTGGCATGTCATAACATTTCAGACTATGGGCCAAGTGCTGGTAAATGTGATTAGGTGGGAGATCAGGTGTTTCTCATGTGTCAGTGCAGACTCGATGGCCCGAAGGGCCTCTTCTGCACTGTATGATTCTATGATTGTGTTTTCAGTGGAATCAACTGAGCAACTAGTGGTTGCTATTATTCACTTATCTTAGAGAATGGGCTAGCCATGGGAAGCAAGGAGTCAGTTACTCCTGTGTGATATAATGGCCTCAAGACAGGACTGGAATGGTATTGATTGCAAGATAAATGGAGCAGTCGCTCCATCTGATAAGTCATATCAGTCCTATGGCTTGTGGCAGCAGCTTTCTTTAATGTGGACACATAGACCCACAGGCTGGAAGTTGCTTCGGCCTTTGTCAATTTTGTGCAACGTAGGTTCAGAGCGTCAATCTTGTGGCACATAAGGTACTTGTCCAAACAGGTTTTCTTCATTCTTTATGAGGGAAGACAACTTGCCGTATTGTAACGCTTGGTCACATTTCTCGGGTAAACCAAAGTATTACGCTGAATTGCTGTTTCAGCTTTGGCAGATGAAGCGATTATTTTGCAATCTGTCAGACCCCGCAAACAGCAGTAAGATGAATGACTCGTCAGTGTTCATTTGTGGGACATGGGTGTCGCTGACTCAACATTTATTGCCCCATTCCTAGTTGCCCCTGTTCAGAGGACTGTTGAGAGTCATTCACATTGCTGTGGCTCTGGAGTCACATGTAGGCCAGACCAGGCAAGGACGGCAGATTTCCCTTCCCTAAAGGACATTAATGAACCAGACGGGTTTTCCCATTTACATTATTTTGGAGGGTTTTGTTTTGAGGGAAAAATGTTGGCCGAGAATTTGGGAGAACTCCTTCCTCCTTTTTGATTGGTGCTCCAAAGTCAATCTGAACAGTGGGCAACTAGGGGGCCTCAGTTTAAAACTTCATCTGCAGAATAACACCTCTGGCATGTTAATTGTATTCATTGTGTTTAGTTCAGAGAATCATAGAATCCCTACAGTGCAGAAGGAGGCCATTCGGCCCATCGAGTCTGCACCGACCACATTCCCACCCAGGCCCTACCCCTGGCCCTATAACCCCATGCATTTACCTGAGCTAGTCCCCCTGACACTAATGGGCAATTTAGCATGGCCAATTCACCTAACCCGCACACATCTTTGGACTGTGGGAAGAAACCGGAGCACCCGGAAGAAACCCACGCAGACACGGGGAGAATGTGCAAACTCCACAAAGACAGTGACCCAAGCCCGGAATCGAACCTGGGTCCCTGGCGTTGTGAGGCAGCAGTGCCACAGTGCCACAATGCCACACTGTGCCACAGTGACGCCCCTGTTGTCAGCAAGTAGTGAGCATGAACTGGGCATTCACTCGAGTCCCTTCCAAATAGAGACAGACACAATTTGTTGGGTTAGGAGGTGTATAATTTTCATGTGTAACTCTGTAAATAAATGTAAAAGTGTACAAAGAGTCACCAGTTGGCTTTCTGGAATAGCACGTGACACTCTGAGAACTGTGGAAAAATATTAGCCGAGATCATCCGTCCAAATTCTGAAGTGAGACGTGCTTTTGATTTTGGCTTGCAAGTATTACCTTTGCATGAATTTGGGTGCTTAAGGCTTGCCTCTTGCTAAGATCCACCCAAGTTCTCAGGATTAGGTTAAGTAAAATTGGTTATCAGCAGTAATGCAAAATGGGTGACACCCAGTTTCACCCTCCCACTGGTTTTCTTTTCCAGAGTGGAAATACAGGCCAGAATTCTCCGACCTCGCCCGCAGCTGGTATTCTCCACTCCCACTGCTGTGAATGGAGATTTGACTGAGCACCAAACTCTGCATTCTTGCTGGCAGCGGTAGCGAGGCATGCGAGAGCGGAGAATTCCGGTTAAATCACAGAATCCCTACAGTTCAGAAGGAGGCCATTCGGCTCATTGTGTCTTTACCACCCAGGCCCTATTCCCGTAACCCCACATATTTATCCTGCTAATCCCCCTGACACCAGGGTCAATTTTGCACGGCCAATCAACCTAACCCGCACATCTTTCGGACTGTGGGAGGAAACCGGAGCACCCGGAGGAAACCCACGCAGACAAGGGGGAGAATGTGCAGACTCCACACAGACAGTGACCCGAGACCGGAATTGAACCTGGGTCCCTGGCGCTGTGAGGCAGCAGTGTTAGCCACTGTGTCACCGTGTCACCCTAAAGACTTTGATTTGCTATTTCAGGTTTTGCAGTCATACTGAAAACCACTTTCCACTCCAAGATTGTATACCCTGTATCAGACAAATAGAAATTCTACCGGCATGGAATCTTCAGCATGTTTGTTTGCTACTCCTAGGTATGATAGAACATAGAACATTACAGCGCAGTACAGGCCCTTCGGCCCTCGATGTTGCGCCGACCAGTGGAACCAATCTAAAGCCCCTCTAATCTACACTATTCCAATATCATCCATATGTTTATTCAATAACCATTTGAATGCTCTTAATGTTGACGAGTCCACTACTGCTGCAGGCAGGGCATTCCACGCCCTTACTGCTCTCTGAGTAAAGAACCTACCTCTAACATCTGTCCTATATCTCTCACCCCTCAATTTAAAGCTATGTCCCCTCGTGCTAGCCATCACCATCCGAGGAAAAAGGCTTTCACTATCCACCCTATCTAATCCTCTGATCATTTTGTATGCCTCTATTAAGTCACCTCTTAACCTTCTTCTCTCTAACGAACACAACCTCAAGCCCCTCAGCCTTTCCTCATACGATTTTCCCACCATACCAGGCAACATCCTGGTAAATCTCCTCTGCACCCTTTCCAACACTTCCACATCTTTCCTATAATACGGCGACCAGAACTGTACGCAATACTCCAAATGCGGCCGCACCAGAGATGGCTATCTTTTGGCTGACCAGAAGAAAAGCTAGACTATTACGTAGAAACATAGCAACTAGAAGCAGGAGGAGGCCATTCGGCCCTTCGATCCTGCTCCGCCACTCATTTTGATCATGGCTGATCATCAAATTCAATACCCTGATCTCGCCTTCCCCCCCATATCCCTTGATCCAATTAAGTTCTTCTTGAAATCACACAATGTTTTGGCCTCAACTACTTTCTGTGCTAGTGAATTCCACACATTGGCCACTCTTTGTGTGCAGACATTTCTCCTCACCTTGGTCCTAAAAGGTTTACCCTTGTTGCCTTGAACCTGATCCTCTTAACCTTTGCTCCTTCAGTGACCTAGGAGGTAATTGTAAACATGATATTAAGCCAAAGTTTGTTCATGTGTGCTCCCTGGTTGGCACTAATAGCCAACATCAACTGGAGTGATAGTTGGGCTCACACAATTGGTTTCAGCATCTTTATTTGATTTGATTTGATTTATTATTGTCACATGTATTAGTATACAGTGAAAAGTATTGTTTCTTGCGCACTATACAGACAAAGCATACCGTGAATAGAGAAGGAAAGGAGAGAGTGCAGAATGTAGTGTTACAGTCATAGCTAGGGTGTAGAGAAAGGTCAATTTAATACGAGGTAGGTCCATTCAAAAGTCTGACAGCAGCAGGGAAGAAGCTGTTCTTGAGTCGGTTGGTACGTGACCTCAGACTTTTGTATCTTTTTTCGGATGGAAAAAGGTGGAAGAGAGAATGTCCAGGGTGCGTGGGGTCCTTGATTATGCTGGCTGCTTTTCCAAGGCAGCGGGGAGTGTAGACAGGGTCAATGGATGGGAGGCTGGTTTGCGTGATGGATTGGGCTACATTCACGACCTTTTGTGGTTTCACATGGCCTCGGGCAGAGCAGGAGCCATACCAAGCTGTGAAACAAACAATATTTGGCGTGGAAAGCAATTGACCAAATCGCTTGCCACTATTTGATATTTACGTTTCCACATCACTTGGCTGCGGTTGTAAGGTCACCAACACTCATCGCAAAATTCACCCTGAGTTTCTGGGACAATGCGTCAAGATTGAGAATCCATTAGTAAATTGAAGGAAGAAATTCTGAGCTATGTGGCTAGTAAATGAAGGAGCCTGTTTCGATGGGAGATCAACATATGTTCTAAAGCATGCAAATAAATTCTACCATCGGGAGAACAGAGATGGTCTCATGTAAATCACCATGCCCCGGAGGAATCATTAAAACACAAATGCTATTATTCCAGACGGTATATTTTCTGAAAATGACCTCATTTTTCTGCAGCCAATAGTGAGTTATGCTCAACTGGTTTAAAGTAGAGTTGGCAGCGGTACTAAAAGGCACAATGTCACCATATTTTCTCCCTTGTTCTATGCTTATACTAGTTGGTGCTTTATGCGCCAGCTGCCACTCAGTTGGTTGCCCCCTTATCTCTGAGCCAGTAGGTGATGGGTTCAAATCCCGCTCCAGGATCTGAGTTTAGTCAGTCCAAAAGGGGTCTCATCCACCAGTCGGAGAACACAAGAAATAGGACTAGGAGAAGACCACACAGCCCATCAAGCCTGCTCCACCATTCAATACAATCGTGACTGATCTTAGGCTTCAACTCCATTTTCCATCCCACGCCCCATCTTAAAGTTTATTTATTAGCGTCACAAGAAGGCTTACATTAACACTGTAATGAAGTTACTGTGAAAATCCCCTGTGGCGCCACACTCCAGTGCCTATTCGGGTACACTGAGGCAGAATTTAGCATTGCCATTGCATCTAACCAGCACATCTTTCAGACTGTGGGAGGAAACCGGAGCACCCAGAGGAAACCCATGCAGACACGGGGAGAACGTGCAGACTCCACATAGACAGTGACCCGAGCCCGGGAATTGAACCCAGGTTCCTGGCACTGTGAGGCAGCTGTGCTAACCACTGTGCCACCGTGCTGTCCCTTAATTCTCCTTAATCTCCCTTAATTCTCTGTGAAACCAAAAACCTGTCTAACCCAGCCTGAAATGTATTCAACAATGGAGTCTCCACAACCCTCTAGGTGGTGAATTCCAAAGAATCACAACCCTTTGAGTGAAATCATTTCTTCTCATTTTAGTCCTAAATGTTTGGCCCCCTTATCCCGAGACTGTGCTCCCATGTGTTCGGTTCCCCAGCCAGCAGAAATGTTGGGTGGAATCTTACCAAAAAATGGCCAAGTGTCAGGGTCTGACTGAAAACCAACGTATTTCTCTCCAGATCTTCTGACACATTGGCAAAAAATACCAGGTGGGTGTGTTTCACGCCGTCATATTGAGGGGCAGGACTGAATCACACTGGTAAAGCACTGAGATTAGGGTGCTGTTTAGAAGGGTGCCACAATAAGAGCAAAAACATCCTCACCCCCAACCCCACCACTGAGGTCTTAGGGACTCCCCCCACCCCTTTGATCAAAGGCAGCATCTGCTTCCCCCACCCCCCCCCCCCCAACCCCTCATCAATCAGAGCAGGCATCTCTCACCTCTGCCGCCCCCCCCCCCCACCAAAAAAGTCAATGTTGGCACCACACGCCCCCCCCCCCCCCCACTTCGCGAACATTGCTGGCATCGGACTCCTGCCCCTTTCCACCGAACATCTGACCCCTTCTCTACCCCCCCCCAATATGACTATCATCGGAATCCCTACTACTCCCCTCTGCCACCAAAAATAAATGAGTTTCCCCCCCCCACCCCCCCATAACGCTCCCACTGGTCTCTCTGCCCCAGACACTGCCATTGGGCAGTGCCAGGGAACATTACCAGGCCACTGCCTGGTCCTGTCCCTCTCCCCTTTTTGCCTCCCGGGAGTGGGGGTGCGGGGGTGGTGGGGAGTGGTGGAATCCCCGCGACAGGTTCATATCTGTGTGAATCTGTTGTGAACACTGCTGACACAAAGGGGCAGCAAAAATCAGAAATCACAATATCGCTGGCAAGATTCGCCATTTTTGGGTTTCGCCGGATCTTGGACCCTCACCGCCATTCCTGCAGACAGACAGCACGTGCTCAAGATCACTCCAATCTCTCAGCACCCATCCTATCAAGCCCCTTCAGAACTTTGTAGGTTTCGATGAGATGCCCTCTCATTCTTCTAGACTCCAGAGAATATAGCCCAATTTACACAATATCTCTATCATAAGATAACCCCCTCATCCCAGCGATCAATTTGGTCAACCTTCACTGTACTGTCTCCAATGCAAGTATATCCTTTCTTAAATGTAAAGACCTAAACTGCACACAGTATTCCACAGTCCGAAGATGTGCTGGTTAGGTTGATTGGCCATGCTAAATTGACCCTAGTGTCAGGGGGATTAGCAGGATAAATATGTGGGGTTACGGGAATAGGGCTTGGGTGGGGATTATGGTTAGTAAAGACTCAATGAGCTGAATGGCCTCATTCTGTACTGGAGGGATTCTATGATTTAGCTGGAATTCTCCGGTCTCGCATGCCCCACTACCGCTGCCAGCAGGTCCTATCAAACCTTGAACAATTGCAGCAAGAATTCTTTATTCCTGTACTCCAACCTACTTGCAATAAAGGCCAACATTCCATTTCCCTTCCTAATTACTTGCTGCACCTGGATAATAATTTTCTGCATTCCTTGTATGAGCATACCAAAGTCAAGGACTTGCAAAGTAGATTCGCTAGTTCTGTTGAGGTGGCTTGTCAGAGTCAAGTACCCTTCAGGCACTTAAATGATTACCTTTGAGGTTTCTCCAGGAATCAGGACCATGGGGGCAGAAGTTCTACCCACCGGGATCTGGTGATCCATCAGAGGCTGGCAGTTTTTCATTGCCGTCAGTGCCACCAGGAGCAGTTGCCAGCAGAGTATCAAAGAGGCTAAGGATTGCTGAGGGAACCCCGGGCCAAAGGTGAGCAAGGAACCCCAGGTAAAAGGTAGATGTAAAAGATTCCATGGAACAATTTCAAAGGAGATTGGGGAGGTTGCCCTCGTATCCCCTGGTCAAACAGCATCATAAACACAGATTATTTGTTCATTATCACATATTAGGGACTGGAGGAGGAGGAGGATCTGGCGGCATCGGGGAGATAGTGGAGTAGGAGGAATGACACTAGACTAGTCATCCAGAGGCCCAGTGTAATGCACTTTTTGATTTGATTTGATTTATTATTGTCACATGTATTAGTATACAGTGAAAAGTATTGTTTCTTGCACGCTATACAGACAAAGCATACCGTTCATAGAAAAGGATAGGAGAGACTGCAGAATGTAATGTTACTGTCAGAGATAGGGTGCAGAGAAAGATCAACTTAGCCCCGGTGACACGGGTTCAAATCCCAGCACGGCAGTTGGTGGAATTCCAGTTCAGTTAATAAAATCTGGAATTGAAAGCTGGTCTCAGTATTGGTGATGTAAAACTACTCTCCAAAATCATAAAAACCCATCTGTGTCCCTAATGTCCTTTAAGGAAGGAAATCAATCATCCTTACTTGGTCTGGTTTACATGTGACTCCAGACCCACAGCAATGTGGTCGATTCTTAACTGACCTCTGAAAAAGTCTAGAACACCATTCGGTGCAAGGACAATTAAGGTTGGGCAACAAACGCTGGCCTTACCAGTGTCACACACATCCCATGGAAGAACAAGATAAAAAATATATATTGCTATTTGTGGACTTTGCTAATGTGCAAATTGCCTACTGTGTTTCCTGCATTATATAACAGTGACTATACTTCAAGGTCGTGAATGTAGCCCAATCCATCATGCAAACCAGCCTCCCGTCCATTGACTCTGTCTACACTTCCCGCTGCCTCAGCAAAGCAACCAGCATAATTAAGGACCCCACACACCCCAGACATTCGTTCTTCCTCCTTCTTCCATCAGGAAAAAGATACTGAGGTCATGTCCCAACTGACTCAAGAACAACTTCTCCCCTGCTGCCATCAGACTTTTGAATGGACCTACCCCGCACTAAGTTGATCTTTCTCTACACCCTAACTATGACTGTAACACTACATTCTGCACTCTCTCCTTTCCTTCTCTATGAACGGTGTGCTTTTTCTGTATAATTCGCAAGACACAATACTTTTCACTGTATGCTAATACATGTGACAATAATAAATCAAATCAAATCAAATCAAATCAAGTCAAAAGTATTTCATTAGGTGCAAAGCATTTTATGGTTGTAAAAGGTGCAAGATGGTTATAAATCTTTCTTTACTGCTGATCTATGATGGAATATGTATAACAAGAACAATCTGTGTTCATGTAGCATCTTTAATGCCATAAACCTTCTCAAGGCATGTCAGAGGAGCATTATAAAACAAAAGGTGATGCCAAGCCACAGAAGGAATTATCCAGACAAATGACTAAAAATTTGATCAAAGAGGGGGAAAAGAGGTGGAGGTTTAGGTGGGAAATTTCAGAGTTTAGCACCTTGGCAGCTGAGTCATTTATTAATATGGTTTGATACAATTCCCACCATAGTTACCCCTGTCATGAGGAAAAGATTTGCGGGTTAGGTTGATTGGCCACGCTAAATTGACCCTATTGTCAGGGGATTAGCAGCGTAAATATGTGGAGTTGCGGGAATAGGGCCTGGGTGGGATTGTGGTCGGTGCAGACTCGATGGGCTGAATGGCCTCCTTCTGCACTGTAGGGATTCTATGATCTGGTCTATGATTCTATGAAACAGCTAAACGATATTTCACGAGGGAGAAATCACCAGTAATGAATCTTAAATGCTTGTGATATTATTCATTGTGGAGATGGTGGAAAGGATATGTTACAAAACTGGCAATATTTACCCTGTTCCTTCCTGAACCGTTTCACTGATTACAAGTCGACAGTTTCAGATGTTTTTCTGGATTGCAAGCATTTCAGTTCTGACTTTTCACCTGATAGTGGGACTGATTTACTCAGGCCTTCATTTAATCATGTTTTGTTACTCATCTCAGTTCGCTAACCCAACCAAAAAAACCCAAGAAGTCTGCTCATAAACCACGTCCAATTTAATTCTTACAATTAATGGTCTTTGCTGAATTCTAGCCAAAGGGACATATTGGGGAAAATCCAGAAATTGGTGCTTTTATTTAATCAGACACACCACTTTGTGCTTCAAAACTGTATTTAAAGTAAATAAAAATAAAGTTTATTTATTAGTCACAAGTCAGGCTTACATTAACACTGCAATGAAGTTACTGTGAAAATCCCCTAGTCGCCACACTCCGGGTCAATGCACCTAACCAGTGTGTCTTCAGACTGTGGGAGGAAACTGGAGCACCCGGAGGAAACCCACGCAGACATGGGAAGAACGTGCAAACTCCACACAGACAGTGACCCAAGCCAGGAATCGAACCCGGGTCCCTGGTGCTGTGAGGCTGCAGTGCTAACCACTGTGCCATTTGCATGTGCTTTTGTGTGTAAACGAAGCTTATTTAGCTACTTACTGCCCAACAGAAGTAATTGGAGCAGCCAGCAACTGTGCCATCCATGACAGGTGGGTTTAAAGAGATCATCTAGCAGTCAATGCACATGGGTCACTTAGTGGAATTAGTAAATAGGCTTCCCTATGTTTGACATCTCTTGTGAAAATGCCAATTGTCAATTGATGTCACATCTTTGCGTCAGTAAACAAGCATATCAAGAAAAAAGAACAGTTAGAAGGGTCATTGTGATTGTTCTCTACTATCAATAGAAGGATTTATTCAGGCCATGGCTTTACATCTGATTTTATATTAAGGAACATCTGAACATCTGAGTACATGTGAATGAAGCCTGAATATTGAAGCTAGAACGAGGAGAGCTTCTGATACACCATGCAACTCAGCTTCATCACCCAACAACCAGGAGAAAAGTGAAGAATTTCCTCCTTAGGGTGGCACGATGGCACAGTGGTTAGCACTGCTGCCTCACAGCGCCAGAGACCTGGGTTCAATTCCGGCCTTGGGTAACTGTCTGTGTGGAGTTTGCACATTCTCCCCGTGTCTGCGTGGGTTTCTCCCGAATGCTCCGGTCTCCTCCCACAGTCCAAAGATGTATAGGTTTGATGAATTGACCATGGTAAATTGCCCCTTAGTGTCCAAAGATGTGTAGGTTAGGTGGATTGGCCATTCTAAATTGTCCCTTAGTGTCCAAAGATGTACAGGTTGGTGGATTGGCTCTGCTAAGTTGCCCCTTAGTGTCCAAAGATGTGCCGGTTAGGGGGATTAGTGGGGTATAAATTAGTGGGGTTAAGGCCTAAGTAAGATGCTCTGTCGCAGAGACTGTGCAGACTTGAATGGCCAAATGGCCTCCTTCTGCACTGTAGGGATTCTATGATTCTTATCCCATTACTTAATAAGGCATCTAACATGCAACTACCATCAGCTCACCAAGGAAAGCAGACACTTACCAATCATTTCTCCTCCAATGAAGCAAGTACATGCCCACTGAACCTAAAGCAAACATTGAGAAAACCTTCAGGCAACTGACACCATTTTAGTCACAAACATTGAACTTAGCATCGATTTTCACTGCAGAGGAGCACATGCTGGTGGAACATTCCTCTGCAAATTTGTGGTTTTTAATACAAGAGCAACATTTTTGATTTGATTTATTATTGTCACATGTATTGGGATAAACAGTGAAAAGTATTGTTTTCTGCTCACTATACAGACAAAGCATACCCTTCATAGAACGCGTAGGGGAGAAGGATAGGATAGGGTGCAGAATATAGTATAGCAGTTACAGGTAGGATGAAGAGAAAGATCAGCTTAATATATGATAGGACCATTCAAAAGTCTGATGGCAGCAGGGAAGAAGCTGTTCTTGATTGGGTTGGTACGTTTTCTCCGACTCTTGTATCTTTTTCCCAACGGAAGGTGGTGGAAAAGAGTGGCTGGAATTTTACAGGCATGCCCGACCCGGAATCAGGGTGGGTGAGGCTCGCAGAACGGAATTCTCAGTTGGCCTCGGGTGGGATTTTACGAGCCTCGTCCAAGCGAGGTCGCAAAATGCCAGCCGGTATGTCCGGGGTGGGTGGCGTCCTTGATTATGCTGGCTGCTTTCCCGAGGCAGCGAGAAGTGTAGATGGAGTCAATGGATGGGGGGCTGGTTTGTGTGATGGACTGGGCTACGTACACGAACTGTTACATTTAAATCAGAACTGATTTGAAATTAGATAACTTTAGATTTTTAGAATAAATGCAAGTTTGCCCAGCCCAGTTTGACCCATTTGGAAATTCTTTATGATTTGACTGATCTATTCCAAGTTATTATGGCGGCTGTAAATATAGAGTCAGCATGGCTCAACATCCCAGCGTCATAGTTTCCTGGGTTCACGTTCAACTGCAGATGGTGAATATATTGTTTCGGCTGCCGTATGAGTGAGTGAGACTTTGTTGAAGGTGGTCTTTGGATTTAATGTTTAACGGACTTGTATATTCCAGGGGTTTAGTGTCAGCCACGGTTCATTTGTCGGAATCTCACCCGTGACAGATCATGGGGTTCATGCCCCACTCTAGCTGAAAATCCAACAAGCCGATACTCCAGTGCAGTTCTGAGGGTGTGCAACATTCTTCAAGTGAGCCGTCCTTTGGGTGAGATGTGAAACTGGGGCACTCTCTGTCCTCCCAGGTGGATGTGAAAGCTCCTATAACCTTATTTCAAAGGAGAACAGGTTTACTGGTTTCCTTGCATATCTATCTCTCAATTAGAAACACTTAAACAAATGATCTGGTTGTTCACATTGCTGTTTGTTGGACCTTGCTGTGTACAAATTAACACATTTCCTAAATTACACCAGTGGCTACACTTATGATTTAATTGGATTTGATTCATTATTGTTACATGTATTCGTATACAGTGAAAATTATTGTTTCTTGCACGCTATACCGACAAAGCATACCGTTCATAAAGTACATAGGGGAGAGGGAAAGGAGAGAGTGCAGAATGTAGTGTTACACTCATAGCTGGGGTGTGGAGAAAGATCAGCTTAATGTAAGGTAGGTCCATTCAAAAGCACTTCATCGGTTGGAAGTCTGACTCGAATGCCAGAATTCTACTGCCCCGCCCACCATGGAATCGGAGCGTTTGGGGAGGATAATTGGAAATGTCCGTTGACCTTAGGCGGGATCTTCCTGTCTCTCTCGTGCGAGGCCTTAAATTCCCACCCTACGACGCTGATCAACTGAGCCATGCTGTCCCTATATTTACTGTGCTAATGAGAGCCACAATAACTTGGAATAGTTCTCCTTTGGTCATGAAAGGGAGAAAATGGTCTGGTGGTATTATTGCTCGACTATCAATCCAGAAACTCAGCTAATGTTCTGGGGATGCGGGTTCGAATCCCACCATCATGGTGGAATTTGAATTCAAAAATTTAAAAAATCTGGAATTAAGAATCTACTGATGACCATGAAACCATTGGTCAATTGTTGGAAAAACCCATCTGGTTCAGTAATGTCCTTTAGAGAAGGACTTATTTCAAAGGACTGCTGTCCTTATCTGGTCTGGCCTACATGTGACTCCGGAGCCACAGCAATGTGGTTGACTCGCAACTGCCCTCGGGCAACTAGGGATGGGCAATAAATGCTGGCCCAGCCAGCGGTGCCAATAATGGATTTTAAAAATGAAAGGCGCTACATAAATGCCAGACAGTTTTCTTTAATTGGGTGGGTGCAGGGCATTATTCACGGAGCAGGCAAGCTCTCTTAGCAGACTTTCCTCTCTCACCATCAAAGTGAAGCAAGTACATGCTCACTGAACCTAAAGCAAACACTGGGAAAACCTTTTAGCATTTGATACCATTTTAGTTAGTCACCAACATTGAACTTAGCATCTGTCAAAGAAAGAATGAGCCACTTATTCATCCAATTGCTGTTTGTGGGACTGTGCTCTGTTCAGTGTGGTCTGCAAAGCAGCAGCAACGTTGCTGCAAAGTGATTTATTGCCTTTGAAGAACTTGGAAATGTTTCTGACAGATGCGACATGATAATATGTAAATGCACGCCTTTCTTTCTTACAGCGCTGCAGCATCTACGTTCTGTTTTCCAACTGAAAGGTCATAAATTCTTAATTGCAAAGACTGTGACATTTTGGCACTGATGATGTCATCACACGGCTGCTCAGATTACAGACAATTCACCGCTAGTCATGGTCAAGATGGCAGCATTTTGTCCAGCCTTTAGATCCAAACATCTCATTACCGATCCTCGTGTAAACGTATGACCAGCAAATTTCCAAGGTTAGTTTGAAAACGTTCTTAAAATAAATATCTTGATCTACAAGTTCAACCTTTCTTCCATTCTCTTTCATACTGAACCGTTGTGAGTTTGGCACTCAGGATGATGTCACATATGTTGTTACTATGGTAACGGCTAAGAATAAGCTAAGCTATTCCTTGTTTTTGTTAACTCTCTGCTGATAAGAAAGTCTAAAAGGGAATCTCAAGTTAGGTTCCCATCTGATAAAATAGCAGCATTGATGACTTTTTCTATTGCCCAACCCAAAGTCTGGTACCCAAACTGTCTCCCAGGATCAGAAACAGGGAGAGAGAGGGAGGAATTAAGCCAATAACAGCAAACAATCTCAATTCAGACACGAACAGTCACCCCAGCCAAAATAACCAGTAACCACTGGATTTGTAATCAAGAGGTCCAGAAATCATAGAATCCCTACAGTGCAGAAGAGGCCATTCAGCCCATTGAGTCTGCGCCAGCTCTCTGACAGAGCATCCTACACAGGCTCTCTCCCCACCCTATCCCCATAACCCCACTCATTCCCCATGGCTAGTCCATCTAACTTACACATCTTTAAACACTAAGGGGCAATTTAGCCTTAGTGTTGGCTAACATGGAGCAGAATCTGCAGCGAGCGAGAAAGGGAGATCTAAAAGTCACCAATCCAACTAACCTGCATATCTTTGGACTGTGGAAGGAAACCGGAGCACCCGGGGTGGAGAAGGTGCAAACTCCACACAGACAGTGACCTGAGGCCGGAATTGAACCCGGGTCCCTGGTGCAGTGAGGCAGCAGAGCTAACCATGGTGCCAAATGGCCTAGCAAACCACTCAGGGTTCAAGGTCAATTAGGGATGGGCAACAAATGCTGGCCTTGCCAGTGATACCCACATCCCATGAAAGAATAAATCAATAAAAAGGAGCACAGTGTTGATAAGAGCTCACTTCCATCGCAACCAAACTGGACCAAGTATTTGTTCCATCCTTAAATTGCTAAATGTTTGCCCTCACGCTAGATGAAACTGTCCCAAAGGAACAAATAGTTCTCAAAACCACCCTAAGGTGTGCATTACAGTATTCAATAGATATAGTAACATCATGCAAATGCTATTGGAGTAGGAGTCTAGAGGCTTGGGCAGATCAATTAGGAGATGATGGCGTTGGGGTAATGTCACCAGACCCCTAATATTATTAATGTTCTGAAAAACTTGGCTTCCAATCCCACCACAACAGCTGGTGAAATTTGAATTCTATTAATAAATCTGGAATATAAAACTCGTCTCAATAATGGTGACCAAGGTGATCATTATCAGTTGTTGTGAAAATCCATCTGGTTCACTAATGTTCTTTAGGGAAGGAAATCTGCCATCCTTACATGGTTCAGCCTACAATGGGTGGAACAGTGGCACAGTGGTTAGCATTGCTGCCTCACAGCGCCAGGGACCCGGGTTCGATTCCCAGCTTGGGTCACTGTCTGTGTGGTGTCTGCACGTTCTCCCCGCATCTGTGTGGGTTTCCTCCGGGTGCTCCGGTTTCCTCCCACAGTCCAAAAGAAGTGCTGGTTAGGTGCATTGGCCATGCTAAATTCTCCCTCAGTGCACCCGAACAGGCGCCGGAGTGCGGCGACTAAAGGATTTTCACTGTAACTTCATTGCAGTGTTAATGTAAGCCTACTTGCGACACTAATAAATAAACTTCAACTTCTGTGACTCAAGACCCACAATGATGCACTTGACTCTTACCTGTTCTCTGAAATACCTTAGTAAGTCACCCAGTTCAAGAGCAATTAGTGATGGGCAACATATGCTGGCCTTGCCAGCAATGCCCACATCCCGTGAAGACTAAAATAAACTAGAGATATGTGTTTAAATCATGACTGCAGAATTTAAATTCAGTTAATTAAATAAAATCTGGATTTAAAAGCAGGCATCAGTGACTGGATTGTTATATGAAAAAGAAATTGGTTAATTTATATTCTTTAGAAGGGGATTCTGCCATTCTTGCCTGGTCTGGCCTGTATGTGACTTCAGACCCACAGCAATGTGGTTAACTCTTAATTGTTGTCTGACATGGCCCAGCAAGCCACTTGTTTGTCAGGAAAGTGTCTCACCCACCACCTTCTTCTGGGCAATTCCAGCTGGGCAATAAATAAGTTTAAGTTTTAAGTTTATGTATTAGTGTCACAAGTAGGGTTACATTAATGCTGCAACAAAGTTACTGCGAAAATCCCCCAGTCGCCAAACTCCAGCGCCTGTTCGGGTACACTGAGGGAGAATTTAGCACAGCCAATGCACCCTAACCAGCACGTCTTTTGGACTGTGGGAGCACCTGGAGGAAACCCACGCAAACACGGGAAGAACGTGCAGACTCCACACAGACAGTGACCCAAGCCGGGAATCGACCCCAGGTCCCTGGCGCTGTGAAGCAGCAGTGCTAACCACTGTGCCGCCCAATACAACAGCAGACCTGATACCCATGTCCCTGAAAGGAATAAAAATACATCTCCAGTTGCAAAACTTACTGTGGGATAAAGTGCCAATCCCTATAAACTCTTCAAACTAATGAGCTTAAGGAGTTATGTCCTTAGAAAGGATTTAGAATGATTTATAAACAATTGTTCCCAGTCCATTCAAGCTTAACTTGAGGCAGAGAAATATGAATCTATTACCACCCAGCTACAATAATGTATGAAATCACCAAGACCAGAATTTTACAATCCTTCCCTCTGCCCCCCACACATCCCTGGTGGTCTTTTAGGCAGAGTGGCGAGGGGGAGCATGAAATTTCCTGGGATGAGATTCTCCACCCAGCCCGACCTCACAGTGATTTACACTGGGGTGGGCAAGGCTTCAGATGGGAAGCCCACCTTTATCCAATTGAGCCCCTAAAATGAATGTCCACTTAAGGACATTCGTTTGAGGGCCAATTCCCACAAGGCCTCAACATTTAGGCTGGCGGGCAGGTTGAAAGGCTGTAGGGGAAACCCAAAGATAAAGGAAGACACCAATATCAGACTCCTACTTATTGACAACAGCTCAATCTTCAATGAATCAAATCAAATCAAATCAAAGGTGGGGAAAGGGAGGGGGAGGGTGCCTCCGCTAGCAGCCCACTTCTGACCAGGGGAACACTCCCCTTAGGACCCAGTGACCTCCTGACCTCCCACTCCTCCCCCACCCCCCCCCCCCCCCCCGCCCCCACCCCCTGCCCCAGCCTGATAGCCCATTCATCTCCCCGGGGAGAACCCCGGGTAATGATGAGGGGAGTTGTAAATTATGATTTGATTTGATTTGATTTATTATTGTCACATGTATTAATATACAGTGAAAAGTATTGTTTCTTGCGCACTATACAGACAAAACATACCGTTCGTAGAGAAGGAAATGAGAGAGTGCAGAATGTAGTGTTACAGTCATAGCTAGGGTGTAGAGAAAGATCAACTTAATGCGAGGTAAGTCCATTCAAACGTCTGATGGCAGCAGGGAAGAAGCTGTTCTTGAGTCGGTTGGTACGTGACCTCAGACTTTTGTATCTTTTTCTGAACGGAAAAAGGTGAAAGAGAGAATGTCCGGGGTGTGTGGGGTCCTTGATTATGCTGGCTGTTTTTCAGAGGCAGCGGGAAGTGTAGACAGAGTCAATGGATGGGAGGCTGGTTTGCGTGATGGACTGGGCTTCGTTCACGACCCTTTGTAGTTTCTTGCGGCCTTGGGAAGAGCAGGAGCCACACCAAGCTGTGATACAAGCAGAAAGAATGAAAGAATGTCTCGCAGTCTCCCAAATGTTTTAAGAGGCGAAAATGTAAAAACAGCTAAAGATTTGTTTACATGAATTATATCCTGGAGTAATGAAGACTTGCGAATAACAGGAATATGAAATGGGGCCTGGAGCCTTGAACACCAACCATATAAATAGTACTATTGTTAAATTAAAAAGTCGCCAACCTAAAGGCGAGAAAACAGTGCATTTGAATCAGACGGGTGTGAACAACTTAATTGGTATTCCCACTCCCTTGCAGACGAACGCAATGAATGCAAAAACACACGGACACACATAGCTTTGGGGGAAACTACAATGTGCACAGTGAAGAGGATGATATTCACACCACCAGTGAAAATTGATTAGGAAAAATCCAGAAATATTTGAACAAGGCACTTGCAGCTCCTCGGCGAATGTGAGCAACCATTCTTTTAAACAATACAGTTCAGCAGTGGCCCTCCCTCCAGACCTCCGATCCTCTGAGATATCCACATTCCTCCACCTCTCATCTCTTGAGTATCCCCAATTTCTGTTGGTAGGTGGACATGTTTTTTGACCTGATTTATTATTGTCACATGTATTAGTATACAGTGAAAAGTATTGTTTCTTGTGCGCTATACAGACAAAGCATACCATTCATAGAGAAGGAAGTGAGAGAGTGCAGAATGTAGTGTCACAGCCATAGCTCGGCTGCCTAAACTGTGGGATTTCCCTCACTACCTTCCACTGAGACATCCCTTAAAGCCTACAGCTGGAATCTTACCACCGTTCACGCCGAAGGGATTTTCCCATCCAACCGCAGTCCATCACAGTCCACAGTCGACATGTTCGCTACGACTCTCACCAACTTTTACAGATGCACCGTAGAAAACATCCTTTCTGGTTGTATCACAGCTTGGTATGGCTCCTGCTCTGCCCAAGACCGCAAGAAACTACAAAGGATTGTGAACGTAATCCAGCTCATCACGCAAACCAGCCTCCCATCCAGAAAAGCAGCCAGCATAATTAAGGACCCCACCCATCCCGGACACACTCTGTGCCCTTTTTGAGAGCACATTTCCACTCTGTCTGATGAAGGAGCAGCGCTCCGAAAGCTAATGGTATTTGCTACCAAATAAACCTGTTGGACTTTAACCTGGTGTTGTTAAAACTCTTACTGTGATGAACGGTCACAGACCTGAAACCATGGCTGGAATTTTCCGGCCTTTCACATCCCGCAGCCACTGCCGGTGAGGACAGAGAATTTGGCGCTCAGCCAAATCTCCATTCACCGCAGCGGGACGGGAGAATCCCGCTGGCGTGAATGGCCAGAGAATTCCACCCCCTAACTCTGTTTCTTTCCACAGATGCTGCCTGACCTGCTGAGCATTTCCAGAATTTTCTGAT
Organism: Mustelus asterias; assembly: GCF_964213995.1. NCBI lineage: Eukaryota > Metazoa > Chordata > Chondrichthyes > Carcharhiniformes > Triakidae > Mustelus > Mustelus asterias. Next base: position 76,135,733 of record NC_135819.1, read on the forward strand.
TTTATTGCAGGATTTCAGGAACCACAGTATTTTGCATTTGTCTTAGCATGTTTCACTTCATTAAAGGTGCCATATAAATGCAAAACATAGAATCATAGCATCCCTACAGTACAGAATGAGGCCATTTGGCCCATCGAGTCTGTGCTGACCACAATCCCACCCAGGCCCTATTCCCATAACCCCACACATTTACCCTGCTAATCCCCCTGACACTAAGGGACAATTTAGCATGGCCAATCCACCTACCCCGCACATCTTTGGACTGTGGGAGGAAACCGAAGGAATCCCACGCAGACATGGGGAGAATGTGCAAACTGCACACTGACAGTGAGCTGAGGCCAGAATCGAATCCGGGTCCCTGGCGCTGTGAGGCAGCGGTGCTAACCACTGTGCCACTGACAATTTTGAATCTTCTTTTTCTTTTAAACATTACATTCAGGAAGATATTGGGACAACAGAAGGGAAGTGGACCTTTCTAACATGAGGAAGGAATTTTTCCATCCCAGCTGCTGCAGGAATCGGAGCAGGCTGGGTGGGGAAGGTTGGGGGGGGATGGACCTTGTAAAGGCCCGTTGACCTCGGGTGGGATTCTCTGGTTTTGGGGTGAGCGCAGCCGGAAAATCCCAGCCGAGGAGTTTAGATGCAATGCCCTTCAGTTCCTCAGCTTCACTCCTCTCTCCAAAACAAGCGGAATGTGGAAACTTTACAGCCTGTCAGTCTGAACACTGAGTTAGAGTCGTAGAGTCATAGAGGTTTACAGCATGGAAACAGGTCCTTTGGCCCAACTTGTCCATGCCGCCCTTTTTTTTGTTAAAACCCCTAAGCTAATCCCAATTGCCCGCATTTGGCCCATATCCCTCTATACCCATCGTACCCATGTAACTATCTAAATGCTTTTTAAAAGACAAAATTGTACCCACCTCTACTACTACCTCTGGCAGCTTGTTCCAGACACTCACCACCCTCTGTGTGAAAAAATTGCCCCTCTGGACACTTTTGTATCTCTCCCCTCTCACCTTAAACCTATGCCCTCTAGTTTTAGACTCCCCTACGTCTCAACATCTTCAGAACATGAACTCTCCCCTCCACCTTCACCCCATTTCAATTTATTTTACTTCATTCCTTTTTTTAGACCATAAGACATAGGAGCAGAATTAGGCCACTCGGCCCATCGAATCTGCTTTGCCATTCAATCATTGCTGATATTTTTCTCATCCCCCATTCTCCTGTCTTTTCCCTATAACCTCTGATCCCCTTATTAATCAAGAACCTATCTATCTCTGTCTTAAAGACACTCAATGACCTGGCCTCCACAGCCTTCTGAGGCAAAGAGTTCCACAGATTCACCGCTCTCTGGCTGAAGAAATTCCTCCTCATCTTTGTTTTCTTCTCGTTCAACCATTTTTATCACTTTTCAATCTTATTTTTATTTTCACACTTCTGAAATCTCGCTCTCCATCTTGTCTCCAACCTCCACCTACCCTCCCCTGGGCCAACTGTCACATTCTTCAGGTGGTCCCCTAACAACCTGTACCTTTGTTCTGCCATTCACACATTCTGATCACTTAATGGACGCCTTTAGCACCTTTCTCAGCCTTTATCATCACCATTTACATTCCCTTTGTCCAATTACAGCACCCCCCCAACCCTCATTGTATAAATCTTGTCCAATTTTCTTTGCCTTCAGTTCTGATGAAGGATCATCCAGACTCGACATATTGGCTCTATTCTCTCTCAGTAAGAAGTCTCACAACACCAGGTTAAAGTCCAACAGGTTTATTTGGTAGCAAAACCCACTAGCTTTCGGAGCACTGCTCCTTCATCAGGTGACTCGCCTGATGAAGGGGCAGCGCTCCGAAAGCTAGTGGTTTTTGCTACCAAATAAACCTGTTGGACTTTAACCTGGTGTTGTGAGACTTCTTACTGTGTTTACCCCAGTCCAACGCCGGCATCTCCACATCATGTCTATTCTCTCTCCACAGACGCTGTCAGGCCTGCTGAGTTTCTCCAGCATTTTGAGTTTTTGTTTCAGATTCCAGCATCCGCGGTATTTAAAGTTTATTCATTAGTGTCACAAGTAGGCTTACATTAACACTGCAATGAAGTTACCGTTAAAATCCCCTAGTCACCACACTCCGATGCCTGTTCAGGTACACTGAGGGAGAATTTAGCACGGCCAATGCACCTAACCAGCAGGTCTTTCAGGCGGAAACCGGAGCAACAATTGGAAACCTATGCAGACACGGGGAGAACATGCAGACATCGCACAGACAGTGACTCAAGCTGGGAATCAAACCCTCTGCTTTTAGACTCCCTTACCTTTGGGAAAAGATGTTGACCTTATCTATGCCCCTCATTATTTTACAGACCTCTATAAGATCACCCCTCAGCCTCCTATGCTCCAGGAAAAAGAGTCCAGTCTATCCAGCCTCTCCTTGTACCTCAAACCATCAAGTCCCTGTAGCATTCTAGTAAATCTTTTCTGCACTCTTTCTATTTTAATAATATCCTTGCTATAATATGGTGACCAGAACTGTGCACAGTCTCCCCTTCATTCCCAGGCTGATGTTCAAAATCTGCCAAGGGTACACTTACCCGGGCAATTTTTGCATGTGTCGTGTCAGTGAGATAGACAGTTCGAGAGAATGTGCTACCGAGAAAAGGAACTTATCCACGGCGGACAGGTTTTGGCCATGGACTGAAACTTTGAGCTCAATGTGGGATTTCCTTGGTGCAGGAGACTACAATTTTTAAAGTTTAAGGAACTCTTGGAGGAAAGGAACAGAGAGGCATGGAGAAGGAATTTAGAAGCTTAGGGCCACTTTAGTCACAGCCACAATGGTAGAATCAGTAAAATGGCCGGGATGGAGGGAGTGCAGATACCCGAGTAGGAAATGGAACAAGGAGGGATAATTTAGCATGGCCAATGCACCGAACCAGCACGTCTTTCGGACTGTGGGAGGAAACTGGAGCACCCGGAGGAAACCCACGCTGAGATGGGGAGAATGTGCAGACTCCACACAGACAGTGACCCAAGCCGGGAATCGAACCGGGGTCCCTGGCGCTGTGAGGCAGCAGTGCTAACCAAGGTGCCACCTTGCCGCCCTTTGATCCATCATGTCTGCACCATATTAAATAAAAATGTCTTGCAAAACTAATTATGAAAATTCCCAATTGTGCAAAGGCAATATTTCAGGTGTGTATTGAAATAAGAATTGCAAAGGAATCAGGAAGCGGTATGCATCAATTTGAATTGCAGCTGCACTGTTTTTCTAACCAAGCCACAGGGGGCCAGAGGGTGTTTACTCACTGGAGAGGGTTTACTCATTGTTTGTGTGTTTTCTCTCCCTTATCAGTGTTAACGATGGTGCTGAGAGTTTATTATACACAAGATCTGGGTAAATAGAGGTCACTCTATGGTCAGTGAGCCTTGTGGGTGTACAGGTATCAGGCTTCCAGCTCTCTTTAGGGCCTCTGATGTTGACTCTGTTATCAGTCAAACTCCAGGAGACTGATATCCATAATTCATCCGCCAACGTGAACAATGCTCAGTCGTGGCAGCAGGAGCATTGAACAGTGTTGCCTCTGAATATTTTTGGTTGTGCGCAACCTGTTAATTTGAATGTGTGGCACTTTTAACTTGTTATTTGTTTGGCCAAGAAAGCACAGCCAATGGGAAAGGTTAGGGTGGACATGGTTTTCTATTGGCTTACGAATCTGCCCCGTGGCACATGAGTCTTGGATTTAACAGTAATCATAGAATCCCTACAATACAGAAGGAGGTCATTTGGCCCATCGAATCTGCACCGACCACAATCACACCCTATCCCCATAACCCCATGCATTTACCCTAGCTAGTCCCCCTGACACTAAGGAGCAATTTAGCATGGCCAATCCGCCTAACCCGCACGTCTTTGGACCGTGGGAGGAAACCGGAGCACCCGGAGGAAACCCGCGCAGACACGGAGAGAATGTGCAAACTCCACTCTGACAGTGACCCAAGCCGGGATTTGAACCCGGGATCCTGGCACTGTGAGTCAGCAGTGCTAACCACTGTGTCACCGTGCCGCCCTGGGGTAATAGTGCCCATGGTTTGCCTTTTGACACAACGAGCGGGGTTTTACGGCCTCACTCGGGCGAGACTGGAAATTTCCACCCGAGGTCAACATAGATTTCCATTGTCGGACCCTCGCCCGCTCCGATTCCGTGGCGGGCGAGGTGGTAGAGTTCCGGCTTAAGGGTCAAATTCTCCGCCCTCGCCCGCGGCTGGGATTTTCCAGTCCCGCTGCGGTGAACAGAAATTTGGCTGAGCGCCAAATCTCGCTGGCAGCAGCGGCGGGGCATGAATGGTCAGAGAATTCCAACCCAGGTTTCCTGAGGTAACGTCGGTGTAAGAACAGTTTTTTTTCACAGGAGTGCGGCCAGAGGCGGAGATAGAGTTCTCTCTCTCTCACTGGCTGAGAATAAAGCTGACTTAATTATCAGCTAACTGATTTCTATGTATCATTGGTTCATTGATGCTTTTCATTTCAATGTTTCTCTGAAAAAAAATTTGCAAATAATTTCCATCTCCCCATATGAAGAATGACTTGTCAATGAATTCACACAGCTGGGGAGTCAAATGATTCTTCAATGGAAATGAAGATCAAAAATGTAGGAGATAGGTGTTAAATTTCAGAGGCATATGAAGCAGTGAATGACTCACACGCAGAAATTAAATTGATAGTAAATCAGCAATAATTTAATTCATTTCAATGCAGAGCAAGCCATAGGGTTTGTTTGAGAATGGTGATGATGGAATTTCTTCGTGGCCTTTGTATTATATTGTATTGGAGTTAGGCTTTGAGCATCAGTTTGATTGCAGAATACAGATCAGGGCTGGTGGCAGGGTTGGCGATCGTGGGTTAATGGAGAGAACCGTAATGCAGCAGTGTTGCCCCATTCGAGGCTGCGCGTTCAACTGTCAAAGCCTTAAAATCTGGAATTCCCTTCCTCATCGTCTCCGCGTCTCTATCTCTCTCCCCTCCTTTAAAATGTTTCTTATGGTGGCACAATGGTTCGCACTGCTGCCTCACAGCGCCAGGGACCCAGATTCAGTTCCGGCCTCGGGTGACTGTGTGGAGTTTGCACGTTCTCCCCATGGGTTTCCTCCGGGTGCTCCGGTTTCCTCCCACACTCCAAAGATCATCATCATAGAGTCTCTACAGTACAGAAGGAGGCCATTTGGCCTATTGAGTCTGCACCAACAACAATCCCACCCAGACCCTATCCCTGTAACCCCACATATTTAACCCGCTAATCCCTCTAACCTACGCATCCCAGGACACTAAGGGGCAATTTAGCACAACCAATGCACGTAACCAGTTCATCTTTGGACTGTGGGAGGAAACCGGAGCACCCGGAGGAAACCCATGCAGACACGGGGAGAACATGCAAACTTCACACAAACAGTGAACCAAGCCGGGGATTAAACCCAGGTCCCTGAAGCTGTGAAGCAGCAATGCTAACTGCTGTGCTGCTGTGATGTGCTGGTTAGGTTGATTGGCCATGCTAAATTGATCATTAGTGTCAGGGGGATGAGGAAGGTAAATACCTGGGGTCACGGGAATAGAGCCTGGGTGGGATTGTTGTCTGTGCAGGCTTGATGGGCCAAATGGCCTCCTCCTGCACTGTAGAGATTCTATGATTCCATCTCTTTAATCAAGCTTCTGGTCACCTTTTCTTAAGTCACCTTTATTTCAACTCTGTTTCGATTTTTTGTCTCCTATTAAATGCCTTGGGTTATCTTACTGTGTTAAAACAGTAAGATAACTCAAGGTACTGCATAAACACTTCTACTGAGGTACCTCCTTTGGCCCTGTCCACAGTGAGGTCTAGCCTCACCCAGGGTTCTGCAACAAAAGTTTGTTAATATTACGTCCTGAGGAAATCAACACAATTGGCACAGAATTTCCCTTTGACAAAGCCATTAGACACATTAACAAGCTTTTAGCTGCTGTACAGTTTTTGGTGTTTTTCCATTATTTGCTTTTCAACCCTTATCGTATTGGAACAGTTCAGTGAATAGTGTTGTTAACACATAATAAAATATTCATTAGACTTAACAAAAGGACAACATGGGCCACTCAACATGAACTCAGTAAGGATGCTTTTTTGACACTTTGATCTGATTATTTTTTTCCCCTCCTCTCTTTTGACTAACACTGGAGCTTCATTTCATGGGTGTGAATATCTCTCTAGGGCTCTGTTCAACTGTCTCGCAGTTCACACAGGGAAACGTACAATCCTGTTCTCACCTGCAGTACATTTTCCCACAGATGAGAAATGGGAATTGTGACTGATTCTCTCCCAACTCCCAGCTCCTGCTTATCCTGGGAATTACCTCTCCTTGGTGAAAGAGAAGTGCGAATTAAACATTGACAAGTCTGCAGAAGAAAATCATAAATCTATTCGTAAAGAAGTTGAGGGGAGCGGAGAGATTCAAGTCCAGCCAAAATGAGAATGAGGTTTCAATCAAGTGAAGTTAATTTGATTTGATTTGATTTATTATTGTCACATGTATTAACACACAGTGAAAAGTATTGTTCCTTGCGCACTATACAGACAAAACATACCATTCATAGAGAAGGAAACAAGAGATTGCAAAATGTAGCGTTACAGTCATAGCTAGGGTGTAGAGAAAGATCAACTTAATGCAAGGTAAGTCCATTCAAAAGTCTGACAGCAGCAGGGAAGAAGCTGTTCTTGAGTCGGTTGGTACGTGATCTCAGACTTTTGTATCTTTTTCCCGACGGAAGAAGGTGGAAGAGAGAATGTCTGGGGTGCGTGGAGTCCTTAATTATGCTGGCTGCTTTGCCGAGGCATCGGGGAGTGCAGACAGAGTCAATGGATGGGAGGCTGGTTTGCGTGATGGATTGGACTACATCCACGACCTTTTGTAGTTTCTTGTGGTCTTGAGCAGAGCAGGAGCCATACCAAGCTGTGATACAACCTGAAAGAATGCTTTCTATGGTGCATCTATAAAAGTTGCTGAGAGTCAGTGCTGACATCCCAAATTTCCTTAGTCTTCTGAGAAAGTAAAGGCGTCGATGGGGTTTCTTAACTATGGTGTCGGCGTGGGGGGACCAGGACAGGTTGTTGGTGATCTGGACACCTAAAAGCTTGAAGCTCTCGAAGTTAAGCAGGAAATGAGGAAACTGGAGGCAAATTGAGATGAAAAGCGTCATAATGTAAGTGCCTGTGATGAGCGATGAAGGGACAAGGTAAAATTCAATGATAGCATTCTCACTAAGTTTAAAGTTTATTTATTAGTGTTACAAGTAGGCAATTAAGTTACAGTGAAAATCCCCAATCACTACACTCTCGATGCCTGTTTGGGTACACCGAGGGAGAATTTGATTTGATTTATTATTGTCAGATTAGTATACTGTGAAAAGTATTGTTTCTTGCGATCTATTCAGACAAAACATACCATTCATAAAGAAGAATTAAGCATGGCCAATGCACCTAACCAGCACGCCATTCGGACTGTGGGAGGAAACCTGTGCACCCGGAGGAAACCCATGCAGACACGGGGAGATGTGCAAACTCCACACAGACAGCGACCCAAGCCAGGAATTGAACACAAGGTCTCTGGCGCTGTGAGGCTACTTTAAAGGTTTGATTTCACAATCTTAATCTGAAAGTTCAGTGCATCACTGTTGGAGCCGACTTCTTTGGCAGGGTGAGCAACCATCCCAGGTGGTCCTGTGTCTGAGGTCATTTCCATCCCGTTTGTCCCATATTCCAGATGTTTAGCACTCATACAGTATGCAGTATGTTGCCCTCTCCCAAATGTTTACCCTCCCCCCACTGACCTCCCCCCTCCCCCTCCCCCACCATCCACTTCTCCCACTGCCCCTTCCCCGCCCTCTCCCCCTCCCCCACTGCCCCTTCCCCTCCCTCTTACCCACTGCCCTCTCCCCCTCCCCCTCCCCCTTCCCCTCCCCACTGCTCCCACATGTTCATCTGCATCACCTCCCCACCGCCACACACGCACACCTACCCCCACCCCCACACACATACACACACGCACTACCCTCCTTCCCCACCTCAGCAGCATAACCCCAGTGTTAAAATCAGCTGGTCCCCCTGCTTTCTTGTATGAGATATAAACGACCCCATGCCACTATTTCAAGAGCAGTGGAGTTTATCTGATGTTGCCCAACCAAAACCTAAAAATAAAGATGATCTGGGCATTGTTTTTTTGTGGGATCTTGCTGTGCACACATTGGCTGTCTCGTTTCCGACATTACAGCAGTGACCACACTTGATAAACACTTCAGTAGCTGGAAAGCACTTTGGGATGTTATGATATCATGAAAGCTGTTCTAAAAATACAAGATGTGGAGATGCCGGCGTTGGACTGGGGTAAATACAGTAAGAGTTTTAACAACACCAGGTTAAAGTCCAACAGGTTTATTTGGTAGCAAATACCATTAGCTTTCGGAGCACTGCTCCTTCATCAGATGGAGTGGAAATCTGAGATGGATTTCCACTCCATCTGACGAAGGAGCAGCGCTCCGAAAGCTAATGGCATTTGCTACCAAATAAACCTGTTGGACTTTAACCTGGTGTTGTTAAAACTCTTACTAAAAATACAAGTCATTCTTCTTTTGAAAGTAAGTTGAAGGAGGGAAATTGAGGGAAAAACGTCTCTTCTTGTTGCTGGTCTCAGAAACTCCCAGCCACACTAATTGCTGTGCAAAGACCCTGTGCATTGCGTACTGACCACTAGCCTTAGTGGCACTGAAAAACGGCACGGTGACACAGTGGTTAGCACTGCTGCCTCACAGAGCTAGGGAGCCGGGTTCGATTCCGGCCTTCGGTCACTGTGTGGAGTTTACACGTTCATCCCATGTCTGCGTGGGTTTCCTTTGGGTGCTCTGGTTTCCTCCCACAGTCTGAAAGACAAAGAACAAAAAACAAAGAAAGTTACATCACAGGAACAGGCTCTTCGGCCCTCCAAGCCTGCACTGATCATGCTGCCCGACTGACCTAAAACCCCCTACCCTTCTGGGGACCATATCCCTCTATTCCCATCTTATTCATGTATTTGTGAAGACGCCCCTTAGAACTCACTATCGTACCTGCTTCCACTACCTCCCCCAGCAGCGAGTTCCAGGCACCCACCATCCTCTGTGTAAAAAACTTGCCTCATACATCTCCTTTAAACCTTACTCCTCGCACCTTAAACCTGTGCCCCCGAGTAGTTGATTCTTCCACCCTGGGAAAAAGCTTCTGACTATCCACTCTGTCCATGCCTGTCATAATCTTGTAGACTTCTATCAGGTCGCCCCTCAACCTCCGTCGTTCCGGTGAGAACAAACCAAGTTTCTCCAACCTTTCCTCATAGCTAATGCCCTCCATGAGGAGAGGTTGGAGAAACTCCCAACGTGTTAGTTAGGTGCATTGGCCGTGTTCAATTCTCCCTCAGTGTACCTGAACAAGCGCCGGAGTGTGACGATGAGGGGATTTTTGTAGTAACTTCATTGCAGTGTTAATATAAGCCAACTTGTGACACTAATAAATAAACTTAACTTATTAAAAAACTGCCTCATTACTATCTGAATGTAAGAAGTCATGGGGTGGAATTCTCCCATCTGGGACTTTTCTATGTTTCAATAGCTCTAAGGACAAAAGGGATCAAGGGATAGCGGGGAAGGGGGTCAGGATATTGAATTTGATGATTAGCCATGATCAAAATGAATGACGGTGCAGGCTCAAAGCGCTGAATGGTCTATTCCTGCTTCTAGTTTCAATGTTTCTAAGCCCTGTGGCGAAGGCAGGGACAGAGGTGGGGGGGGGTGGGTGTTTTCCACTGTGGAGGCAGATGGGAAACCGCGCCATGTAAAGACAAGTCTTTCCTTTCTCTCCACCTCCACTGTAAGACTTGCGAAATTGCTAAACAAGTTTCTGAGGAAAATGGGGTCTCCACCCACAACTGCATCATCCCAACCATAAAACAAAAATTCATGACCTGTATTTCGCTGACAACCCATCCCATACTTGCAATCCGACATCAATTAAAGTCACCTGCTTATCTTAATCACCATCTCACAGAAACCATGTCGAACATGAGGGAAAAGGAAGGGATTGAGTTCATAATTAATGTGTTGAGTGCGATGGCTGGTAGGTATTTACAGGAAAAAGCTAGGTAAGGAAACAGATGAAAAGCAAGATAGGATGTTGCATATCGAGCAACACCTGTGGCTAAGTTTCTGACTTAAGTTTGCATAATATTTATGATAAGGCAATGAGTATAACCCTTTTTGAACGGTACAGACTATCTCGAGTAATGGGTTGTCAGGTTACATGAGCCTCTGTCACCCTCTTCCTCAGTCCATCAGAATAGTTCCAATCTGGCTCATCAATAAGGAACAAAGAAAAGTATAGAAACAGGAACAGGACCTTCTGCCCTTCAAGCCCGTGTCGGTCATGATGCCCGAACTAAACTAAAAGAAAATCCTTCAGCCCTTACTCGAACCATAACTCTCTATTCTCTCCCTATTCACGTACCCATCCAGATGCCTCTTAAATGTGCCTGCTTCCTCTACCTCCTCTGGCAGCACGTTCAACGCACCCACCACTCTCTGCGTGAAAAACTTCCCCCGGACATCTCCCTTAAACTTTCCTCCTCTTACCTTGAACCTTAATCAGAGGAATGTTGCTTTATTGTTGATTATTCAAAGCCTGCATTCATTTGATGACTGTTTGATTGTGTTAAAAAATGGATTATGTAGCGTGATAAAGGTGTTACAGCACGGAAACAGTTCATTTTTCTCTCCTGGCCTGTGCTGGTGTTTGTGCTCGAAGTGAACCTCTCCCCATCCTACTTCATTGAACCCTTTCAACCTAACCTTCTATTCCCTCTCTTCCTCGTGTGTTGACATAAAATAAAAATAAATTACTGCAGATACTGGAATCTGAAACAAAAAGTCCTGGTCGCCTCCTTACAGGAAGGATGTGGAAAAGATTGAAAGGGTGCAGAGGAGATTTACAAGGATGTTGCCTGGATTGAGTGGCATGCCTTATGACGATAGGCTGAGGGAGCTCGGTCTTTTCTCCTTGGAGAGACGTAGGGTGAGAGGAGACCTAATAGAGGTATATAAGATGTTGAGAGGCATAGATCGGGTGGACTCTCAGAGGCTTTTTCCCAGGGTGGAAATGGCTGCTATGAGAAGATGTAGGTTTAAGGTGCTGGGGGGTAGGTACAGGGGAAATGTTAGGGAGAAGTTTTTCACACAGAGGGTGGTGGGCGAGTAGAATCGGCTGCCGCCAGTGGTGGTGGAGGCACCACTCTTTTAAGAGACTCCTGGATGAGTACATGGGACTTAATAGGGTTATAGGTAGGCCTGGAAGGTAGGGATATGTTCGGCACAACTTGTGGGGCCGAAGAAGCCTGTTTTGTGCTGTAGTTTTTCTATGTTTCTAAATGCTGGAAAAACTCAGTGGGTCTGACAGCGTCTGTGGAGAGAGAATAGAGTCAACGTTTTGAGGCTGGACTAGACTTTAAACGTTGGTTCTATTCTCTCCCCATAGATGCTGTCAGACCTGCTGGGATTTGCCAGCATTTTCTGCTTTTGTCTTAAATATATCCGTGTTACGCCTTGTGATTGCAAGTTCCATATTGTAACTAGATTCTGGGTAAAGAAGTTTCTCCTGAATATCCTATCAGGTTTGTTGGTGACCATTTTATTTTTATGCCTCCTATTTTCACTCTCTCAAATCTAGGCTTGCAACATTACTGGTTCACATCTGACTGCATTACCGGATCTGTCTGGACGACATCAAGCCATTTGTAATAACTCGAGGTGACTCAATGTGGCAAACAACTAATAAAGAATCATATAATGCAGAAGAGGCCCTTCGGCCAATCGATATTGCGCCAACACATGAGAAACACCTGACTCCCCCCCCCGCCCCACCTATTCCCATCTACCAGCACTTGGCCCATAGCCCTGAATGTTATGACGTGCCAAGTACTCATCCAGATATTTTTTAAAGGATGTGAGGCATTCCACCTCCACCACCCTCCCAGGCAGCGCATTCCAAACCGTCACCATCCTCTGGGTAAAATAGTTTCTCCTCGCAGCCGCCCTAAACCTCCTGCCCTTCACCCTGAGCCGATGTCCTCTCGTGACTGACCCTTCAACCAAGGAGAACAGTTGCTCCTTATTCACTCTGTCCACGTCCCTCATAATCTTGTACACCTCAATCAGGTCGCCCCTCAGTCTTCTCTGCTCCGACAAAAATAACCCAAGCCTACACAACCTCACTTCATAAGTTAAATGTTCCAGCCCGGGCAATATCCTGGTAAATCTCCTCTGCACCCCCTCCAGTGCAAACAATAAAGTAAAGCGTTTATTAGTAAGGAGAACTATATAGACGAAGGGTTCAACAGCACAACTAATACAGGCCTACTCATAACAATGTCCTGACTCCAATTGAAGCCCTCCAGTCCCGGGCCTACTCGCTCTCACTCCTGATTGACCCGGGTTCATGTGCTCACACTCTATTGGCTCCAGCCTGGTCACATGGCCTGTGAAGGATCGCCCCCTTAAAGGTGCTATACTCCCACACTATTGAGCTTCATTTTCTGAACAAGGCACGACACTAGATTCATCACGGAGGACAAACAGAACTCCTGGTTTCTTTATTCAGCTACCAGCTATCTATTTAGCCCTTCTTCCCTCCATCCCCCCTCCCCCACTTTAATCTCTGAAATCAAATGCAAAGGCTTCATGGAATTCTCCTGTCAGTTCCCACTCATGTCCTTTTCTTGCCTGTGAAACCAAACCTCGCCTCAAAACCCTTTAGCCTTACCATTAATCCTTTTGTGGCTCCCATGCCAAACCCAAGCTCATCTTGGGTGTGAGGCTCATTTCCTATTCCCTCCACCCTATTCTCACCAAATTGCTGAGCACTTAAGTTTCCTTCTCGATTTTCTTGCTAGCTGACATTGTAAATAATTCCCTCTCCTCATGTGCTGTCACCCTCTCTTTCAAACTTTAAGACACCCATATTTAACCCCCCAGTTCTTGCAATCTCTGTTCTCTCATTCAGAGTCATGATGTGGAGATGCCGGCGTTGGACAGGGGTAAACACAGTAAGGAGTCTAACAACACCAGGTTAAAGTCCAACAGGTTTATTTGGTAGCAAACGCCACGTGCTTTCGAAGTGCTGCTCCTTCGTCAGGTGAGTGGGAGTTCTCCCACTGGGTAAAATAGTTTCTCCTTGCAGCCTCCCTAAACCTCCTGCCCCTCACCCTGAGCCTATGTCCCCTCGTGACTGACCCTTCAACTAAGGGGAACAGTTGCTCCTTATTCACTCTGTCCATGTCCCTCATAATCTTGTACATCTCAAGCAGGTCGTCCCCTCACTCTTCTCTGCTCCAACAAACTCCCACTCACCTGACGAAGGAGCAGCGCTCCGAAAGCTAGTGGCGTTTGCGACCAAATAAACCTGTTGGACTTTAACCTGGTGTTGTTAGACTCCTTCCTCTTCTTGAGATCCATCTCTCCTGGTTTAATTTGTTCAATTTGTTTTTAATTTGTCCAATTGAAACCTGACAAATATAAATTTCTCTGACTGTGGCCTCGGTGAGTAATCTCTCTGCCGCTCCAGCATCCCCTCCAAACTTTGACTGTCTCTGACACTGGCTTTGTGCATTCCCATTCTTTCCCCCATTCCCCCCCACTCCGGCAAGGGTGGCAGAGGCCACAGCTACCTACCCCCTGCACTCTGCAATTCTCTCCTTAAACCTCTCTGTCTAAAGTTTATTTATGAGTCACAAGTAGGCTTACATTCACACTGCAATGAAGTCACTGTGAAAGTCTCTCATCTTCATATCCTTAAGGCCTACTCAAAACCCAAAACAATATGACCTGCCTTTTCCGTTTACCAATGCTGCTCTAGCTACTGTTGTACTTCCAGCATTTTCTGTTCTAACTGGAAATGTTAATAGCCCAGAAGTTCCTTTATGGCATCCGTCGTGCTTGGCGATCATTCCCTGAGGGATGAACTCCACGTTCTGTAAAATGTAAATGTGCTGAAGAAATATACAACTTGCCCCCTTTCCCAGTAAATTACCGGGTGTATTTAAGCTGGAATGTACCTGGAGAAAGACATTGTGGAGAAGTAGGTTGTAATTGATCACAAGTTCCTCGAGTAATTTCACTCATTTATTCTGCCTCAAAATATTGAAAGTAATTCACTACTTAGCCCAGTTATATGCATTGCACTTAAATAAGTTCAAGAGCCTGAAAAACACTTAAGACATTATGAGGAAGGACAGCTACTGTCTATTACAGACGTCACTTTTTAAAGCACGCTTGGTTGATTTACTAACTATGCAAATAAAAAATTACAACCCAGCAGTAAGCTGAATAACAATAGCTGGGACAATGTGATTTGTAAGATGCAGGAGTAAAGCTCTCAAATTTCTCTGCTTACAACATGTAACATGTCCAAGCGTTGCAGTTAAAATTCTCAGAAGAATGAAACGCTAAAGAGGTATTGTCCATAGCTATATTTCTGTGTAAAGTTAAAGTTGATCTATTAGTCACAAGTAGGCTCACATTAACACTGCAATGAAGTTAACGTGAAAATTCCCAGGTCGCCACACTCTCGCACTTGTTCGGGTACACTGAGGGAGAATTTAACATGGCTAATTCACCTAACCAGCACATCTTTCGGACTGTGGAAGGAAACCGAGCTTAATGGTGCTTCTGGGTAGACACCTCAATTTGGCAATCACTTGTATAGATTCTAAACTCCATCTGAATCGCGAACCCATTCTTTGCTGTCTTGGAAGATCTTTTTATCTTTGACATGCAAAAGTTATATCGAAACAATATACTGACCAGCCCATTGGAAAAGTTTGGCATAAATGAACAGCGTGCAACAAATCTTTCCACCATCTTCTGACATTTCAATATTAGTTTTAAAATAATGGTATGTTTTGTAACTTACCACTTAAGGCATTATTTCATCCCCAAACTATGCTACTGCTTTGGGTGTCAGTTTAGCTCAGTTGGCTGGACAGCTAGTTCATGATGCAGAGTAGATGCTAATAGTGTGGGTTCAATTCCTGTACTGACTGAAGCTATTCAAGAAGGTCCCACCCTTCTCAAACTTACCCCCTGCCTGAGGTGGTGACCCTCAAGTTCAATCACCAACAGTCAACTCCCCCTCCTTCAAAGTTTATTTATTTATTAGTCACAAGTAAGGCATACATTAACACTGCAGTGAAGTTACTGTGAAATTCCCCAAAGGGGAGAGCAGCCTATGGTCATCTGGGGCTACGCTGAATTTATGTTACTGTCTTGGAACAAGCTGCAAACTGTTTCCTTCTCTGCACTTATACCAGGTTGGGACAGAGGGAAGATTTTCCACCAGTGCCTGCCTACATGGAGCATGTTCTGGGAAATTGTGCATAACCCAGTCCATCGTTCACGGGATAGTGCAGATTGTGGGTACAGGATTCCCTGATGTGTTTACCTGACAGGCAAGATGGTACCAAGCAGCAATGTCCTCACTGAAGATCAAAAGTGTTAATTTAATCGATGGAGCAGGCAGCACGAAGGAGGAACACGCTGGGGTGTGATGGGGATGTAGCGGAGGTGAGGTCGAGGTGGGGAGGAGATGAGCAGAGATGGGCAACCACCTGGAAATGGACATGGCGATGAGCTTGAGGGGAGATGCATTGGAGGCACCCTTGAGATGGGTATGAAGTGGGTGATGAGGTGAGGATAAAGTGAAGCCTGATTGGATGCAGATGAGCAAGAGATGGAGATGAGTGGAGATAGGAGATGATAGGAGATAGGCATGGAGTCTGGTCGAGGGTGGCGTCTAATTGGAGGTGCAGATGAGATGGGTGGAGTCTGAATGGGGCGGGTGAAGAGATGGGGTGGAATTTGATTTGAGGGGCAATGAGGTGGGTGGAGTCTGAATGGGGGTGATGAGGTGGGGTGGAATTTGATTGGTGGTTGTGGTGAGGTGGGTAGAGTCTGATTGAGGGGGCTTGGGGATGATGAAGTGTTGGGAATTTGATTGGAGGGGCGATGAGGTGGGGTGGAATTTGATTGGAGAGATGATGAGGTGAGGTGGAATTTGACTGGGGGGGCGATGAGGTGGGTGGAGTCTGATTTGGGGTGGCAATAAGGTGGGGTGGAATTTGATTGGTGGTTGTGATGAGGTGGGTGGAGTCTGATTGGAGGTGGTGGTGATGATGAGGTCGGGTGGAATTTGATTGGTGGTTGTGATGAGGTGGGATGGAGTCTGATTGGGGGAGGTGTGGTGAGATGTGTCCGAGATGGGTTATGCTACCATTGTATTGGTTCTTGCTGGAGTACAGGTCCACAGTCCTCTGGTAACTCATCCCAGCAGCCAGTCTTCACCTGTAAACTTTGATAGTGAGTGTTTCCAAGCCAGTCAATTGTAGAGGACAACACAGTGAACTCCAATCCTATCCAGACTTGACACATCCAAGTGTGTTCATTCATCTTTTAGCAAGAGTGACTCAGTATAAATGGAGAGTCGAATCGCTGGCTGATCTTCCCCCAAAGGGGAAAATGATGATAAGTCCCAATGCCAGCTGTGATCAACAAAAGATCGAAGCCAAGAAATGGGAGATGAATGTTTTGACTGTTTCACCTGCTATTGCCGTACGAGTCTGGTTTCCTCTCTAAGGAAGGGTGTGATTTCGGTACACCACAGTAGTTCAGTGGAAGGTCAGGTCCATCTGTCAATAGGCATTGATCTGAGGAAGATCCGTAGCTGAACATCCACTCAGACACCCTGATGAATGGGCTCAGGAAAAAGGGTTGCTCTAAATACCAGCACCTTGTCTTCCACACCTCTGCCTCTGCCTCATATCCATTCATAACCAGTGATTACGATTAAAGCAGCTTTTAGTGTATGAAAGGTGTTTGAGGAGGCAAAACATATAAACAATTGCAGAAAAGTGGAAGAAATGGCATTATGTTTCATGTCCATTTGAGTTGACTCCAGGCCTTCTGAAGGTCAAGTAACAATTGTGCCTCATGCATCGATAAGAGTTAATTTGAGATTTTCCCATGCCGGCTTTGGGAAGTACGGACTATGGCACCGGGGAGAAATATGCTGGTCAAGTATCAACAACGAGTTGGCACAATGAGTGATAACCCCTATTTTCTCTGAGTGACGTCAAGGCCCTTAAGGTCAAAATAAAATGTCTTTGTTTTGGGTGAATTGTAAAGGTTTTTGTTAAAATTGATCTCCTTTCTTGACAAAAACAAGTGTCCAACGCAGTTTCTAACATCATTTTTGAGAAGATTGTAAACCTACAGTGAAGTGAATTACTTTTGGATGACTGATTTTCCTTGCCAGAGATGACAAACTAGCTGCCAACGTCGATGGCTAAGCAATGAGTAAACATTTGAACTGAATTAGAATATTATATTTTCTCTTTAGAGTGATCGAATGGTAAGTATCATACTTAGCTGAGTGTGAACCATGCCAAAGGCATTGTTTATCTTTTATTGGCATTAGGAGCCATCTGCAAAAATACCTTCCCCAACTAATAAAGCTCACATTACCAGTCTACATTCCTCATCTGGCTGCCAACTGGAACTTCTGCAACCTTGCATCTAACCAGTCCTGTACCTGAACTGGATTTGATTGACGCCAGCTCTCAGTAAATAATGCTGGGAATATTCTGGAACCCAGCTCGTCTCAACAGGCAAGCATTGTGGGGCACGGTGGCACAATAGTTAACACTGCTGCCTCACAGCGCCAGGGACCCCGGGTTTGATTCCTGGCTTGAGTCACTATCTGTGTGGAGTCTGTACCTTCCCCCCCGAGTCTGTATGGGTTTCTTCCGGGTGCTCCGGTTTCCTCCCACAGTCCAAAAGATATGCTGGGTAGATGCATTGGCCATGCTAAATTCTCCCTCAGTGTACCCGAACAGATGCCGGAGTGTGACGACTAGAGGATTTTCACAGGCTAATGTAAGCCTACTTGTGACACTAATTAATAAACTTTAAAACTTTATACTGAAAAATGAAAGGATGACACAATTTCAATCAACGTGCAGTTTTGAGATTGGATTTCAGCACTGACTGTCAGGTGTGGCAGCTTTAATGTATGATGAGATCTTGCCCAGGTTGTTAAATAGGTTTCCTCGTGTTGGGAGGACAAATCTTGCAGCGCCCTCTGATTTACCATGGCTGAATGTTCAGGGGGATGGAACTGTTCTATTTTCTTAATAAAACTGTGAAGTGCACTGCACCTGTTTTGTACCTGCAACCTCAGTCTAAAGGTCAAATTACAATGGATTACACCAGAATACTACAGGCAATCAAGAGAAGTTAAACATTTCCAGTTTCAGGTTTCTAACTGCACATGGAATAAACTGTGCAGTTTGTTTTAAGAGCCATTGTTTAGTAAAAAGGTAAAGGTCTTTCAGCTTAACTCCAAGATGTGGAGGTCCTACTGACAAAGCAATTCCTGCATTCTTCACTTTGGGGAAACAATAGATAATAATGATGGTGTTTTATTTTTAAGGAAACTACGTTTATTTGGATACGATGTCTGTGCTCAAAAGTTGACAGGCACCCAGCACCTGATGAGATGCATCCAAAGGTATTGAGGGAAGTGAGAGTGGAAATCGCAGAGGCAAAGATCATAACTTTCCACTCTACCTCCGACTCAGGGATGGAGCCAGACAACCACACAAGTTCCATCCTTGTTCAAACAGAGGTGCAAAGATAAGCCCAGTGACTGCCAATCATTTTAACCTTGTTAGTGGGAAAGCTTTTAGAATTGATTATTCATGAGAAAATTAATAATCACTTGGACAAGTGCTGTTTAATTAGGGAAAGTGCACAGATTTGTTAAAAGCAAATCATGTTTAACCTTAGAAGAGTGAGAGGGGATCTGATAGAAACATATAAAATCCTGATGGAACTGGGCAGGCTAGATGCGGGAAGAATGTTCCCGATCTTGGGGAAGATCAGAACTAGGGGTCACAGTGTAAGAATAAGGGGCATGCCATTCAGGACTGAGATGAGGAAGAACGTCTTCACTCAGAGAATTGTGAACCTGTGGAATTCTGTACCACAGAAAGCTGTTGGGGCCAGTTCATTAGATATGTTCAAGAGGGAGCTGGACGTGGCCCTTGTGGCTAAAGGGATCAAGGGGTATGGAGAGAAAGCGGGAGAAGGATAGTGAAAGTGCATGATCAGCCATGATCATATTGAATGGTGGTGCAGGCTCCACTCCTGCAGCTATTTTCTATGTTTCTATGTAGCTTTCTTGCTCGAATATTTTGATGAGTGAATAGGGTAGGTTGATGAGGGAGTGATGTTGTTGTGAGTGTGAATGGCATTATTTAATGAAGTGCCACACAACAGACTTGTGCGCAAAGTTATAGCTCGCGCAATAAAAGCGACATGGGTATGTTGCAGGAAATATAGCAGTGGTGAATGGTTGTTTTTCAAACTGGATGAAGGTTTATAGTGGAGTCCCCCAAGGATGAGTGTTGGGACCCCCCTTCTCTTCCTGATATAAATTAATAACTTAGACCTTGCTGTATATTTCAGATCCTAACCACTTGCTGTGTGAAAAGAAATCTGGAGATGGTACGAAATTTGGAAATATTGGGAGCCATGAGGTGGAATGGGCAGATATGTGGCACATAAAATTTATTGCAAGGAAGAGTGAAGTGATTCATTTTGGTAGGAAAAACAAGGAGTGACAATATAAAATAAAATGGATAACTCTAAAGTGTGTACAGGATTAGAGGGACCTGGGTATATACGTGTATAAATTCTTGAAGGTGGCAGGACAGTTTTTGTTTATTTATTAGTGTCACAAGTAGGTTTACATGAACATTGCAATGAAGTTACTGTGAAAAGTTTGGAAGAGCAGTTAATAAAGCATCTGGCACCTTGGGCTTTACCAATAGGTGCACAGGCTACTAAAGCAAGGAAGTTATGCTAAATCTTTATAAAACGTTAGTTCGGTCACAGCTCATGTACTGCATCCAGTTCTGGGGGTACCACACTTTAGGTAGGATATGAAGGCATTAGAGTGAGAGTGTGCAGAAAAGATTCACAAGAATGGTTCAAGGGATGAGGATCTTCAGTTACATTGAAAGGGTGGAGAAACTGGGACAGTTCTCCTTGAAGAGAAGGTTGAGAGGAGATTTGTTGGAGGCGTTAAAATCATGAGGGATTTGGGCGGAGTGGATAGAGAGAAATTCTTCCGATTGGTGGATCAAAAAGCAGATGACACAGATCGAATGTAATTGGAAAAAGAAGCATCCGAGAAGAACGTTTTTCACACAACGAGTGGTTAGGGTCTGGAATGCACTATCTGAGAGTGTGGTGGAGACAGATTCACACGGTGAGTGGTTAGGATCTGGAACGTACTGTCTGAGAGTGTGGTGGAGACAGATTCACACGGTGAGTGGTTAGGATCTGGAATGCACGGTCTGAGAGTGTGGTGGAAACAGATTCACACAGCAAGTGGTTAGGATCTGGAACGTACTGTCTGAGAGTGTGGCGGAGACAGATTCGCACAGCAAGGTGTTATGATCTGGAATGCCCTGTCTGAGAGTGTGATGGAGACAGATTCACACAGCAAGTGGTTAGGATCTGGAATGCACTGTCTGAGAGTGTGGTGGAGACAGATTCACACAGCAAGTGGTTAGGATCCGGAATGCACTGTCTGAGAGTGTGGTGGAGACAGATTCACACAGCGAGTGGTTAGGATCTGGAATGCACTGTCTGAGAGTGTGGTGGAGGCAGATTCACACAGTGAGTGGTTAGGATCTGGAATGCACTGTCTGAGAGTGTGGTGGAGGCAGATTCACACAGCGAGTGGTTAGGATCCGGAATGCACTGTCTGAGAGTGTGGTGGAGACAGATTCACACAGCGAGTGGTTAGGATCTGGAATGCACTGTCTGAGAGTGTGGTGGAGGCAGATTCACACAGTGAGTGGTTAGGATCTGGAATGCACTGTCTGAGAGTGTGGTGGAGGCAGATTCACACAGTGAGTGGTTAGGATCTGGAATGCACTGTCTGAGAGTGTGGTGGAGGCAGATTCACACAGTGAGTGGTTAGGATCTAGAATGTACTGTCTGAGAGTGTGGTGGAGACAGGATAGATCGAGGCATTCAGGAGGGAATTGGGTTAATTTCTGAAAATTGAACATTTACAGGGCTACAGGGGAAGATCTACTGCGGCATTTCACTCAGGGACCTTCAGCAGCACATTCCAAACCCACAACCTCTACTATCTAGAAGGACAAGAGCAGCAGATGCATGGTAACACAACACTGCAAGTTCCTCTTCAAGTTACTCGCCATCCTGACTTGAAAATATATCACCATTCCTTCACTGTCGCTGGGTCAAAATCCTGGAACTCCCTCCCTAACAGTTCAGTGGGTTTGCCTACACCACGTGGACTGCAGTGGCTCGAGAAGGTGGCTCACGATCACCTTCTCAAGGGCAATTAGAGATGGATGATGTTGACTTAGCTGCAAAGCCCACATCCTATGAACAAATAAAGTAAAGGCACAGGAGTGGTACTAAGTGAACTGATCTTTCAGAGAGCCAGTGCAGACAGAATGGGCCAAATGGCACCCTTTTGTGTTTGAACTGTTCTGTTCTTCTATGGCTGGAATGTTCCAGCTCCTCCCTCTGATGGGGGCTTCCATTCCCACTGAAGTCAATGAACTTTTGAATGGCTCGCCACATTTTCCAGCTCCATCCCAGTCACAACGGGAGACAGAAAATTCCACCCCATGATTCGGTAGTTGATATTTTGACTGAAATCCTGTTCTCTTCCCACAAGGTGGGTTGAAGGTGCACATTGCAACCAATCTAAACAATCGCCGTAGTGATAACTCCAACAAAAATTCCAGTTGAATTGTAATATCACACTAATATCTACAAGAGGAAATTGTGTTTGGACAATGAACTCTCCACTTTCTACACTTCCTGGTATCTTAGCGCTTATTTTCCTGCTGTTCTAAACAGAGTGAAAACCTGTAGATTACTTTCACCAGCTTCTAATGACTTGCACTGCCCTTTTATAAGCCTGTTGGGCTAGCAGCACTGCAAATACTGCTTGGACTATTAGATGTGGAGATGTCAGCGTTGGACTGGGGTGGGCACAGTAACAGGTTTATTTGGAATTATCTTGCAATTGTGCCTTTGTCTATATATGCCCGATTTGTGAAACCTACTTCTCCACTCACCTGATGAAGGAGCAGCGCTCCGAAAGCTCATGATACTAAATGAACCCTGTTGGACTTTAACCTGGTGTTGCGAGACTTCTTACTGTGGAGTATTAGACGCCTTACTCTCCTCAAATTTATTCACTCTTTTCCTGTTGAGTGACAATGGTGAAAAGCTGGTGAGAAAACTCCAGTCCCGTCAAAAGAGGCAACTGTCCCGGAATAACTCCTGGTGAAATTGGTGAACATGGTAAATGTGGTAATGTCTCTTTTAAAATAGTACACAGCAAATTGCCAGAAAAATATAAAGTCTTCATCGTCGACTATTGTCCAATGGTAATTCCTCGGCAAATAGGTCTTGCAGCCTTTGATTTACTGAGGCATTTACATACACAAACTTCCGACAGTATAAGTGCTCACAAAATTGTTACTTCCGCAGGTTGCTAAATAATCCTGCCTTTCAGCTACAAAAATACATCATAACACAGTGGTTAGCACTGCTGCCTCACAGCGCCAGGGACTTGGGTTTGATTCCAGCCTTGGGTGACTCTCTGCGTGGGGTCTGCACGTTCTCTCTGGCGGAGTTTTCCCTTCCTGCCCGCCATGGGAATCGTAGCGGGCAGGGGGAGCGGATCGTTGCGAGGGTCCGTTGACCTCGGGGCGGGATTTTCCGGTTTTGGGGCGAATGTGGCTGGAAAATCCCGCCCCCCCCCCTCCTGTGGGTTTCCTCCGATTTCCTCCCACACTCCAAAGATGTGCGTGTTAGGTGGATTGTCCATACTAAATTGCCCCTTAATGTTGGGGGATTAACTGGATAAAGATGTAGGGATACGAGGATAGGACCTGGGTGGGATTGTGGTCGGTGCAGGCTGGATGGGCTGAATGGCCTCCTTCTGAACTGTAGGGATTCTATGATTCTATGATAACTGCGGGAAATTAATCAACAACACAGGACTTTTGCAAGTATGGTAAGATTCACAAACTATCCAGATGGCATTATGAATGTTAGTCATTTGAAATGTAATGTGCTGAAACACTCATCACTTGCAATGCTAATTCACCCGGCTCCTTCCTCCAATTTAAACTGAAAAGGTTGCTGCTCCTCTGCCATCACCAGTATTTTTTTAAATTTCCTGACCTTATTTCTGCAGATGTCACTAACTCTCTGTTCAGCTTTTAAAGGGTAATTTTTTTTTCTCTCGTTGTGGTAGGGCTGCTGCACAAAGGTTGTGTTGGAAGGTAAACGGTTAGCCTGGCGAGTGGAAAAGTCTCTGAACTGGGTTGCAGCAAAAGGCCTGTTTACACCGAGGAAGGAAACTGCCAGCTCTGTTTGCTCACAACAAGCCGACAACAAAGTCTCTGATGGATTTGGGTCCGGTTTACAAAAAAAAGAAGCCAGGCTCAGATCAAGTGTAGGAAACAAGAAGCTTTGCACTAGGATTATAGTGACAAAGATAAAGGTGATCTTTGGCTTTCTGGCACTTCTTGTTTGCAAAGAAACTTGACTACCCTAAGCCTCTGTGTCTCCTCGTAGTGGGGGACACAGAGCTGTGAGCTCCTATCTGGGGCTGCTTAAGGCTTTAATTCTATTGTCAACTGTTTACATGGTATCATATTTCTGTTCTGTAACAAAATGCCTGCTGCAATTTTTTTCTCTCTTAAATGATAGTGCACCGGGAAGATTGCATTCCTGACTAGGTCACGAACTTTCTATCCTGCATAATTGCTGGTGATTCATTCTCTTTGGGTTTAGCTGCACCCACCCTTTGTCCCCTCCTTCTGTTTTTCCACTCTTTTTTGCCACCCCCTCACTTCTGCACTTCATCCAGCAGTGATGGGGCAGGAAAGTGAGCTACACGCTACTTCCGAAGGCAGTGGTCCCCTTGTGTGACAGGATATTGTTTCAGTGGCAGATTTTATCAATAAGGAAATGATGCACTGAGCAGGTCTGACACACACACACAAAAAAAAATCCTCACATGTATTTGTTGGCAGGTTAGCAGTACTGTTGTTAATGGATTAGTAGGCTGTGGGTTTAGGCGTCCCTGACAGCACAGCGGTGAATAGATTGTCCGGTGTGGTTGTGGATCAGGAAAGCCCCAGGTTCAATCCTGTTGCGGGTTGGTGTTTCTGAACTCGAGCAAGCAGCTGTGCTGCAGGTGGCTTTATCATGTTCAGGATGGAAAACATCAGCCATGGTTCCTGATTGAGGCCTCGTCATTTCTTCGTCGGAAAGCGAGTGAGTGTGGATATTGAGTGAGGAAGAATCATAAGGAGGGCGGCACGGTAGCACAGTGGTTAGCACTGCTGCCTCACAGCTCCAGAGACCTGGGTTCGATTCACAGCTCGGGTCACTGTCTGCGTGGAGTTTGCACGTTCTCCCCGTGTCTGCGTGGGTTTCCTCCGGGTGCTCCGATTTCCTCCCACCCTCCGAAGGTGTGTGCGTTTAGGTGCATTGGCCTTGCTAAATTTCCCCTTAGTTTGCTGGGATGTGTAGGTTAGAAGGATTAGCGGGGTAAATATGTGGGCTTAGGGGGATAGGGCCTAGGTGGGATTGTTGTCAGTGCAGATTCGATGGGCTGAATGGCCTCCTTCTGCACTGATTCTATGGTTTTAACTCAGAGCGGTAGTAGGCAATTCAGCCCCTCGAGCCTGCTCCGCCATTTAATACGATCATGGGTGATCTCATCTCAGTCTCAAATCCACTTACCTTACAGTTCACTTATCCAGTGAAAAAAGTTATCTAGGATTGCAACGGGATCTTAATCAATTGGGCCGACAAATGGCAAATGGAGTTTAATTTCGATAAATGTGAGGTGATGCTTTTTGGCCGATCGAACCAGGGCAGGACTTATTCAGTTAATGGTCGGGCGTTGGGGAGAGTTATAGGACAAAGAGATCTAGGGGTACAGTTTCATAGCTCCTTGAAAGTGGAATCACAGATGGGAAGAGTGGTGAAGAAGGCATTCGGCATGCTTGGTTTCATTGGTCAGAACATTGAATACAGGAGTTGGGACTTCTTGTTGAAGTTGTACAAGATATTGATAAGGCAACACTTGGAATACTGTGTACAATTTTGGTCTCCCTCTTGTAGAAAGGATATTATTAAGCTAGAAAGAGTGCAGAAAAGATTTACTTGGATGCTACCGGGACTTGATGGTTTGAGTTATAAGGAGAGGCTGGATAGACTGGGATCTTTTTCTCTGGAGCGTAGGAGGCTTAAGGGTGATCTATTAGAGGTCTATAAAATAATGAGGGGCATAGATCAGCTCGCTCGTCAATATCTTTTCCCAAAGGTAGGGGAGTGTAAAACTAGAGGGCATAGGTTTAAGTGAGAGGGGAGAGATACAAGAGGGTCCAGAGGGGCAATTTTTTCACACAGAGTGTGGTGAGTATCTGGAACAAGCTGCCAGAGGTAGTAATAGAGACGGGTACAATTTTGTCTTTTAAAAAGCGTTTAGACAGTTACATGGGTAAGATGGGCATCGAGGGATATGGACAAAGGCGGGCAATTGGGACTAGATTAGGGGTTAAAAAAAAGGGTGGCATGGACAAGTTGGGCCAAAGGGCCTGTTTCCATGCTGTAAACCTCTATGACTCTATGACCTTCCCATTTACCATAACCTTTCAAAGCCTTACTAATTAATCATTGCCACAGAAAGCTGTTGAGGCCAGGTCATTGAGTGTATTTAAGGCAGAGATGTCTAGGTTCTTGATTGGTGAGGGGGTCAAAGGTTATGGGGAAAAAGCAGGAGAATGGTGGTGAGAAACTTATCAACCATAATCGAATGGCAGAGCAGACTCGATGAGCCGAATGGCCTAAATTCTGTTCCCACATCTGATGTTCTTATGGTCTTATATTAGAATGGAAAGGGCATAATAAAGAATCACCAACTGAGGGGGAAAACACTGAGGAAAATATTTCCTTTGATTTTCTACATCCATTTGAGAGGGACAGTCAGTTTTACCTCACATCTGAACGACATACACATTGGGCGGACAAGAAAAGACTACTGCTCCATCTAGTACGTACAACAGAATGTGATATTATAATGCCATTGAAACCTGTGTTTAGTTCACATCCACAGTCTAGCTGTGGGATAAGGGATGCACCCAACTATACTATGTGCAACGGCATCATAAACCTAGCCATAAAGAGTTCTCTGTTCATTATATCTGCTGAAATGTTCTGAAAGACATGTTGATTTATCCAGAAATCTTCACAATTGCATTTGCAGTGTTGTTATACGTGGTGGCAAGCAGAAATTCTTACCCCTGTATTCTTAATTTTATGTATCTTCACTAATGTATCTAATTGCCTACTGCACGTGTTTCTTTCAGTTACACTGTGACATTGTGGGCAAACTCTGTGGGTTCCTTAGTCCTAAGCTGAGGGTCCGAGAGATAGGACCATTCAACAAGTTGGCACTCCAACCACAACTTGCCAACCCAACATAACTTCTGCCTTCACAAAATCCCCACAGTGCAGAAGGAGGCCGTTCGGCCCATCGCGTCTGTACTGTCTTCCTGAAAGAGTATCTCACAGGTCCTCTCACACGCCCTATCGCTGCAACCCCATACATTTGCCATGGTTAATCCATCTAACCTACACATCTTTTGGACACTGAGGGACAATTTACCATGGCCAGTCCACCTAACCCGCACATCTTTGGACTAAGGGAGGAAACTGGAGGAAACCCACGCAGACACGGGGAGAGTGTGTCAACTCTACAAAGACAGTGTAGGAATTGAACCCGGGTCCCTGGCGTTATGAGGCAGCAGTGCTAACCACTGTGCCACCGTGCTGCCCCTTTGCAAGTTTATCGACATAGCAACAGTCATTTGACTCAAGAATAAATACAGAGAATTGAATGGAGTTACCCTGAAACTAAAGCACTGAGACAGGCCATTCAACATGAGTTCTGTTCTGTGCCAGCTCCACATAAGCTTTCCCCTTCTCTACGTCATCTCATTCTAGCAGCATACCCTTTCTCCCTCATTAACTAGCTTCCTCTTGAATGCATCCATGTTGTGCGCATCAACTCCTCCATGTTGTAGCAAGTTCTTCAGTCTAGTCATTATAAGAAGTTTCTCCTGAATTCCATTTTGAGTTTATTAGTTTCCACCTGGCCACAATTAAACAGCGTTTGGAGAATGTTAATTCATGCGGCAGTCTGTAACGATTTTAAATTGTTGCACTTACGGTGTGACTTTCCGAAGGAATCTTGTGAACCAGCCCAAAGTTCAGTTCAAACTTGTCTCATGTCAATGAGAAAAAACAAAAATCACTCAAGGGAAAAAGATGCAGCAAGAACTGTGCAGCTAACCACTGTGCCACTGTGTGTGACCCAGTGGTTAGCACTGCTGCCTCACAACGCCAGGGATCTGGGTTCAATTCCCGGCTTGGGTGACCGTCTTTGTGGAGTTTGCACGTTCTCCCCATGTCTGCATTAGTTTCCTCCGGGTGCTCCGGTATCCTCCCAATGTCCAAAGATAAGAACATAAGAACATAAGAAATAGGAGCAGGAGTAGGCCATCTGGCCCTTCGAGCCTGCCCCGCCATTCAACAAGATCATGGCTGATCTGAAGCGAATCAGTTCCACTTACCCGCCTGCTCCCCATATCCCCTAATTCCCTTATCGATCAGAAAACTATCTACCCGTGATTTAAACATATTCAAAGAGGAAGCCTCCACCACTTCAATGGGCAGAGAATTCCAGAGATTCACGACCCTCTGAGAGAAGAAGTTCCCCCTCAACTCTGTTCTGAACCGCCCCCCCTTATTTTGAGGCTGTGCCCTCTAGTTCTGGTTTCCCTTCTAAGTGGAAAGAATCTCTCCACCTCTACCCTATCCAGCCCCTTCATTATCTTATATGTCTCTATAAGATCACCCCTCATCCTTCTAAACTCCAACGAGTACAGACCCAATCTGTTTAATCTCTCCTCATAAGCTACACCCCTCATCTCCGGTATCAACCTGGTGAACCTTCTCTGCACTCCCTCCAAGGCCAATATATCCTTTCGTAAATGAGGGGACCAAAACTGCACACAGTACTCCAGTTGCGGCCTCACCAGTGCCTTGTACAGTTGCAGCAAGACCTCCCTGCTTTTATATTCTATCCCCCTCGCGATAAAGGCCAACATTCCATTCGCCTTCTTGATCACCTGCTGCGCCTGCAGACTGAGTTTTTGCGATTCGTGCACAAGGACCCCCAGGTCCCTCTGCACAGTCGCACGATGTAATTTTTCTCCATTTAAATAATACTCCAATTTACTATTATTTCTTCCAAAGTGGATAACCTCACATTTGCTAACGTTATATTCCATCTGCCAGATCCTCGCCCACTCGCTCAGCCTATCCAAATCTCTCAAAATCACATTTTGATCTATGATTCGATGAAATGATTGGTGTCAATTATCTTTCGTGTACCCCTGATGCTGGTTTCCAACAGGTGTCATTAATGGCTGAAAATCAGGTGGGAATCCTTGGCACTGTTCCCACTGTGCCACCGTAACTTTGTCGGAAAAGTGAGGCTGAAGCCCCATTTTCCTGTGTAAGTGGGACTTTCGCTGCCCTCCTGACTGCATCATGATCAAAATCACATCAAAAGATGTGTGGGTTTGGTAGATTGGCCATGCTAAATTGCCCCTTCATGTCAGGAAGACTAGCTCGGGTAAATGCATGGGGTTCGGGAATAGGGCCAGGGTGGGACTGTGGTCTGTGCAGACTCGATGGCCGAATCTGCAGGTGTAGGACTCTACAATTCTATGAAATAGCCATGGAGAGGAAAGGCAAAATGCCACGACCTTTTGTCCAAAGAGCTCAACTGAGATATTTCCAATTTTTGAGAATGATGGAGTCTCACCGTCAATAAGCAATGGTGGTTTGAGCACCCGATTTATGTCTAATCTCCAGCTGCCCTCTTTCTGAAAGATTATCCATCCTCCGTAACATTATGGACTACACCACATGTTGTTGTTCTGTTTCTGGCTTGATCCCTCGGTACTAGATCATTAGCTCGAAATTTCCTTGAACCTGCTCCATACTCCATCATCATGATGCAGTCAGGAGGGCAGCGAAAGTCCCACTTACACAGGAAAATGGGGCTTCAGCCTCACTTTTCCGACAAAGTTATGGTGGCACAGTGGGAACAGTGCCAAGGATTCCCACCTGATTTTCAGCCATTAATGACACCTGTTGGAAACCAGCATCAGGGGTACACGAAAGATAATTGACACCAATCATTTCATCGAATCATAGAATAGCTACAGTGCAAATCAACCCATCAAGTCTCTAACAGTGTGCCTGACCCGAGCCATCTCCCCTGCCCTATCCCTGTAACTCCATGCATTTATCGTGGCTGATCTATCTAATTTATACATCTTGGGACACTAATGGACATTTTTTTTACCATGATCAAACCACCTAACCTGCACACCTTTGGTCTGTAGGAGGAAACCGGAGCACCCAGAGGAAACCCACACAGACATAGGGAGAACATGCAAACTCCGCACGGTCACCCAAGGCCGGACTCGAACCCGGGTCCCAGGTGCTGTGAGGCAACAGTGCAACCCACTGTGCCACCGTGCTGCCTCGCAGTGCCAGGGACCCAGGTTCAGAAGTTCAGACTTGAAGAAAAGGGAAGGATAGCAATATTCTAGATAACTATAAACCAAACAGAGTGCTTGGATTCTGCATGGACATTGAACCTCCATTCCTCTTGAGTAAACTTGTTGTCAACAGAGGCAAAATAGCTCTTGACTCAGCCTATTGTAAAAGCACAAACCAGCAATGAAGAACAATAATGGTAAACCTCATTTTCAAACATAGCAAAGTTGAATCTCTTCATGCTTCGTGTATACATTGCACTTGTTATATTTATTAGTGTCTTACGAGAACACACCTCTGCCACATTCCACATCATGGTACATCTGCAGAATAACTCATAGAATCCCTACAGTGCAGAAGGAGGCCATTCAGCCCGGGTCCTATTCCCAAAACCCCACGTTTTTACCCTGCCAATCCCCTGATACTAAGGGTCAATTTAGCATGGCCAATCAAGCTAACCCGCACATCTTTGGACTGTGGGAGGAAACAGGAGCACCCGGAGGAAACCCACGCTGACACGGGGAGAACATGCGAACTCCACACAGACAATGACTCAAGCCTGGTATCGAACCTGGGTCTCTGGCGCTGTGAGGCAGCAGTGCTAACCATTGTGGCACCGTGCCATCCCTTATCTCTTAAAACCTTGAATGCAACCGGTGAAACAGAGAAAGTGACGGGAATTTTACCGCCTCACCCGCCCGAGCCTCGTAAGATCCCGCCCGAGGCCAACGAAGAATGCCGTTCTGCAAGCCCCGCCCGCCCCGATTCCAGGGCGAGTGTGCCAGTAAAATTCCAGTCCGTAAGTCTGTAACTGACCCGGGGCCTAAATTTTACACACGCTTACCTAACTAAATTCTGATTGACCTTATCCCCTGTATCCTTATCACAGCAACGAGTCTAACAGTGAATCGACCTGGTGGACACCAATAGACATGGCGCCATCCTAACAACAGAAATACATTAGGGCGGCACGGTGGCACAGTGGTTAGCACTGCTGCTTCACAGCTCCAGGGTCCCGGGTTCGATTCCCGGCTCAGGTCACTGTCTGTGTGGAGTTTGCACATTCTCCTTGTGTCTGCGTGGGTTTCCTCCGGGTGCTCCGGTTTCCTCCCACAGTCCAAAGATGTGCGGGTTAGGTTGATTGGCCAGGTTAAAAAATTGCCCCTTAGAGTCCTGGGATGTGTAGGTTAGAGGGATTAGCGGGTAAAATATGTGGGGATAGGGCCTGGGTGGGATTGTGGTCGGTGCAGACTCGATGGGCCGAATGGCCTCCTTCTGCACTGTAGGGTTTCTATGATTTCTATGATTTCTATGACATTGCCCATGTCCCTCTAAAATACTGCACTTTCCTAAATTCCTTTCAGCAATGCCACAAGATGCTTCACATTGACTGATTGATTTGATTTATTATTGTCACATGCATTAGTATGCAGTGAAAAGTATTGTTTCTTGCACGCTATATAGACAAAACATACTGTTCATAGAGTACATAGAGGAGAAGGAATGGATAGGGTGCAGAATATAATGTTGCAGCTACAAATAGGGTGAAGAGAACAATCAGATTAGCATGTGATTGGACCATTCAAAAGTCTGATGGCAGCAGGGAAGAAGCTGTTCTTGAGTCAGTTGGTTTGTGACCTCAGACTTTTGTATCTTTTTCCCAATGGAAAAATGTAGATGCCCGGGGTGTGTGGAGTCCTTGGCTGCTTTTCCGAGGCAGCGAGAGGTGTAGACAGAGTCAATGGATGGGAGGCTGGTTTGTGTGATGGACTGGGCTACGTTCACAATGCTTCGTAATTTCTTGTGGTCTTGGTCAGAGCTGGAGGCATACCAAGCTGTGATACATAGAACATAGAACAGTACAGCACAGTACAGGCCCTTCGGCCCTCGATGTTGTGCCGAGCTTTGTCCGAAACCAAGATCAAGCTGTCCCACTTCCTATCATTCTGGTGTGCTCCATGTGCCTATCCAATAACCGCTTGAAAGTTCCTAAAGTGTCCGACTCCACTCTCAAAGCAGGCAGTCTATTCCACACCCCAACCACTCTCTGAGTAAAGAACCTTCCTCGAGCATCTGGAAAGGGTGCTTTCTATGCTGCATCTGTAAAAATTGGTGAGAGTCGTAGCAGACATGCAGAATTTCCGTGGCCTTCTGAGAAAGTAGAGGCATTGGTGGGCTTTCTTAACTATAACAATACAATATAATATGATGACTCCCTCTTAAACATGCAGCAGAACCAATTAAGATGATCAACCTGGGGGATGAGACGTATGGTTAGGAAATTCTATTTCAATCAATGAATATTTCTGGCAGTGAAATGCATCAAAAAAAGTTTGCATATCATTCAGCAAGCTCAGGGTTTGTAGTCCTTAATGAACCAAATATCATCGGTAAATGTTACTCAGGCTTTACTACTCAGTGGAAGCTAAATGCCAACACGGACGCAGTGGGCTGAATGGCCTGCTTTAACTTTGATGTCTTTCTGCTGTCTTTTTTTTAACCCCCTCCACTTCTGGGCTATTCACATCTTGCTGGGACATTGTTTCCTCATATATCAGGTGAGCCCAGCACCTAGAAAAGTGAAATCAAGGAATCTTCAGCACAGAAGAAGTGTGTGCAGTTTTGGTGTCTTTATCTGAGGAAGGAAGTCCTTGCCATAGAGGGAGTGCAGCGAAGGTTTTCCAGGCTGGTTCCTGGGATGGCAGGTCTGTCACCTGAGGAGAAACTGGGGATGATTCTCCCAGCCCATGGGCCAGGAGGTATCAGCGGAGGCCATTTCGTGGGCTCCCTGCTGGGTGCCCGGGCTTCCGTGAGTCACCCAGCCAAAAATTTCCAGCATCATCAGCTCCGCGCCATATCAAAATCACCATTTCTATGCCATTAACAGGTCTGGGTCTGAAATCTCCACCTCACACCTCTCCCCCCCCCCCCCCCCCCCCCCCCCCACCGGGAGTGGTTCACTCCAACGGGGTTTACAAGTGTCCCTAAATAATGGAGAACAGGTGGCCGATCCCGTTGGAGTGAAGAGAGGCCATTGAGGCCCCCCAGGAGGTCGGGGATAGGGGTGTGCTCCTTGGGCAGTACCAGCCTGGCAATGCCAGCCTGATACACTGGCACTGCCCAAGGGATAAACTGGCACTGCCCAAGGGGCACCTTGGCACTGCCCACCAAGCATTGGGCAGTGCCAAGGGGGCAGGGCCAGAGGGCAGTGGGGCCTATTGGGGGGGGGGGGGGGGCCTATTGGGGAGACAATCAGTAAGGGCGGGGGGGTCCCGCTGCCACTCTGTATTCATGATCACTGGCAGAGGGAAGGAGGATGGCAATTGGGGCTGGCCATCCAGGTAGGGGCAGGGGGGTTGGGGCTGCCAGGTGGTCAGGACTGCCAGGGTGGAGGTTGGGAGATCGGGGCTGGCTGGATGGGGGGGGGAGGGGGGGGGGGGGGCGTCGAGGAGATTGGGGCTGGCCGGATCGGGGGGTGGGGGAGATTGGGGCTCGCCGGGGAGGAGGGACATAGGGACTGGCCTGGGGAGGTCCGGGAGGCAGCAGTCAGAGGTGTGAGGGTCGAAAGGCTAGTGATGGGGAGGCTGCAGCGCTGGCCAGCGATCAGTTTGGCCAGTGATCTGGAGGCCAGCAATGCGGGGCCACTGTACGTGCACTGATCTCGATGCTGACAGATCAGTGCATGCGCAGTGGCCTGCTCAGTGCTATGCTGCCGGCCTCTCAGCTGGGAATAGGCCCCACCCACTGATTTTCAGAGGGACTCTCGCTTGGACACTGCAATGCACAGAGTTTTGGAGATTCACTCTGAAAATCACGCTAAAAAAATCAGCAGGAGTTACTCCCATTTTCACACAAATTGTGGACTTAGAATGTTTTTGGGAGAATCCCGGCCACGAATTTGGTTCGGATTATATTCACTGGAGTTTCAAAGAGTGAGAGACGTCTCATAGAAACTTATCGAATTCTAACAGGGTTAGGTAGGGTAGATTCAGAAAGAATGTTCCCGATGGTGGGGGAGTCCAGAACTGAGGAAAAGGGATAAACCTTTTTGGACTGAGGTGAAGAGAAATTTCTTCACCCAGAGAGTGGTGAACAAATAAACCTGTTGGACTTTAACCTGGTGTTGTGAGACTTCTTACTGGAATTCACTACCACAGCAAGCAGTTGAGTCTAAAATATTGTCTGATTTCAAGAACAGGACTAAAGGGATCAAGGGATATGGGGGGAAGGCAGGATAAGGATATTGAATTTGATGAAAGCAAAAAACTATGGATGCTGGAAAATGCTGGAAAATCCCAGCAGATTTGACAGCATCTGTGGAGAGAGAAGAGAGGAAGAAGTCTCACAACACCAGGTTAAAATCCAACCTGTTGGACTTTAACCTAGTGTCGTGAGACTTCTTACTGTGCTTACCCCAGTCCAATGCCGGCATCTCCACATCATGAGAGAGAATAGAGCCAACGTTTTGAGTCCGGATGACCCTTCGTCATCCAATGATCAAAATGAACGGCGGAGCAGGCTCAAAGGGCCGAATGGCCTTCTCCTACTTCTATTTTCTATTTACCTGGGAGGAAGCCATATTGCCCACCATGAATGCGCTAACAACTCTCTAAACAAACTATCCATTGGGAAACAGGCCCCTCCCTCTCCTTTTAGATGTTTCTTTCCCGCTTTAGAAGCCATTATGGATTCTTTTATTCACTCAACTGTTTTTTCGGTTGGACATTCCATGTAGCCCGCCCAAAAAAAAAAGAACTTCCACCTTTGTTCTGTCAGTATGGATTTAAATTTATACGAACGCATCGGCCGCTGGCAGTAGTTTGTCCCAGTTTACTCGATCAAAGCAGCATGCATTCATATGCAGTCTTTCTTGTAGAAAAACATCCCAAATGCTTCACGGGAACATTATCCAGAGACACGTCAGGAGATGGTAGGATAGGCAGGCAAAATTTCGATCAAAGGTGTAGGCTATCATAGAATCTCTACAGTGCAGAAGGAGGCCATTCAGCCCATCGAGCCTGCACTGACAACAATTCCAACCAGGGCCTATCCCTGTAACCCCATGTATTTAGCATCTCTAAGGAGAGAAAAGAGCTGACGTTTCGAGTCCAGATGACCCTTGACAAAGGGTAATCTGGACTCGAAACGTCAGCTCTTTTCTCTCCTTACAGATGCTGCCAG
The DNA here is from genome assembly GCF_964213995.1 of Mustelus asterias. NCBI lineage: Eukaryota > Metazoa > Chordata > Chondrichthyes > Carcharhiniformes > Triakidae > Mustelus > Mustelus asterias. Next base: position 76,170,787 of record NC_135819.1, read on the forward strand.
ACCTGCTGAGATTTTCCAGCATTTTCTCTTTTTGTTTCAGATTCCAGCATCCGCAGTAATTTGCTTTTACCCCACGTATTTACCCTGCTAATCCCCCTGACACTAAGGGTCAATGTAGCATGGCCACTCCACCTTGTGGGGGGTAACAGGAGGAAACCTACGCAGACACGGGGAGAATGTGCAAACTCCACACAGTCAGTCACCCAAGGCAGGAATTGAACCCGGGTCCCTGGTGCTGTAAGGCAACAGTGCCAACCACTGTGCTACCATGCCAGTATCTTAAAGCAAGAAATTGGGGTAGTGAGATGGAGAGGTTTAGGGAAAGAATTCTAGAATTTAGGGCACAGGCAACTGTGACAGCTGAAATCATAGAATCCCCATAATGCCATTTGGCCCATCGAGTCTGCACCGACTCTCTGACTGAATATTTTACCCAGGCCCTCTTCCCCACCCTATCCCTGTCATCCCACACATTTACCATGGCCAATCCACCTAACCTGCACATCTTTGGACTGGGGCGATTGTAAGGGTTAAAGGATGATGGAAGAGGAAAACCCAGGATTATAACAGCACAGAGACCTTGGAGAGTTGAGGGTTTGGAGGAGCTTAATAGAAATATGGGGAAAATCCCAGTAGGTCTGACAGCATCTATGGAGAGAGAATAAAGATGTGCGGGTTAGGTTGATTGGCCAGGTTAAAAAAAAAAATTTCCCCTTAGAGTCCTGAGATGCGTAGGTTAGTGGGATTAGCAGGTAGATATGTGGGGGTAGGGCCTGGGTGGGATTGTGGTCGGTGCAGACTCGATGGGCCGAATGGCCTCCTTCGGCACTGTAGGGTTTCTATGATTTCTATGATTTCTATGTATCAAGTCAGGTCTTGAAGGAATTTGAAAACAGGGTGAGAATTTTATAACTGTAATTCAGAACATCTCCTTCAGGTCTTCTATTTACCTTCTTGTTCTGAAGGAAAATTGCCTCAAAAAGCTGACCACGGCAAGTTAAAGTGGAAAATAGATGTTATTTTTTTCAAACAGGCTCACGATTTTCAGTCTATGAGGCAGGACGCTACGGCCGAGCTCGAACTGAGAATGGAAAATCCTGCCTGAGGTGAACGGGCCTTCACGTTGTCCACCCCTTGCCCGCTCAGATTCCCATGGTGGGCGGGGCGGTAGAATTCCAGCATATATATCCAGCAGTTAAGGAAAGATTCGGAAAATCAGCACTGCCTGACCTTCATTTCTGATAGACAAAGGAGTTGACAAGCTCCGATGAAGGTTCATTCAGACTTGAAACATAAGCTCTCCTCTCCCTCCACAGATGCTGTCAGAACTGCTGAGGTTTTCCAGCACTTTTTACTTTTGTTTCCTGTTCCAGCATCTGCAGTGAAAAGTTTATTTATTAACGTCACAACTAGGCTTACATTAACACTGCAATGAAGTTACTGTGAAAATCCCCTCGTAGCCGCACTCCATCGCCTGTTCAGGTACACTGAGGGAGAATTGAGCATGGCCAATGCACCTAACCAGCACGTCTTTCAGACTGTGGGAGGAAACCAGTGCACCCGGAGGAAATCCGTGCAAACTCCACACAGGGGCAGCACGGTGGCACAGTGGTCAGCACTGCTGCCTCACAGCATCAGGGACCCGGGTTCAATTCCGGCCTCGGGTCACTGTCTGTGTGGAGTTTGCACATTCTCCCTCTGTCTGCATGGGTTTCCTCCGGGTGCTCCGGTTTTCTCCCACAGTCCAAGGATGTGCAGGTTGGGTTGATTGGCCATGCTAAATTGACCCTGGTGTCGGGGGGATTAGCAGGGCAGATACATGGGGTTATGGGAATAGGGCCTGGGTGGGATTGTGGTTGATGCAGACTTGATGGGCTGAATGGCCTCCTTCTGCACTGTAGAGATTCTACGATAGTGACTCAAGCCAGGAGCCGAACCCAGGTCCCTGACGCTCTGAGGCATCAGTGCTAACCACTGTACCACCGTGCCGCCCCTACAAAAGAGTTGGTAAACGAAGTCATAGTTGGACTCCACAAAAAACAACTAATGTAAAACATTGCTTTGATTGTGTGGTATTTGACTCCTGGCACTGTGACTGCAACACTGTTCCTTCATGGCAACAAGTCTCAGGAACGTGGCTGGAGTATTTCAATTTGGGGGAATGGATAAAGTCAACTTGCATCAGAAGATGGACCTGAAAGAGGACTGTGGAAAAGTAAAAACAAAAAATATAGCAATTTGTCAAGTTATTCAGAGGGTGAGTGAGATCGAGAGACACCGTAAGTTAATTTACACTAAAACATTTTATCGTTATGACAACATACTAATCACATATGTCAACATGACAAACGAGCTTTGGGATATTTCCAAAAAACTATAAACTGCAGTGATTAACCTCCGTTAGCAGGAAGTGGATGGTTAAGGAAAATCTGTTTGTACTGATCCGGGATAAGATCTGCTGTGCATCCAAAGTAATCCTTGGTGTTCCAAAAACAAGCTCAGTTCAGCTACTCAACACAGTCTGGGAGAGGTCCAGGTCATAAAATCAGTTCAATAAAACAGGATATTCCACCAAATTTAGTTTCAGAATTTTTCTGAACTGCTTTCTAATATCTGCTTATCATTCCATTACAACGTCCTGTTTTGTGGAACAGGAACAGGTTGGAACTGGCTAATTTCGTCCGGAAAAAAAAATGACAAGGCAAGAAATAATTTTTTTTGCAGCCACATGTGTGGCTTTTCACTACACTGACCCTTTGTTCCGAACAGACTGTCAGCCCTTAGCTTTGTACCATGCCCCCACATACGGCTACTCTCATGGTAAAAGATTCCATGGCATTATATGAAGAGGAACAAGGAGAATCCTCGCCCAATATTTATTCCTCAATCAACATCACTAACACAGATTATCTGGTCATCATCACTTTGCTGTTAGTGGGAGCTTGCTGTGCATATATTCACTGCCCTGTTTCCCTACATTCCGTGGAAATGCCGGCGTTGGACTGGGGTAAACACAGTAAGAAGTTTAACAACACCAGGTTAAAGTCCAACAGGTTTATTTGGTAGCAAAAGCCACACAAGCTTTCGAGGCTCTAAGCCCCTTCTTCAGGTATATTGGGATATTGGGTTCATGTCACAATATTTGTAACTCCCACAGTTGCGTGGACCTGCAGAGTTTCACTGGCTGTCTTGTCTGGAGACAATACACATCTTTTTGCCTGTCTTGATGCTCTCTCCACTCCCATTGTTTTGTTTCTTAAAGACTGGATTAGTTGTAAGTATTCGCATTCCAACCATTATTCATGTAAATTGAGTCTGTGTCTTTATAAATTCTGTTTGTGAACAGAATTCCCACTCACCTGAAGAAGGGGCTTAGAGCCTCGAAAGCTTGTGTGGCTTTTGCTACCAAATAAACCTGTTGGACTTTAACCTGGTGTTGTTAAACTTCTTACTGTCCCTACATTCCAACAGTGACTCCATCTCAAAAGCCCTTCATTGGCTTGAAGTACTTTGGAATACCCTGGGATTGCGAAAAAGACTTTATGAATGTTACCATTTCTTGTTTACTTAGTGCCAATGGGAATCTTTAAAAATTCATTTAGGGGATGTGGGGGTCGCTGGCTAGGCCACCATTCATTGCCCATCCCTAATTGTCCTTGAGAAGATGGTGGTGAGCAACTTTCTTGAACCACTGTAGTCCCTGTGGTGTAGGTACACCCACAGTGCTGTTAGGGAGGGTGTCCCAGAACTTCGACCCAGCGACAGTGAAGGAACGGCAATATAATTCCACATAAGGATGATGCGTGACTTGGAAGGGAATCTCCAGGTGGTGGTGTTCCAATGTACCTTCTGCCCTTGCCCTTCTAGATGGTTGTGGTCATGGATTTGGATGGTGATGCCTAAGAAACCTTGGTGAATTTCTGTGGTGCATCTTGAAGATGGTACACACAGCTGCCATTGTTTCTTGGGTGGTGGAGGGAGTGAATGTTTTGTGGCACAGTGGTTAGCGCTGCTGCCTCAAGGCGCCAAGGACCAGGGTTCAATTCCAGCCATGGGTGACTGTCTGTGTGGAGGTTGCGCATTCTCCCCGTGTCTGCGTGAGTTTCCTCTGGGTGCTCCGGTTTCCTCCCACTGTCCGAAGATGTACAGGTTAGGTGGATTGGGCGTGCTAAATTGTTCCTTAGTGTCTCAAGATGTGTAGGTTAGGAGGATTAATGGGGTAAATACCCGGGGTTATGGGGGTAGGGCCTGGTGCGATGCTCTGTCAGAGAGACGGTCCTGACTCAATGGGCCAAATAGCCTCCTTCTGCACTGTAGGGGTTTGATGATTCTATGATTGTAGAAGCTGTGCAAACCAAATGGGGCTGCTTTGTCCTGGATGGTGCTGAGCTTGTTCAGTGTTGTTGGAGCTGCACTCATCCAGGCACGTGGAGAGTATTCCATTACACTCCTGACTTGTGCCTTATTGATTGTGGACAGGCTTTGGGGAGTCAGGAGTTGAGTTACTCACTGCAGGATTCCTAGTCTCTGACGTGCTCTGGTAGTCACTGTATATATATGGCTAGTCTATTTCAGCGTCTGGTCAATGGCAACCCCAAGGATGTTGATAGTGGGGGGATTCAGTGATGGTAATGTCAAGGGGAGATGGTTAGATTCTCTGTCGTTGGAGAGCATGGCATGTGGACAACTCTGGCAACTGATTGTAGATGATGGCAGCAGTGTTGGAATGCAACTGCCTAATACATTTTTGGCAAGTTTCAATTGTACTGGAATAGATTGTGGGCAGACTGTCTGGTGGTTAGGTTAGAGGAGAATATTCACAATGTGCCAGCTAGTTGGTACCAGTAGCTCATTAATGTGCAACTATAGATCCCAAAAATATTTTCCTAGACTCGTGCTCTGTCACTGTCTGTTTTTCCTATCCATGCTATGTCCTCGCATGCATTGAATAAGGATCCTCCGACTGATTCCTTCAGTGATGTCCACCTCAAAGCAAAGAAGCCCAGGAACTGCCATTCAATCGGTTCCAACTGCGGCACTGTGCTGAGGCCCAGGGTTTTATGTCATGAATCTGCTGCATTCACCTGCCTGCTGGTCTCTTCAAATATTTGTTTGGGGTTTTGTATTTGGCCTACATGCTGAGGAGCTCTTGGCAAAGGCCTGTATATTTAGTGGGGCCACCAGATGAAGCTATGGAACTGGGCCAGCTTCAGTCTTTGCTGTTCTGGATACATTTACTCTGCTGGAAACACCTGGCATCGTACAGGAAACATTTGAGCGTGGCTTTTCACACTTTGATCGTGGCAAAGTGCTTGAAAGTATTTTGTCTTTAAAGAACTGCAAGGTGCATTTGTTTTGGTGAAAGGGTAATAAATAAATGACAGCTCAAGAAAGTGCACAGCAACTTTTCAATTAAGATCGTCTCCGCTAAATTGGATATCTCTCTCGGATCAGCTGATGCAAGGGAGGAATCGATTGCCTTTCATCAGAAGTATTTCAAAGGGCTCACAAATGTTGAATTACTGGGACGTTGGGGGATCAGCAGGGTAAATATGTGGGGTTACGGGAATAGGGCCTGGATGGGTTGTGGTTGATGGGCTGAATGGCCTCCTTCTGCAGTGTAAGGATGCTATAATGTGTTGGCAAGCATTGGAGTCATTCTACAGAGGAAGATCCCATAACCCATCATGAAGTGAAGGAACAGTTCAACTGGCATTGATTGAAGGAGGGATGTCAGCTGGGTCAAACTGTTTTTAAATTGTGCCATGGAATTTTGACTATCCATCAGAACTGCTGCAGTGGACAGACATTTTAACATCTTAATAACAACAACAAGCTGGATTTTACATGGCCCCTTCATTGTTACAAAATGTCCCAAGGTGCTTTGGAGGAACATTATCAAACAAAACTTTTAACAGCAAGCCACAGAAGGAAGGAGATTGAAATGTTTCTGGTGAGAGGTCTTCTTTTCTTCCCTTGCATCAGCTGTTCTGTGCGACTTCTCTGAGAGAGATACCCAAGGGGTGGCATGGTGGCACAGTGGTTAGCACTGTTGCCTCACAGCACCAGAGAACGTGGGTTCAATTCTGGCCTTGGGTCACTGTCTATGTGGGGTTAGCACCTTCTTCCCGTGTTTACATGGGTTTCCACCGGGTGCTCCGGTTTCCTCCCACAGTCCAAAGATGTGCAGGTTAGGTTAGGTTGATTCGCCATGATAAATTACCGCTTAGTGTCAGGGGGATTAGCAGGGTAAATGTGAGAGGTTATGGCAATAGGGCCTGGGTGGGATTGTGGTTGGTGCAGCCTATATGGGCTGAATGGTCTCCTTCTGTACTGTAGGGATTCTAATCTATGAATTTAAGACACAAGATGGAAAGCTTGGATAAGGTGGTAGGATTTAAGGAGCATTTGTCAATTGGGGGGGGGTTTCAAACTTTTCATAGAATCACAGAATCCCTACAGTGCAGAAGGAGCATTGCCCCTTAGTGTCCTGAGATGCGTAGGTTAGAGGGATTAGTGGGTAAATATGTCGGGATATGGGGGTAGGGCCTGGGTGGGATTGTGGTCGGTGCAGACTCGATGGGCCAGATGGCCTCTTTCTGCACTGTAGGGTTTCTTATGATTCACCCAGGTCCTATCCCCGTAACCAAACGTATTTACCCTGTTAATCCCCTTGACACTAAGGGACAATTTAGCATGGCCAATCCACTTAACCCACACATCTTTGGAGCATGAGAGAAAACTGGAGCACCCGGCGGAAACCCACGCAGACATGGGGAGAACGTGTAAACTCCACACAGACAGTGGCCCAAACCGGGAATCGAACCCGGGTCCCTGACACTGTGAGGCAGCAGTGCTAACCACTGTGCCACCATGCCGCCCTTAACAAAATGACCTGTTAACAAAGTGACTACGAATGATGTAAGTGTTATTGATTGTAAAAGACAACTTGATGCATTTACATCAGTCGGCTCAGAGTCACAGCTACACTTTGGGGAACTCTACAGTGTTTAAGTTGAAGGTCACCCATGATGGAAATGGAACTCTTTGTCAGACTGAGCACCTAGTTTGAGATTGTCAGAGATAGCACGAGCTAATTGCAGAGTGAAGCCACTTTTGTCATTTAGCATTTAGGTTTCCTGTAACTGAGTGGCATTTGCATCTGAGCGCAAAGTTAGATCAACTGACACTAAACTGTAAAAAAGACAGTTGAAGGTTGTGCTAAAACCTTAGTTGCCTCCCCCTTCTTCCATTGGGCGGTGCCCAACTGGCATACCAGCGGTGCCCGGCAGTGCCCACTGGACAGCCTGGCAGTGCCAGCTAAATACTGGCGGTGTGCCGGGGTAGTGGTGGGGCCTGAGTGGGGACCATGATGGGGTAGCTATGCGGGGGTTGGGAGGGGGAGGATCTTCTGCCAGGTGGGGGGGTCCTGCATGGGTGGATCATGAAGACGGGCTTCATGAGGGGGTTAGTCGGAATCTTGATTGTGGGAGGGAGGCATGTCGGGCCTGGATGCTCAGAAGCTGGGCTCACCGGCATGTTTAACCCCACCCCCCCGCCCTCTCCAGTACTGGCACGACATTCCCATCTCTTCAAATAAGTGGATGTGGTGTATTTAGATTTCCAGAAGGCATTCGATAAGGTGCCTCACAAAAGGTTGCTGCATAAGATAAAGGTACACGGAGTTGGGGGTAAAGTGTTAGCGTGGATTGAGGATTGGCTATCGAACAGAAAGCAGAGAGTCGGAATAAATGGGTGCTTTTCCGGTTGGCAATCAGTGACAACTGGCGTGCCGCAGGGATCGGTGCTGGGGCCTCAACTATTTACCATATACATAGACGATCTGGAGGAGGGGACCGAGTGTAGGGTAACAAAGTTTGTGGATGACACAAAGATGAGTGGGAAAGCAAATTGCGTGGAGGACACAGAGATCTGCAGAGAGATTTGGATAGGCTAAGTGAGTGGGCAAGGATCTGGCAGATGGAGTATAACGTTGGTAAGTGAGAGGTTATCCACTTTGGAAGGAATAATAGTAAAATGGACTATTATTTAAACAGTGAAAAACTACAACATGCTACTGTGCCGAGGGACCTGGGGGTCCTTGTGCATGAATCACAAAAACTCAGTTTGCAGGTGCAGCAGGTGATCAAGAAGGCAAATGGAATGTTGGCCTTTATCGCGAGAGGGATGGAGTATAAAAGCAGGGAGGTCATGCTGCAACTGTACAGGGTGCTGGTGAGGCCACACCTAGAGTACTGTGTACAATTTTGGTCCCCTTATTTAAGAAAGGATATATTAGCTTTGGAGGGGGTACAGAGAAGGTTCACCAGGTTGATTCCAGAGATGAGGGGGTTAGCTTATGAGGAGAGATTGAGTAGACTGGGCCTGTACTCATTGGAGTTTAGAAGGTTGAGGGGAGATCTTATAGAGACATATAAGATAATGAAGGGGCGAGACTGGGTAGAAGCAGCGAGGTCATTTCCACTTACAATGGAAACAAGAACTAGGGGGCATAGCCTCAAAATACGGGGGAGTCAATTTAGAACAGAGTTGAGGAATAACTTCTTCTCCCAGAGGGTAGTGAATCTTTGGAATTCTCTGCCCATGAAGCAGTAGAGGCTACCTCATTAAATGTGTTTAAGTCACATAGATAGATTTTTAACCATTAAGGGAATTAAGGGTTATGGGGAGCGGGCGGGTAAGTGGAACTGAACCCACTATCAGATCAGCCATGATCTTATTGAATGGCGGAGCAGGCTTGAGGGGCTAGATGGCCGACTCCTGCTCCTATTTCTTATGTTCTTATGTTCATATGACTTATGGAATCATAGAATCCCTATGGTGCAGAAGGAGGCCTTTTGGCCCATCCAGCCTGCACCGATAACAATCCCACCCAGGTGCTATCCCAGTAACCCCGCATATTTACCCTGCTAATCCCCCTGACACTAAGGGGCAATTTACCATGGCCAATCAATCTAACCCGCACCTCTTTGGAGTGTGGGAGGACTGCGGCGCGGACCACGTCCGAGAGACCGGCGTGGATCACTCTCGCCATTTCTGGGAGAATTCTGTCCCGAGTGTCTGCTGAATTGCATCAACATGTGAGCATACATTTGGTAAGTTGGAATGCTAAATGAAGGTCCTGTCTTAGGAAGACAATTAACTCTTGCTATCTGCAAAGATGTTGCCTACATCAACCTCGTTATCTTGCAGCTGTGAGTGGCTCTCAGGGGGCTTTCGGTAGCCTTGGTCTCCAAAGGTGTTACTTTCATAGAATCATAGAATCCCAGCAGTGCAGAGGAGGCCATTCGGACCTTTTTGTTGCCTTCTTTCTTTCTTAATAATTCTGCTGCTGAAGATTATGTTTTAAAAAAAACTGTCATGTCGGGAAGAGACCATTCACTCGCTGGAAACTACTATAATGACAACATGCTGTGTGTAAACATTATCAACATGGGATTGTGTACAGAGTGGCAGGGCCATTATCAGTAACACCTTGCCTGCCTTGCTTTGCTGCATCTCAACAGTTTCTTTCCTCCCTCAGATAATGCGCGCATTATTGATTTGATTTGATTTGATTTATTATTGTCACATGTGTTAACATACATTGAAAAGTATTGTTTCTTGCGCACGATACAGACAAAGCATACCTTTCATAGAGAAGGAAATGAGAGAGTGCAGAATGTAGTGTTACAGTCACAGCTAGGGTGTGGAGAAAGATCAACTTAATGCAAGATAAGTCCATTCAAAAGTCTGAGCAGCAGCAGGGAAGAAGCTGCTCTTGAGTCGGCTGGTAGTGACCTCAGACTTTTGTATCTTTTTCCCGAAGGAAGAAGGTGGAAGAGAGAATGTCCGGGGTGCATGGGGTCCTTAATTATACTGGCTGCTTTGCCGAGGCAGCGGGAGGTGTAGACAGTGTCAATGGATGGGAGGCTGGTTTGCGTGATGGATTGGGCTACATTCACGATCTTTTGTAGTTTCTTGCGGTCTTGGGCAGAGCAGGAGCCATACCAAGCTGTGATACAACCAGAAAGAATGCTTTCTATGGTGCATCTGTAAAGGTTGCTGAGAGTTGTAGCTGACATGCCAAATGTCCTTAGTCTTCTGAGAAAGTAGAGGCGTTGGTGGGCTTTCTTAACTATGATGTCGGCATAGGGGGACCAGGACAGGTTGTTGGTGATCTGGATACCTAAACACTTGAAGCTCTCGACCCTTTCTACTTCATCCCCATTGATGTAGACAGGGGCATGTTCTCCTTTACGCTTCCTGAAGTCGATGACAATCTCCTTTGTTTTGTTGACTTTGAGGGAGAGGTTATTGTTGCCACACCAGTTCATCAGATTCTCTATCTCATTCCTCGTCATTGTTTGAGATCCGACCCACTATGGTGGTGTGGTCAGCAAACTTGAAAATCGAATTGGAGGGGAATTTGGCCACACAGTCATTGGTGTACAAGGAGTACAGTAAGGGCTGAGAACACAGCCTTGTGGGGCACCGGTGTTGAGGATTGAGGATTATCGTGGAGGAGGTGTTGTTGCCTATCCTTACTGATTGTGGTCTGTGGGTTAGGAAGTTCAGGATCCAGTCACAGAGGGAGGTGCCGAGGCCCAGGCCACGAAGTTTGGAGATAAGTTTTGTGGGAATAGTAGTGTTGAAGGCTGAGCAGTCGTCGATAAATAGGAGTCTGACACAGTATTGATCATGCTTCAGTTGGTGCCACTCACCTCTCAGATGTTTGTGGATCCATGTCGCATTCTAGAGGCTTGAACTCAAAAGTTGGCCTATATAGTAAACGTTCCCTTTCATTATCTCACTCCCTTCCATAGCTGCTGTTGGTACCCTCTCCTCAAAAAATCCAGTTTAAAATGTATTTATTAGTGTCACAAGTAGGCTTACATTAACAGTGCAATGAAATTACTGTGAAAATCCCCTAGTTGCCACAATCCGGTGCCTGTTTGGGTACACTGAGGGAGAATTTAGCATGGCCAATTCACCTAACCAGCACGTCTTGCCGACTGTGGGAGGAAACCGGAGCACCTGGAGGAAACCCACGCAGACACGGGGAGAACGTGCAGACTCCACACAGACAGTGACCTAAGCCGGAAATTGAACCCGGGTCCCTGGCACTTTGAGGCAGCAGTGCTGACCGTTGTGCCACCATGCCACCCACCCTTGAATCCTCTGTATTTGCAGATTACTCTTCCCTTACCACTGATTCCCCTGCACCACCACCCCCCCGCCCCCCCCCCCCCCCCCAACTTGTCTCGCCGCTATCTCTGCGACTGACGCTCGATTTCATCCTTGTCTCGTCATTGTCCAGTGGCCCCTTCTGGGGACTGCTCATGTGTGGGCAGCGGGACGCAAGATGGTTCAGTTCAATGACGATGCTGTCTTTGCTCAAACGCTGTGCTAGCAAAGTGTGAATTCACACAAGAATAGTCACTTGGACGAAGTACTCTATGACGGTCAGTGCCTGTGGAACTATAGGCCAACCCAAATCGCTTACTTCAAGAGAGATGGAGTGAAAAGCGAAACCAGAAGACAGTGCTTAATGTAATGTAGATTACCCTTTGTAGACATTTTAAGAGCCTAAATCAGGTTATGTAATGTACAAAAGGATAATCAGTGCATATTATAATGGGGAGAAAAGATAGGGGGCCATGCATTGAAAACTATGGTTTATAATGCCTTTCTAATAGATATGGGCCAGTGAGCGGGGTTAAATGAGTACATTATTTCCCATGGCAGGAAGAACAGTGTACAATTAGTAGATAAAAAGCCAGACTGGCAATAGACTGTTGGGTGGGAGGGTCACAAGGCAATTTGGCCAAAATTCAATTAAACAAAGCAAAGTGGCACTTATTATGACATGAATACATTTCCTTATCAACTTATGAAAATCTTCACTTTTCAAATGCATTTGCTGACAGGGCAACTTGCCAAGCATGTGCGTACCGATGTGACGGTCTCCTGCGAAATTAGGTGAGGTTGGTAACATGAAAAGCAGTGAATCACTGACTAAAATGAGCTCCAGCAGATACCAGCCTCAGATACTGTAATCTAAGCCCGTGCATTAATTGCAACTGCACATGGGACCGGCGGAAAAATCAGGGGCACAAACACAGAAACCCGATAGTCATAAACCAATTTGTTATCCACACAAACACTTCGACGGCAATTTACTAAATTCCTGGCTCCTCTGACTCATTTGAATCTCTCCGGTTAAGTTTTAATTATGAGGCCAATTAGGGAGTCAGGAAGCATCGAGCTTTCTTTATTTCACTTAGCCGCGGAAGGGACTGTTTAATGTCTCTGGTCCTGGAGACTGCAGAGTTGTTGTCGCCATGAAAAACTGTTGTTTGTGTTCTGCTGACCACAAACAGAATTACCAATGTGCTATGTTGTTATGTTTAAATGCAGGCACTGGACACACATCATGGGAATGGCGGGACTGATGTGAGGAGAGATTGACTAGGTTAGGATTGTTTTCGCTGGAGTTCAGATGAATGAGGGGGGATCTCACAGAGAGTTATAAAATTCTAATAGGACGAGACAGGGTAGATGCAGGAAGGATATTCCCAATGGTGGGGGAATCCAGAACCAGGGGTCACAGTCTGAGGATTAGGACAGAGGCGAAGAGAAATTTCTTCACCCAAAGAGTGGTGAGCCTGTGGAATTCATTACCATAGGAAGTAGCTGATGCCAAAACATTGAATGTATTCAAGACATAGAACATAGAACAGTACAGCACAGAACAGGCCCTTCGGCCCACGATGCTGTGCTGAGCTTTATCTGAAACCAAGATCAAGCTATCCCACTCCCTATCATCCTGGTGCGCTCCATGTGCCTATCCAATGACTGCTTAAATGTTCCTAAAGTGTCTGACTCCACTATCACTGCAGGCAGTCCATTCCACACCCCAACCACTCTCTGCATAAAGAACCCACCTCTGATATCCTTCCTATATCTCCCACCACGAACCCTATAGTTATGTCCCCTTGTAATAGCTCCATCCACCCGAGGAAATAGTATTTGAACGTTCACTCTATCTATCCCCTTCATCATTTTATAAACCTCTATTAAGTCTCCGCTCAGCCTCCTCCGCTCCAGAGAGAACAGCCCTAGCTCCCTCAACCTTTCCTCATAAGACTTACCCTCCAAACCAGGCAGCATCCTGGTAAATCTCCTCTGCACTCTTTCCAACGCTTCCACATCCTTCTTATAGTGAGGTGACCAGAACTACACACAATATTCCAAATGTGGTCTCACCAAGGTCCTGTACAGTTGCAGCATAACCCCACGGCTCTTAAACTCCAACCCCCTGTTAATAAAAGCTAACACACTATAGGCCTTCTTCACAGCTCTATCCACTTGAGTGGCAACCTTCAGAGATCTGTGGATATGGACCCCAAGATCTCTCTGTTCCTCCACAGTCTTCAGAACCCTATGTGGCTAGGGTGGCTGAAGACGTGGCTGGATGTAGCACTTGGGGAGAATGGGATTAAAAGTTATGGGAAGAAAGCAAGATTAGGCTATTGAGTTGGATGATCAGCCATGATCGTAATGAATGGGGGAGCAGGCTCGAAGGGCTAAATCGTCTCCTCCTGCTCCCATCTTCTATGTTTCTATCAATTACTCTGTATAACCCTGGACATTCTCTCTTCCACCTTCTTCCATCGGCAAAAAGATACAAAAGTCTGAGGGCACGTACCAACCGATTCAAGAACAGCTTCATCCCTGGTGCTGTCAGACTTTTGAATGGACCTACCTTGCATTAAGTTGATCTTTCTCTACACCCTAGCCATGACTGTAACACTACATTCTGCACTCTCACCTTTCCTTCTCTATGAACAGTATGCTTTGTCTGTATAGTGTGCAAGAAACAATATTTTTCACTGTATGTTAATACATGTAACAATAATAAATCAAATCAAATCAAATATATTTCTTGCTGACTTTTCTTATGCTGCACTCTGATTTCCTAGCCCTGATCAGTATAGAAGATTTTTTTGGGGGACAGTCAGTGGGTGTAAAGGTGGGGTGGTGATGGCTTAATGGTATTCTCGCTGGACTGTTAATCCAGAAACTCAACTAATGTTCTGGGGACCCGGATTCGAATCCCACCATGGCAGATGATGGAATTTGGGTCAATAAAAAATATCCAGAATTAAGAATCTACTGATGTCCATGAAACTATTGTCGATTGTCAGAAAAACCCATCTGATTCACTAATATCCTTTAGGGAAGGAAATCTGCCGTCCTTACCTGGTCTGGCCTACATGTGACTCCAGAGCCACAGCAACGTGGTTGACTCTCAACTGGCTTCCAAGGGCAACAAGAGTTGGACAATAAATGCTGGCCAGCCAGCGACACCCGTGTCCCAAAAATGAATTTTAAAATCTTCAGTATGAGAAGAGTGTAGAGAACATTGGATTTTAGTTCATTTTTAAAATTAATGTTTACTCCATTCTTAAAGTCACAATACCTATTCGCAGAGTGGATCAGTTGGACCCAAATCCATCTCCTTGCTTGCTCTAGAAAACAAATTCAAACTGAATTTAATTGGTGGTCCCCACAAGAGAGATATACAGGATCCAAGTTGAGAAGAAAAGGAATTGCATCCCTTTTTTGGTTTGATCTGACACTTGATCTTAGCCAAAATACCAAGACGCAGACCAGGTGAACATGGTTTCACCTCTGCCAGGTAACCGTACAGATGATCACATATCATAGAATCATAGAATCCTGACAGTGCAGAAGGAGGCCATTCAGCCCATCGAGTCTGCACCAACCACAATCCCATCCATGCCCTATTCACGTAACCCCACATATTTACCCTGCTAATCACCCTGACACTAGGGTCGATTTAGTATGGCCAACCAACCTAACCTGCACATCTTTGGAGTGTGGGAGGAAACCGGAGCACCCGGAGGAAACCCACGCAGACATGGGGAGAATGTGCAAACTCCACACAGACAGTGATATAGACACCTGGTCTGCAGGCTGTCTAGACCCAGGAAAATGGCATCTGGGGAAAGTGCCCATTTCAGTAAGCCATGTGTATCACATAGATCTGGAAGAGATGAGACACTCAGGGTCCTCAGACTTCCGAACTACAGAGAGTACCACCCAATATCAAAAGGTTGTGGAGCCCACAGAGCCTCCTCTCCCTTAAGACTGACACAAAAAAAATTAAAGTGAAGTAAAGTTTATTTATTAGTGTCACAAGTAGGCTTGCATTAACACTGCAATGAAGTTACTGTGAAAATACCCGAGTCACCACACTCAGGTGCCTGTTCGGGTACACTGAGGGAGAATTTAACATGGCCAATGTACCTAACCAGCATGTCTTTTGGGCTGTGGGAGGAAACCGGAGCACCCGGAGGAAACCCACTCAGACACGGGGAGAACGTGCAGACTCCATACGGACAGTGACCCAAGCTGGGAATGGAACCCTGGTCCCTGGCGCTGTGAGGCAGCAGTGCTAACCACCGTGCCACTGTGCCGCCCCCAGAAGAAAAGCAGGAAAAGGCAAGTTTATTAGCACATTTAGCAGGACATGAATGAGCCACCATCATTTCCTTATTTTGATTTAATTAAAACTTTTTCTATACTATTCATCTTGCATTTCATAGAGATCCACGTCAAGAAGTGTTTCTCCAGCTAACTTTCCAACCCATGAATGATCCAATGAGACTGTCACCTCACCTCCATGCCAAAGCAGTGAAATATAACCCAGTTGCCTGACAATTCATTGGCTATTTTAGGTCCCATTGCATTTGACAAATCCTTAATTTCAAAGAATCCGACAATGCAGAAGGAGGCCATTCGGCCCATCAAGTCTGCACTGACCACAATCCCATCCAGGCTCTATCCCCATTACCCCATACATTTACCCTAGCTAGTCCCCCTGACACTAAGGGGCAATTTAGCATGGCCAATCCATCTAACCCAGTCATCTTTAGACTGTGGGAGGAAACCGGAGCGCCCGGAGGAAACCCACGCAGACACGGGGAGAATGTGAAAACGCCACACAGACAGTGACCCAAGCTGGGAATCGAACCTGGGTCCCTGACGCTGTGAGGCAGCAGCGCTACCCACTGTGCCACCCTGCTGCCCCATGGTGGCACAGTGTCTTCTTTGATGGGAAAACATACCAGTGGACTAAACGATGAGGTAAATGTTGACCAAGTTAAAGATGTGAGTGATTGTTTGGATATGACGCTGTCCCTGGTTGGAGGTTCTGGTGAAACTGCATCGGTAACAAACATCAATGGGCATTTCAAGCTGCCATTCTGTACTGTCTCTAGGTGAGTTGACCTTATAGCTTGCTATATAGAACATCAAACTGAGTTTGAGCGTGAGCTTCTGTGGTTCTTTGAAGCCCCCGGTCTTTGCAATTTTACAATTCAGTGACCAGCCACCCAGCATTGTGAATCTTTCTTCCTCGTCTTCTTTGGCAGACCCTTGGAGTCGAGGATGTCTTACTTCTAGACTAGAAATGAGTTCTCAGATGATCTCAGAGGTCCAATGCGTGTGACCTGCAATCGTTCCAGGTCCCGAACTTTTCTCTAAAGGGATGGAAGATGCCCGTGCATGAGTGGGGTGGCACAGGCTTGATGGAGCAAAACCTCGATCCACTAGCAAGGGGTCCCAAGATGATTAGAGACCAGGCTCCACTGAATGGGCCAAGGTCATACAAATGCCCAGTAACACTCTAGAGTGCAACTCAAAAGCAGTTTGCCAAAACACCTCTGGCGAAGGCAACTTTGCAATGCAAACAAGCGATTTCCATATCTTAGGGCTGCAGATGTTGAAAATTTGCACTCGTGTCCTTTGCTGCGAAAATCTTCCCCCTGAAGAAACAGTTCCTGTATTATTGCAAATTACCTTTGCATTTTGACTGCCGGAGTTGATTCTTTACTTTAGTACTTTGGAAGCTGGTGAATTTGGCCACGTCCTTTGCTCCTCCGTACAGGAGGTATTGGACCAGCACTCTGGGAGGCAGAAGGCACATTGCGCTCTGGAGCTGATGGCTACCTCTGCTGTTAATGCATTCAGTGACTCCACCTCCACAGGTCTCTGGGGTAGAGAATCCCAAACAGTCACAACCCTCCCAATGGAAGGAATTCCTCCTCGGTTGCGTCTCAAATTCACATGCATAGCCTCTCCAACAGGAGACACCCAGCAGTCATTTATTGTTACCACATCCAGAACGCACAAGGTAAATTGAAATGTTCCTATTGGAACCCAAGCTAAAATCTACTCATTCCAAAGAAGCTCACGATGGAACGCAAAGCTTTTTGGCTCAGATACGGTGGCACAGTGGTTAGCACTGCTGCCTCACAGTGCCAGGGACCCAGGTTCAGTCCCAGCCTCGGGTCATTGTCTGTGTGGAGTTTGCATGCTCTCCCATGTCAGCGTGGGTTTCCTCCGGATGCTCTGGTTTTCTCCCACACTCCAAAGATTAGGTTCATTGGCCATGCTAACTTGCCCCTTAATGTCAGGGAGATTAGCAGGGTAAATACGTGGGGTTATGGGGGGATAGAGCCTGGGTGGGATTGTTGTCGGTGCAGGCTTGATGGGCCGAATGACCTCCTTCTGCACTGTATGTATGTATGTATACATCAGTTGTGCATCAATGCTCATGGTGCGATCTTACTGGCCATTCACGCCATGCTGCCGCTGCAGCGAAGTCGGAGAATTTGGCGGCCGGCCAAATCTCCGTTCACTGCAGCGGGATGGGAAAATCCTGCCGGCGTGAACGGTGGTAAGATTCCAGCCTGAGTGATTTCAGCAATTGGACCATTTGGCAGCTGACGTGGTCTCTAACACATCCATAACATTTTTTACCTTCAAAAAGACCAGGAGCTAAGTGATTGTAAATTCTGTTGGTCGTGATGCGGTTTAAACATTCCCGAGCAGAGTTTCAAATTCTTTATGGAATTGTGGAATTGCAAATGGAAATCTGCACCACTAGAAAGAAAACCTGATGTTCTGTTCACTGTTGATTTCATCATTAAGGGTGATTTTGAGCCTGCGTTAACCAAGCCCAGGATCACCAACACAGGTGTGAAATTCAGTTAGAATTGGAAAACGTGAATCTCGCTGGCGAGATTGTAATTCCTGATTTTGAATGACCCTTGCCTGGGGAAGGGAATGGGAAACAAGCTGCAGGAGTCCAGGGAGGCGGCATGGTGACACAGTGGTTAGCACTGCTGCCTCACAGCGCCAGGGACCCGGGTTCGATTCCAACTTGGGTCACTGTCTGTGTGGAGTTTGCATGTTCTCCTCGTGTCTGCGAGGGTTTCCTCCGGGTGCTCCGGTTTCCTCCCACAGTCCAAAGGCTTGTGGGCTGGGTAGATTGGCCATGCTAAACTGCTCCTTTGTGTCCATGGTAAATATGGGGAGTTACAGGTATAGGACGGAAGTGACGACCTGGGATGCTCTTTCGGAGAGTTGACCCTCAGCTACGGAGGTCATGAGTTGCACCAGAGAGCAGACATCGCCCACCCTGGAGCGCAGGTTCTGCACCAATGTCTTCACTGCGGACGCCACTCTCGTTGCATCGGACAGAACCATCTCCTCGAATGGAAGGTGATGGGACTCCTCCAATTGGCCTTGCAGTCCAAGAAGGGATGCTGTCATCGCTTCCTGAGGACATCCCACCCCCACCCCCCGCTGCACACCATCTAGGACTCTGGTTAGGGCTCCCTCGGAGAATGGTGCTGCTGGCTTCCTGGCATTCCCTTCGAAAGAATCAGGAACAAGTGCTGTCGAGGTATGTATGTGGAGCGTCCCACTGATAGCAGACATTATGTTGTCCTGGGCGACCAAATCAGAAGGAAGCCTCAACAAGCGTGACGTGGTTCACATGAGGAAAAAAAAATTGTTTGGGAGGTTCAATATTCCGTGAGATTTTTGAAAAATTCATTTGTGGGACATGGGTGGCCAGCATTTATTGCCCAATGCCTAGTTGCCTTTGAGAAGGTGGTGGTGAGCTGCCTTCATGAATCGCTGCAGTCCATGTGCTGTGGGTTGACCCACAATGCCGTTAGGGAGGGAATTCCAGGATTTTGACCCAGCGCTGGTGGCATTCGCACTGGTTTTTCTCAGCGGAACCAACACTCTGCCAAATCCTGGTAAGATTCCGCCCATTATTTCAGTTCTGTGGATCCAAGCCCAGTTTCGGAAGATATCAACATTGAAACTCATTCCCGTTTCCCGATTGGAAACCACTTTTGTTTAACAGGCTGGCAGAGAGGAAAGTTTGATTTCTGTGGTATTTTATTTGTTCCTGTCCAGTTGCTCAGAGTGCTGCAGTCCCTTGTAGCCCAATAACGCCCATGGTCATCTTGGTGATACACTTTCTTCCCCAGAAATCCATGGGGTGGACCTGGGTAAGATGCTCTTTCAGAGGGTCAATGCCAACTTGATGGGCCAAATGGACTCCTTTTGCACTGTAGGCAGTCTATCGGGCAGCGTGGTGACACAGTGTTTAGCACTGCTGCCTCACAGCGCCAGGGACCCGGGTTCAATTCCGGCCTCGGGTCACTGCCTGTGTGGAGTATGCACATTTTCCCCGTGTTTGCATGGGTTTTCTCCGGGTGCTCTGGTTTCCTTCCACACTGTGTAGGTTAGGTTGATTGGCCGTGCTAAATTGACTCTGGTTTCAGGGGGATTAGCAGGGTAAATATGTGAGGTTACACAAATAGGGCCTAGGTGGGATTGTGGTCGGTGCAGACTCGATGGGCCGAATGGCCTTCCTCTGCACTGTAGGATTCTATGGCTCTGTAATCTTTCTGGCTGTGGAGTTAACTCAGTGAGAAGCGCACAATTTGTCAATGCTCATCCGCCCTTCTCTCCAGCGGGATTCCCTCCAAGTTGCGCTCCCACCACCGGACTTTCATTCCAAGTGGAAAATTCCGGCCTACATTTCTGCTAAAGCAACGACCTGGGAGACCACCCCTGGGAGACCTTCTCAAACTGTACTGACATTGCAGCAGCTTCAGTATAATTCAGGTCCAATGCAAAGCAATGCCCAAGCATTTCAAAAACCGGGAGTGATAAAATTAAATTAATTGGAATGTTTTCATTGTTCTTACAAGGCAGACGCTCTCTCCCAGCCACTCACATTGCCTTCCATTGTTGCGAGACTGATAACTGAACTGTAACTGCAGTCTGAAATCAGACAACCATGCGACAAAGATTGGTTTCAATACAGTGATATATTGCCAAGTCAGTCTGGTGCCTGACTTGAAAATAACTTGCAGATAGTTGTGTTTCATAGGTTGGTTCGACAAGTGGTCGAGTTTGTGAGTTGGAGCGTGCTGTTGGCACCTTGTCAGCTTGCTGCAGTGCAGGTTGTAGATGATACACAGCAGCCAATGGTGTGCCAGCCCTGGAGGGAGCCAATAAAATCATGGATTGTGTGCCTGTCAACCAGGTTGCTTTGTCTTGGGTGCCATCCAGCTTCTTAGGTGTTGCTGAAACCGTACTCATCTGAGCGGCACAGCGGCACAGTGGTTAGCATTGCTGCCTCAAAGCATCTGGGACAGGTTCAATTCCGGCCTTGGGTCACTGTCTGTGTGGAGTTTGCACTTTCTCTCTGTGTCCGCATGGGTTTTCTCCGGGTGCTCCAGTTTTCTCCCACAGTCCAAAGATGTGCGGGTTAGGTTGCTTGGCCATGCTAAATTGACCCTAGTGTCAAGCAGATTAGCAGGGTAAATGACGGTTACAGAAATAGGGCCTGGGTGGGATTGTGGTCGGTACAGACTCGATGGGCCGACTGACCTCCTTCTGCACTGCAGGGATTCTATGATGGATTCTATGGAAAGAGGAGAGTATTCCTAAATAGAAATGAGAAGCAGAAGTAGACCATTCGATTCTTTGAGCCTGCTCCATCATTCATTATGATCATGGCTGATCATCGAGTTCAATATCCTGATCCCCTCCTTCCACTCATATCCCTTGATCCCTTTAGCTCCAAGAGCTGTATCCAATTTCTTCTTGAAATCAAAGTGCCTAGGCCTCAACTACTTCCTGTGGTAGTGAATTCCACACATTCATCAGCCGTTGGGTGAAGAAACTTTTCCTCACCTCATTCCTAAAAGGTTTACCCTTTATCTTCAAACTGTGACCCCTGGTCCTGGACTCCCCCACCATTGGGAACATTTTTTATGGTGCTTTGTGTATGGTGAACAAGCTTCAGGGAGTCGGGAGGTGAGTTACCCGCTGCAGAATTCTCTGCCTCTGACCTGTTCTTGGAGAAATGGTGTTTATGAGGCTGATGCTGTTAAATTCCTAGCCAATGGTGACCCCCACAAGATGTGAAAGTGTCAGCAGTGGATAAAGCTGTATCCATCAGTTACCTCAACAAAAACTACTAACTATTGCTGCAGTGTCATCAAAGAGAAGACACCAATCAAAAAGAGTAAACACTGAAAAGATGTTTTTTATTTGATTTTAAATTGATGGCATGTTAAGATTAAATAGCTGCTCATAATCAAATAGGGATAATTTTGACTTTCTTAAGATGAAGCGACAGACAGGTTTCCGCATCTAATTTTTATTTCCATGGTAGAGAAGGAAACAGAGAGAATGAGAGAGATAGAAAGAAAGAGAGAAAGAGAAGCCTGGTGGAGAAATAAAAAGAGGACAACAGGTACAGAGAAGGAAGCACCAACATAAAGAAAGAGGGAGAGCCCGTCACAGAGAACGGGATGCAGAATGAGAGGCAAAACACATAGACAAAGAGAGAGAAAGAATTTGACATTGACGGACAGAAAGAGAACCACGACTAGAAAGAAAGAACCACAAACAGAGAGGAAGAACCACAGATAATTAGGCTGACAGAGAAATGGAACCACAGATGCACAAAGGGGAAGAGAGTGAGAGTGGTTTTGATTATTCATAGAAACCACTGTCAGAATAGATGTCCTGTAAGTTAGTTCCGTATGAAAGTGGTCTCTCAAATTATAAAAATGTTCCAATTCAATTGACAGCGTCCAGTCCTGCGTTCCTGTTAGAAAGTGCAGAGAGACCATTCGTAAACCGCCTATCTCTCCACCATACACCTATCAGTCTTTATGCTGCATATTCCGATACTGGTTTGACTGCAGCGATCATTTCCTTCCCCCATCCCACAGTTCAGTGGTCAGAATACAAAGGGATCATTGGAATGAGAATATCCCAGTCTTAAATGCTACACTGAGCACAACTGGATGAAGTGAAGCATTCAACCTGAAGGAGGGGGAGAGAGGAGAGGGGGAGCAAATAGGAGCGATGGGAGAGGGAGGGTCGGCAAGGAAGTTGAAAGGGGAAAGGAGAGATAAGAAAGGAAAAGAAGAAAAGAGATAGAGAGAAAAGGCGAGCATGGTGGCACGGTGGCACTGCTGCCTCACAGTGCCAGGGATCCGGGTTCAATTCCAGCCTCGGGTGACTGTCTGTGTGGAGTTTGTACGTTCTCTCCATGTCTGCCTGGGTTTCTTCCCGGTGTTCCGGTTTCCTCCCACACTCCAATGATGTGCGGGTTAGGTGGATTGACCATGCTAAATTGCCCCTTAGTGTCCGAAAATGTGCAGGTTAGGCGGATTGGCCATGCTAAATTGCCCCTTAGTGTCTGAAAATGTGTGGGTTAGGTGGATTGGCCATGCTAAATTGCCTCTTCGTGTCCCAAGATGTGTAGGTTAGGGGGATTAGCTACAGTAAATGTGCAGGGTCACGAGGAAGGGTTGAGGGATGACTAGGCCTGGGTAAGATGTTCTTTTGGAGAGTGGGTACAGTCTCAATGGGCTGAATAGCTTCCTTCTGCACTGTAGAGATTCTATTCCATAAGAATCATCATAGAAATCATAGAAACCCTACAGTGCAGAAGGAGGCCATTCGGCCCATCGAGTCTGCACCGACCACAATCCCACCCAGGCCCTACGCCCA
Source organism: Mustelus asterias (assembly GCF_964213995.1). Lineage (NCBI taxonomy): Eukaryota > Metazoa > Chordata > Chondrichthyes > Carcharhiniformes > Triakidae > Mustelus > Mustelus asterias. Next base: position 76,193,722 of record NC_135819.1, read on the forward strand.
TATCCCTACATATTTACCTGCTAATCCCTCTAACCTACACATCTCAGGACACTAAGGGGCAATTTTAGCATGGCCAATCAACCTAACCCGCACATCTTTGGACTGTGGGAGGAAACCGGAGCACCCGGAGGAAACCCACGCAGACACGAGGAGAATGTGCAAACTCCACACAGACAGTGACCCAAGCCGGGAATCGAACCCAGGTCCCTGGAGCTGTGAAGCAGCAGTGCTAACCACTGTGCTACCGTGCAAGAATGAAAAATGTAAATGCACAGTAGCTTTTTATATGGTGACTTTATAATGAATGTTCTGCAGTTTAATTAAAAGAATAGGCAGAGCTTTTCAAAATTCCCAGCACAGTCAGAATATCTGGGAGAACAATTTGTGGTAATTGTCCCTCTGAGCATTGTTGTGACAGCTGGAAAAATGAACAAACTGGCCTTTCCGAAATATCACACAAGTGTGTAATTGTACCAAATTTAGCACACACTGGGCAAATGCTGGCCAGCTTCCTGAATCCAAAATTGCAGCGTCGCAATGATGCTGCTGCTGTCCCAGTTCCAAGAGCCTGTGATTTCTGTTCTTCCCTCCTACTGCCAGCAGACAGCTGGACGCATATTTTCGTGGGTCTAATAATCTGCCACTCGAAGCAGGAGAGCAGATTTACCAGTGCTAAACACGGGGGGAGCTGATTCACTGGTACTGATCTCCCCACATCAATAGGAACACGGAGCAGTCGTCAGCCATTCACCCCTGGAGTTTGTTCAGGTATTCTATCAAATCATGGCAGATCTTTGGTTTACTCCCGCCACCTAGCTCAGCCATGTTATCCTTCCCTTGCAACGATCCACCAATCTCGGTTTGTACATTTTCAATTGACTGCATCCCAACAGCTTTTGCCCTGAGAGAGATCCTGAATGGATAAATCATCCACAACAAAAAATTGTGGACTCTGGTGGAAGAGCCCAGAAGTGGGACCTATAGTTAACTCTTTTAAAGGGCCAGTGCAGGCATGATGGGGCAAATGGCCATATGTTTCGATGATTGTATGACTCCCACTAGCCTTTGTGTGAATGGTTTATCACTCATTTTAAGGATGTGCCACCTGATTTTGGACTTTTCCACCAGAGAAACTAATGTCTCTCTTATCATAGAATCATAGAATCCGTACAGTGCCGAAAGAGGCCATTCGGCCCATCGAGCTTGCACTGACAACAATTCCATCCAGGCCCAATCTCTGTAACCCCGTGGAAATACCCTGAAATTGAGGGTCAATTTAGCATGGCCAATCAACTTCACCCGCACATCTTTGGAGTGTGGGAGGAAACCAGAGCACCTGGAGGAAATCCACACAAACACGGGGAGAATGTGCAAACTCCACACAGACAGTGACCCAAGCCGGGAATCGAATCCGGGTCCCTGGCGCTGTGAGGCAGCAGTGCTAACCACTGAGCCACTGCGCCGTCCTAATCCTTTAATCATCTTCAATGTATCTGGGACAGCATATCCGGTATAGATTTTGATTTGATATGATTTAATTTATTATTGTCGTGTGTATTGGGATACAGTGAAAAGTATTGTTTATTGCACGCTATACAGACAAAACATACCATCCATAGGGTACATAGGGGAGAAGGAAATGAGAGAGTGCAGAATGTAGTGTTACACTCATAGCTAGGGTGTCGAGAAAGATCAACTTAACATAAGTTTGGTCCATTCAAAGGTTTGCTGAGAGCAGGGAAGAAGCTATTTTTGAGCTGGTTGGTACATGATCTCAGATCTTTGCATCCTTTTACCGACAGAAGAAGGTGGAAGAAAGTATATCTGGGATGCATGGGATCTTTGACTACGTTGGCTGCTTTTGTGAAGCAGCGGGCAGTGTAGACAGAGTCATTGGATGGGAGGCTGGTTTGTGTGATGGACTGGGCTACGTTCACAACCCTTTATAGCGTCTTGTCGTCTTGTTCAGAGCAGGAGCCATACCAAGCTGTGATACATCCAGAAAGAAACTGAATGCATTATCTCCAAATTTGCAGATGATACGATGTTGGGTGGGAGGGTGAGCTGTGAGGAGGATGCAGAGATACTTCAGCGTGATTTGGACAGGCTGAGTGTGTGGGCATCTACATGGCAGATGCAGTATAATGTGGATAATGTCAGGTTATCCACTTTGCTAGCAATAATTGGAAGACAGATTATTACTTGAATGGGTATAAATTGAGAGAAGTGGACACTCAATGAGACCTTGGAGTCCTTGTGCATCAGTCGCTGCAGGTACAGCAGGCAGTAAAGAAAGCAAATGGTATGTTTGTCTTCGTAGTGAAAGGATTTGATTATTGGGATGAGGATGTTTTTTCTGCAATTGTACAGGGCGTTGGTGAGGCCACACCTGGAGTATTGTGTCCAGGTTTGAAGTCCTTATCTGAGGAAGGATGTCGTTGTCATAGGGGGAGTGCAGTGAAGGTTTACCAGGTTGATTCCTGGGATGGCAGGTCTGTCATAGGAAGAGAGACTAAGTCAGTTAAGATTATATTCACTGGAGTGTAGAAGAGTGAGAAGGGATCTCATAGAAACTTATACAATTCTAACAGGGTTAGCCAGGGTAGATTCAGAAAGAATGTTCCCAATGGTGGGGGAGTCCAGAACAAGGGGCCATAGTTTGAGGATAAGGGGTAAACCTTTTAAAACTGAGATAAGGAGGAATTTCTTCACCCAGAGTGCAGCAAATGTGTGGGATTCACTTCCACAGAATGTAGTTGAAGCCAAAACCTTGTCTGATTTTAAGAAGAAATTAGATATAGCTCTTGGGGCTAAAGGGATCAAGGGATCCTGGCTGTCAGACAGAAGGCAGAGAGTTGGGATAAAAGGTTCTTTCTCAGAATGGCAACCGGTGACAAGTGGTGTCCCGCAGGGTTCAGTGTTGGGGCCACAGCTGTTCTCTTTATATATTAACGATCTAGATGACGGGACTGGGAGCATTCTGGCCAAGTTTGCCGATGATACAAAGATAGGTGGAGGGGCAGGTACTATTGAGGAGGTGGGGAGGCTGCAGAAAGATTTAGACAGTTTAGGAGAGTGGTCCAAGAAGTGGCTGATGAAATTCAACGTGGGCAAGTGCGAGGTCTTGCACTTTGGAAAAAAGAATAGAGGCATGGACTATTTTCTAAACGGTGACAAAATTCATAATGCTAAAGTGCAAAGGGACTTGGGAGTCCTAGTCCAGGATTCTCTAAAGGTAAACTTGCAGGTTGAGTCCGTAATTAAGAAAGCAAATGTAATGTTGTCATTTATCTTAGGAGGCTTGGAATACAAAAGCAGGGATGTACTTCTGAGGCTTTATAAAGCACTGGTTAGGCCCCATTTGGAGTACTGTGAGCAATTTTGGGCCCCACACCTCAGGAAGGACATACTGGCACTGGAGCGGGTCCAGCGGAGATTCACACGGATGATCCCAGGAATGGTAGGCCTGACATACGATGAACGTCTGAGGATCGTGGGATTATATTCATTGGAGTTTAGGAGGTTGAGGGGAGATCTAATAGAAACTTACAAGATAATGAACGGCTTAGATAGGATGGACGTAGGGAAGTTGTTTCCATTAACAGGGGAGACTAGGACGCGGGGGCACAGCCTTAGAATAAAAGGGAGTCACTTTAGAACAGAGATGAGGAGAAATTTCTTCAGCCAGAGAGTGGTAGGTCTGCGGAATTCATTGCCACAGAAGGCTGTGGAGGCCGAGACGTTGAGCGTCTTCAAGACAGAAATTGATAAATTCTTGATTTCTCGAGGAATTAAGGGCTATGGGGAGAGAGCGGGTAAATGGAGTTGAAATCAACCATGATTGAATGGTGGAGTGGACTCGATGGGCCGAATGGCCTTACTTCCGCTCCTATGTCTTATGGTCTTATGGTCTTATGGATATGGGAGTAAGTGGGGTGGGGGAGGGGGTGGGGAGGCAGTGGGATCAGGATATTGAATTTGATGATCAGTCATGATCAAAATGAATGGCGGGGCAGGCTCGAAGGGCCAAATGGCCTCCTCCTGCTTCTCGTTTCTATGTTTCTGTATTTCCATGGTGCATCTGTAAAAGTTGGTGAGAGTCATGCAAATTTTCTTAGCCTCCTGAGAAAGTCGAGGCTTTGGTGGGCTGCTGTTTATTTCCGGCCTCGATAAACTCCAGCAAAATGAAGCGGAAAAGCAACACGCACCTTTCAGAGAGCTTAAATATAAATGAATCTTGAGCTTCAGCCTGTTGGTTCTTGTTCCTTGTGGTTTTTTCGAGCTCTTTCCCAATTTGCTGAATAATCTTTTGTCTGTGCCAAAGGTGGATTTTCACTCATTTCTCTGGCCCTGGCTTCCTTTATTTAAACCCAGATAATAGATTCCATTGAGTGAAATGTTAATTGCGGAAATTACTAAAGAATTCGATGGAAGTACTTTGTTGATGCTGACTTGGCCAATCGGTCAACTGAGCCTGTTACCCTTAAGCACTGGCTGCTGGGAAGTTGTAAGTAAAAATACGTCAATTAACATTTTTTTTCAATTTTTCACCTTAATATTCCTTTCAACCTTATTCAATGCCATTCCTCTCCTGAGCACAGATCAGCAAACTCAACGTATCTGGGACATAGTTGCACAGATGCCAAAAATGTCTGATACCTTGCCCAAGTGTATAATACTGGCCAGTGAATGACAGCTGGCTGGTTGCCAAACACTACAGTTAAGATCTGACCCAATCCCGTCGTCAACTGATTGTGCACATAAACATTTCTCCCATTGTGTGAGGTGAGCTATCCTGAGAGGAAGACACAGGTGACTCTCACCTACTGTATCCTGAGGATATGGTGTATCTATATTCATGCCCTATAGGCAGTTAGTGGTAGTAATATACCAGACATGGTTTGGTTGTTCCTGGGTTATGTTTCTCTCACGTAACCTACAGCAGCTTTCACTTAGAATTTTGGGAACCCCCCGCCCCCTCCCCTCTACCACCACTTCATAACCCCCACCAACACCCTCCCCTCCACCTCCCCCCCCCCCCCCCCCCGCCGCCTCTCCTCACCCCGCTGCCCTCGCCCCACAGCTCCCTGCTCGATGTGGCTTCCACAATACCGTGGTTCAGTGAGCCACACTCAGTCAGAAGATTTTGAACTCAAATTCCATTCCCTGACTTGTGCAAACCAATCAAGGCTGACACTCCAGTGTAGCACTGAGGATAGGGCGGCACTGTGGCACAGTGGTCAGCACTGCTGTCTCACAATGCCAGGTTCGATTCCCAGTTCGGTCACTGTCTGTGAGGAGTCTGCATGTTCTCCCCGTGTCTGCGTGGGTTTCCTCCGGGTGCTCAGGTTTCCTCCCACAGTCCAAGGATGTGCTGGTTAGGTGCATTGGCCATGCTAAATTCTCCCTCAGTGTACCCGAACAGGCACCAGAATGTGGCGACCAGGGGATTTTCACAGTTACTTCATTGCAGTGTTAATGTAAGCTTACTTGTGACAATGATAAAGAAAAACACTGCACTGTCAGAGGCACCATCTTTGAGATGAGATGTCCGACATGTCTGCCTCTCAGGTGGGCGTTGAAGATCCCATTGCATGATTTTGAAGAAAAGCAGAGGATTTATTCCTCATGTTTCGGCCAGTATTTATCTCTCGGTCAACATCACAAAATTAGATTATCTGGCCATTATCTCACTGCCATTGTGGCAGCTTTCTGTGTACAAACAGGCTGCTGGATCTCCCACATCACAATAATGACCACACTTCCGAAATATTTCTTTGATGACATGGCACATTGGGATGTCCTGAAGTCATGAAAGGCAACTTTTAAAATAAAATGAACCGTACATTTACTCCCTTGTGCAGAATCCCCAGTCCCCTGTATCCATTCATTGAATCATAGAATCCCTACAGAGCAGAAAGAGACCATTCGGCCCATCGAGCCAGCACCGATAACAATCTCAGCCAGGCCCTATCCCCACAACCCCACCTGTTTACCCTACTAATCCTCCTGACACTAAGGCACAATTTAGTGCAGCCAATCCACCTAACTCACGCAGACACAGGGAAAACGTGCAAACTCCGCACGGACAGTCACCCGAAGCCAGAACTGAACCCAGGTCCCTGGCGCTGTGAGGCAGCAATGCCAACCACTGTGCCACCGTGCTGCCCCAGTTATTCGATTCACCGTTTGCCAGGGTGATGCTTTGAAAGCAAGCACGTTGGACTACCAGTGCCCCTGAAGATCTTTATTGATGGAAAATATGACCAACACTGAATCTGCCAACACAGCCAGACTGAATTAGACATGTCACACCCCACATGGTGACAAGTTGCAGCCTCACTGGGTAAACTTTACCAAGAATAGGACAGCCTTTCGGTCGAGAAGGTTTCTAAAAATGTTGGCGGTGAGTAACTTTGGAAATTACTAAAATCTTTTACACAATCTGTAATTCCCCAGCAAAGTGGTTTGAAATCTTCTTGGAGGCTCCAACAGACAGGCCAATGTTTTCCCCTTTGAGTGCAATACTCACACTTTAAACCCAAATTAAGCTTCCCACACACATTTACTGTTTCTTTTCTAAGAAAATAATTATTCCCAACAGGATATGAGCCAGAGTGATATCGATTCGTCAAATGACAAACAAACAAATAGATCATATCAATTATAGTTGATCGCAGTATTCTTAAATAACATGTTAAAAATATTGAATTGTTGGAAACTAGGTTCTGGTATCCATACAGGGAGGCGATGGCCTCGTGGTATTATCGCTAGACTATTAATCCAGAAACTCAGCTAATGTTCTGGGGATCCAGGTTCAAATCCCGCCCCAGCAGGTGGTGGAATTTGAAATCAAAAAATAACATCTGAAATTAAGAATCTACTGATGACCATGAAACGGTTGCCGATTGTCGGAAAAACCCATCTGGTTCTCTAATATCCTTTAGAACAAAGAACAGTACAGCACAGGAAACAGGCCCTTCGGCCCTCCAAGCCTGTGCCGCTCCTTGGTCCAACTAGACCAATCGTTTGTATCCCTCCATTCCCAGGCTGCTCATGTGACTATCCAGGTAAGTCTTAAACGATGTCAGCGAGCCTGCCTCCACCACCCTACTTGGCAGTGCATTCCAGGCCCCCACCATCCTCTGTGTAAAAAACGTCCCTCTGATATCTGAGTTATACTTCGCCCCTCTCACCTTGAGCCCGTGACCCCTCGTGATCGTCACCTCCGACCTGGGAAAAAGTTTCCCACTGTTCACCCTATCTATATCCTTCATAATCTTGTACACCTCTATTAGATCTCACCTCATTCTCCGTCTTTCCAGGGAGAACAACCCCAGTTTACCCAATCTCTCCTCATAGCTAAGACTTAGGGAAGGAAATCTGCTGCCCTTACCACATCTGGCCTACATGTGACTCCAGAGTCACAGCAATGTGGTTGACTCTCAATTGCCCTCTGAAATGGCACAGCAAACCACTCAGTTGTATCAGTGTTTCAAGAAGGCAGCTCATCACCACTTTCCCAAGGCAACAAAGGATGGGCAATAAATGCTGGCCAGCCAGCGACAAATGCTGGAAATACATAGCAGGTCAGACAGCATCTTTGGAGAGAGAGACAGAGTTTATGTTTCATGTCTGTGATGTTTAATAACTGGAAGAAGTTTGGTTTGATTTGATTTATTATTGTCACGTATTAGCATACAGTGAAAAGTATTGTTTCTTGCTCGCTATACACAAAGCATATCGTTCATAGAGAAGGAAACGAGAGAGTGCAGAATGTAGTGTTACAGTCATAGCTAGGGTGTAGAGAAAGATCAACTTAATACGAGGTAGGTCCATTCAAAAGTCTGATGGCAGCAGGGGAAAAGCTGTTCTTGAGTCGGTTGGTACGTGTCCTCAATTTTGTATCTTTTTACCAACAGAAGAAGGTGGAAGAGAGAATGTTCCCAATGGTAGGGGAGTCCAGAACTAGGGTTCATAGTTTGAGGATAAAGGATAAACCTTTTAGAACTGAGGTGAGGAGAAATTTCTTCACCCAGAGGGTGGAATTCACTACCACCAAATATAGTTGAGGCCAAAACGTTGTCTGATTTCAAGAAGAAATTAAATGTAGCTCTTGAGGCTAAATGAATCAAGGGACATGGGAGGAAGGGGGGATCAGGATATTGAATTCGCTGATCAGCCATGATCAAGATGAATGACGGAGCAGGCTCAAAGGGCCAAATGGCCTACTCCTGCCTCTAGTTTCTATGTGTCTATATTGGCTCAGGCTGCTGTGGCCTCCTTAGGCCCCTATGGGTTTCCACCAATCAGAACCCGACATTGCTCTATGTTGGCTGCTAATTGACTCATTTTTATTTCATGAGCCTATCAGAAAATTCAGAGCGCTCAGGCTCTGATTGGTGCCCCAAAGCCACCGGCCTGCATGGGGCTCCCCAATTGGTTGGGGACCTGTGTCTAGACACGATGTGCTTCATTGTAAGTACGCCTCTGGCGTGGATGTCAGGAGGGATTCAATGGGAGAAGCGGCAAGTGCAAGGAAAAGTGGTGGTAATGGCCTGTTCCAATGAAACATCATTCCACCTGAAACATTGGGTGTGATTTTCCGGTTGTGCCCACTCCGAGGTTAGAAATTCCCACCCGAGGTCAGCAGACTTTTAAACGATCCGTCAAATTTTCCACCCCACCCGTGACATTTCCTGTGATGGGAGGCAGCAGAAAATTTACCCCATTAACTCTGAGGTCAATTTACCCCATCAACCCCTCAAGCCACAGACTTTTGCTGCATTTTTGTTTTTTTCTTAAAGAAATGAATGATGGGCGTAGAGTAAATGTTAACAGCAGAACTGTCACCAACAACAGTGCTGCGAAAAAATGGGAGCAGAGGTAATAATCTTAAGTTATTGAATTCACTGCTGAGATCTTTTCTAACTCCCACCATCTTTGAAAAATTCTGTGTCGTGAGTCAATGCGGAATAAACCTTTGAAAGTGGTGCAGTAATTCATACACCTCCCACTTACTGGCTTCTGTCTGCGGTTTCTATGGGAAGTGTGCATCTTGTAAATGCAGATTCAGCTGTTTCATGGCGTGTTGAGGTTGAAGACAAACTGCAGTCGTTGGTCCACCCCTTGAAAAGACTGTGAGAGAGAGGACCCCACAATCTCTGATATAAAGCCACACTCCAGTCAGATATGATATGGAAAGTCAGAACAGCTAAGCCTCAGAGAAACATCCTTCCATGGGTCGGGTGGTGAGTAAGAAAAAGATTTGAATGGGCTCGGTGCAAATGACAGGCAAATTACAACAGCATTAATCCAACCTGTGTTCCAAAATAACATTAAAACGGCCTCATCAGCAAGAGCAAAATTGGTTTTGTTAAAATAATTTACTGGAATATTTTGATTCGTACCTTTACCATGACACGGTATCAGTGACTTGCATCAATATAGCAAAATGTCCTAAGGTTCTCCAGAGGAGTGTAATAAGGTTAACATGAAAACTGAGCCAAATAGAAAGAAACGTCAGGGCAGGTGAGCAAAAGCTTGACCAAAGACATACATTTTAAGAGGTTCTTAAAGGAGGGGGGAGAGAAAGAGGGTAAGTGAAGAGAGAGAGAGAAAGTGAGAGTGTGTGTAAGAGAGAGAGAGGGAGAGATGGAAACATTTAGGTAATTTCAAATCTTAGGGCCTAGGCAGCTGAAGACATAACTGCTGATAGTGGGACAAGAGAGCAAGGGTACACAAGACTCCGCAGCTGGAGGGACAGAGAGATCTCAGCAAGTTGCAAGGCTAAAAAGGTTGATCAAGATGGGGAAGGGCAAGATCGTGGAGGAATTTGAACGTAAGGACAGTTATTTTTTAAAAAGAGGCACCAATGGACTTGAAGCCAATGAAGGTCAGGGAGCAGGGGGATGATGGGTAGCAGGACTTGCCGCAGGAAGCAAAGTTTTGAATGAATCCAAGTTTATGGAGGCCAGTAAACTGTTTTATCAATTTGCCTACTTTCAGTTTTGCATTGTTACTTTCTTTTGATATCATTAAACTGCCATGGAGGATTGCTTGATGCATGTCTTGGCAAATGTCCAAAGTAGAATTTAGACATTAAGTTGAGAAATAACAAGAATCCAATTCCTGGTTTACTCTGAGAAAGCTGCAATGCTTGCTGGGGAATGTTGTGCCATGTCTTTATGGATGTCAGCATGCCATCACTACAAGGGGAGCATGTCATGTGATTGGGTCTCAATTTCACCTTAGCCTGCGAGCAGAACACAGCACACACAGCTCTGCTGCTGATGTCTTCAATCTTTCTACCCATGTATACATTGTCTCATGCATAATTAACCCACGACCTGTTTATTTCATCCCTGATGAGTGATTGGTGCTTTTATATCATTAGAAAAACACAACATGGTCGGCTGGGGTGGTAGAACAGCTGGCAACATGGTGAATAGGTCATGCTACATGGCATGAGAGAACCGTGGACGCTTTGGTCAGAATGTGACGAGTTGGAACTGCAGCATGCTGGCTGCATAGGAAAGCTTGGAGGACAAAATGAAATATTGCTCAGTTAAAGAGCTGGTAAGTAGACAGACCCCTCGTGGGGCAATGGCAGTGCATAGCCTGTCAGTTCCCTGAATGGGGCAGTGCATCAAGACCAACACCAGGTTAGCTCATTCAGTAAAGACCGGTGACCAGGGTGTGGGTCAGATCAACAGCGAGCAACAGAGAATCAACAAAAAAAAACAAACACAAGCCCTGATAAACATCAAGCTAGAGAAGGGTGATTATGAAGGGTGGTTTCAGAAGTTCCTGGACAATAAATTGAATAAAGCAAGGGGGAAGGTCAAAAACTCCCCAGTTTGAATTTGGATGCAATCGACTACCATCGGAGTTCAAAAATATACAGAACTACAGGGGGAGGTTTTTCAGTCTCACCCGTCACTCCTGTTGTATCTTGGACAAGATCCAAAATGAAACCAGGAAAAGCATCCAAGTAGAGCAATCCCACAGGTCACTGTGAGGACAGTCCCACAGGTCACAGTGAGCAATTAAAGAAGCCTCCAGACAAGGTTAACGCTACAAGATCTGGGTACACCAGTAGACTCCCTCTTCACTTTATAGACTCATAGATTCACCAGTCCTGTACATTTATGTAATGGTAATTAAACATGACCATGCATTGTAAATCATATACAAGAGTATTATTTATTAGTCACAAGTAGGCTTACATTAACACTGCAATGAAGTTACTGTGAAAATCCTCTCGTCACCACACTCTGCCACCTGTCCGGGTACTTTTTTGGAACGGGGAGGAAGTATATTTAAAAAGAAAGGGGATGTTATAATTTGCCTTTAAGGGATAGCATAGAACATAGAACATAGAACATTACAGCGCAGAACAGGCCCTTCGGCCCACGATGTTGCACCGACCAGTTAAAAAAAAACTGTGACCCTCCAACCTAAACCAATTTCTTTTCGTCCATGAACCTATCTACGGATCTCTTAAACGCCCCCAAACTAGGCGCATTTACTACTGATGCTGGCAGGGCATTCCAATCCCTCACCACCCTCTGGGTAAAGAACCTACCCCTGACATCGGTTCTATAACTACCCCCCCTCAATTTAAAGCCATGCCCCCTCGTGCTGGATTTCTCCATCAGAGGAAAAAGGCTATCACTATCCACCCTATCTAAACCTCTAATCATCTTATATGTTTCAATAAGATCCCCTCTTAGCCGCCGCCTTTCCAGCGAAAACAATCCCAAATCCCTCAGCCTCTCCTCATAGGATCTCCCCTCCATACCAGGCAACATCCTGGTAAACCTCCTCTGCACCCTCTCCAAAGCCTCCACATCCTTCCTGTAATGTGGGGACCAGAACTGCACACAGTACTCCAAGTGCGGCCGCACCAGAGTTGTGTACAGTTGCAACATAACGCTACGACTCCTAAATTCAATCCCCCTACCAATAAACGCCAAGACACCATATGCCTTCTTAACAACCTTATCTACTTGATTCCCAACTTTCAGGGATCTATGCACACATACACCTAGATCCCTCTGCTCCTCCACACTATTCAAAGTCCTCCCGTTAGCCCTATACTCAACACATCTGTTATTCCTACCAAAGTGAATTACCTCACACTTCTCCGCATTAAACTCCATCCGCCACCTCTCGGCCCAACTTTGCAACCTGTCTAAGTCTTCCTGCAAACTACGACACCCTTCCTCACTGTCTACCACACCACCGACTTTGGTGTCATCAGCAAATTTGCTAATCCACCCAACTATACCCTCATCCAGATCATTAATAAATATTACAAACAGCAGTGGCCCCAAAACAGATCCCTGAGGTACACCACTTGTAACCGCACTCCATGATGAATATTTACTATCAACCACCACCCTCTGTTTCCTATCCGCTAGCCAATTCCTGATCCAATTTCCTAGATCACCCCCAATCCCATACATCTGCATTTTCTGCAGAAGCCTACCATGGTGAACCTTATCAAACGCCTTACTAAAATCCATATATACCACGTCCACTGCCTTGCCCCCATCCACCTCCTTGGTCACTTTCTCAAAAAACTCAATAAGGTTAGTAAGGCACGACCTACCTGCCACAAAACCATGCTGACTATCACCTATCAATTCATTACTCTCCAAATAACTATAAATCCTATCCCTTATAATTTTTTCCAACATCTTGCCGACAACAGAAGTGAGACTCACCGGTCTATAATTCCCGGGGAAGTCTCTGTTCCCCTTCTTAAACAATGGGACAACATTCGCTAACCTCCAATCTTCTGGTACTATACCAGAGGCCAACGACGACCTGAAGATCAGAGCCAGAGGCTCTGCAATCACTTCTCTTGCCTCCCAGAGAATCCTTGGATAAATCCCATCCGGACCAGGGGATTTATCTATTTTCAGACCCTCCAGAATATCCTGCACATCCTCCTTATCAACTGTAATACTGTCTATTCTACTCCCTTGCAACCCAGTGTCCTCCTCAGCTATATTCATGTCCCCTTGCGTGAACACCGAAGAGAAATATTGGTTCAATGCTTCACCAATCTCCTCCGGTTCCACACATAACTTCCCTCTGCCATCTATAACTGGCCCTAAACTTGCCCTAACCAACCTTCTGTTCTTGACATACCTATAGAACGCCTTAGGATTCTCTTTAACCCTATCCGCCAAAGTCTTCTCATGTCCCCTTTTAGCCCTTCTAAGCTCGCTCTTCAACTCCCTCTTAGCCAATCTAAAGCTTTCTAGTGCACTACCCGAGTGCTCACGTCTCATCCGGCAGCATGCCATCACTGGAAAGGAAGTGTGTCATGTGATCAAGTCTCTGTTTGACTTCAACCTGTGAGCAGAACACAGCAAACACAGCCCTGTTGCTGACATCTTCAAATATTCTATCCATGTACATGTGTTCTCATGTGCCGAGTTTAAATAAATGAACCCACAACTTGTTTAACTAATCCCTTCTGAGTGATTAGAGCCTTTATATCATTATAAAGACATGATCATGAATAGTATTGAATGGCCAAGTTGGAATGTAAGTGTACATGGGCATCAAGAGGTCACATGATAATGGTTGAGGCAGGCCATTTGGTCCATCTTAATTCCCCCAAAATGATCCTAAAGCCTTTCCCTTGTCAGAATCCAGCTGCTTCTTAAAAATTCCAGACCTTTTATGTCCCCCATCTTTATACATTGAACATGTATATGCGCTGGAAAGAGTGCAGAGGAGATTTACCAGGATGCTGCCTGGTTTGGAGGGTAGGTCATATGAGGAAAGGTTGAGGGAGCTAGGGCTGTTCTCTCTGGAGCGGAGGAGGCTGAGGGGAGACTTAATAGAGGTGTATAAAATGATGAAGGGGATAGATAGAGTGAACGTTCAAAGACTATTTCCTCGGGTGGATGGAGCTATTACAAGGGGGCATAACTATAGGGTTCGTGGTGGGAGATACAGGACGGATATCAGAGGTAGGTTCTTTACGCAGAGAGTGGTTGGGGTGTGGAATGGACTGCCTGCAGTGATAGTGGAGTCAGACACTTTAGAAACATTTAAGCGGTTATTGGATAGGCACATGGAGCACACCAGGATGATAGGGAGTGGGATAGCTTGATCTTGGTTTCAGATAAAGCTCGGCACAACATCGTGGGCCGAAGGGCCTGTTCTGTGCTGTACTGTTCTGTGTTCTGTGTTCTGTATGTCATGGAAGGAAGAATTTCCAGAGAGCAGTCCCTAAATTTACCCATAGCTAGCTTGAATCCATGTTCCTTTGTCCTTATCAAATGATATTAGTGGAGTCATTTTCTCATTTCACTTTTTCCTTTAATGATCTGACAAAGCCCACCTCACAGTTTGCCATCACTGACTATCTAAATCAGCAATGGGCATCCTAGGCTAGTGAGTGGGCCCTCATTCACCTCAATGGGCCCCAAGATTGAAATCAGGCTTGTTCATGGCCCCATGAATAAGATTAAATACGTTTAATATGCGCTGAATACTTCGTAACGATGCAGCAAAATGCTTAATCATTCATATATTAATAGAGCTATCATTAACTTAAAATCATAGAATCTTAGAATCCCATAGAATCCATACAGTACGGAAGGAGGCATTTGGCCTATCAAGTCTGCACCGAACACAATCCCATCCAGACCCTATTCCCGTAACCCCTCATATTTATCCTGCTAATTCCCTGACACTAAGGGGCAACTTAGCATGGCCAATCAACTTAACCTGCACATCTTTGAACTATGGGAGAAAACCGGAACACCCGGAGGAAACTCACACAGACACGGGGAGAATGTGCAAACTCCACACAGACAGTGACCCGAGGCCGGAATTGAACCCGGGTCCCTGGCGCTGTGAGGCATCAGTGCTAAACACTATGCCACTTGTGCCGCCCCTTCAAATGGTAAAATCAAAAGTAATATTTAGGGGGCGACCATACCGGCTCGTCACACCACCCGATGATCGGACGGGGGGAGGGTGTCGATTGGGTGAGGAGGTGTAATGTCTGGTGGGGGGGAGGGGGGGTGCATGGAGGGGGGGGGTGACATCTCCATGTGTATGCTTGTACACAGTGCACTGGGAGATTGAGGCACCTGCCCAATCCCGCCCCTACAGCTCAGCAGTTGGCTTCCCAGCATGAACAGGCTCCACCCACTCCGCCTACTGGCCAGAATCACATTTTGACTCAAAGTGCCGTATGATTGCATCTGGGAGCTCAACCAAAAAATGGGCACAGTTCTTTCATTTTCACACTCTTTCGGCACTTAGAATCTTTTTGGTAAGGTCGCCCCTTACACTTTAGACATAGAGGCTCTCACAGTCAATGCTGTGTGCAGTAAACAGGCACTTGCCCTTGCTTTATGTGTGAATCACTTCAGTCATACTGGTCAGAAAAAAAACTACACGGACGGAAATCAGCAGAATGTGGCAAACCTGCGCAACAGTTAACAAAATGTTTCATGAGCTGCACTCAGAACCCAGATGGGCCACAGGTGGCCCCCGGGCTGCAGATTACCCACCAATGACCTAGATGCACACTTGAAGACTAATACCTTGCAATATGTGTCACCCTACTGCAATATGGTTTAGAGCCACCAAAGAGAGAAGGTATAGTTTCATTTCTGTATGGTGTAAATCAGTGATAATTGGGCAGTTTCTAAAACGGGTGGCTGATAAATAAAGCCGGTTTTACTCACAGACAACTAATTGAAAATCAACCCCGAGTTTCAGAAGTTGAGATGAAAGGCAGCAATTTTCTATTGAGCTACCTGAGGTTTGCATGCAGACTAACTTGGGTGAGACAAGGAGCCATGTCCCTGCCACTCACTGGCAACTCGGTTTTTCTCTGCCAAAGCTCCAAGCTCTGGAAGTCCCTTCCTAAATCCTTTCGCCTCACAGCCTTCCTCTCTCATTCTTGAAGGCAGTGCCTAAAACCTCCCTCTTTGGCCAAGCTTTTTCTGTCCTATAACTCCTCAAGTATCTCAATATCAAATTTGATAAAGTTCTCTGAAATAGTTCCTGTTTTACTATGTTAAAGGTGCAATATAAATGCAAATCGTTGTTGTTAGAAGTCCGATATTTCTTACCTGATGTAACAACGAGCATGGAATGTTGCAAATATGGATTCAAGAATCAGTGGCAACAACGGATTTCCATCTGAGATTGCCAAGTCTCCCGGATTCCCTTGGATTCTCTGAAATTAAATATTGTTTTCCAGGACATTGGTGTGAGCAAGGCAGGAGAAAAGTCTCAGATAATTAAAAAAATACATGTTTTCCTTCCAATTTGATTAGAACACTTACTTGTATTAGCTGGTTATAGGTAAATCTGAGATGCGGAAAAAGTAATTTGACTGACAATGAAAGAGAACAAATTCAGGTAACAAACACTCTAATCGATTTCCAATTGGTGTTAGAAGGCACTGCCCAGTGCCTATCGACATAGAACACAGAACAGTACAGCACAGTACAGGCCCCTCTGCCCACGATGTTGTGCCGAACCTTTTCCGAAACCAAGATCAAGCTATCCCACTTCCTATCATTCTAATGTGCTCCATGTGCCTATGCAATAACCGCTTGAAAGTTCCTAAAGTGTCCGACTCCACTATCACAGCAGGCAGTCCATTCCACACCCCAACCACTCTCTGAGTAAAGAACCTACCTCGTACATCCCTCCTATATCTCCCACCATGAACTTTATAGTTATGCCCCCTAGTAACAGCTACATCCACCCGAGGAAATAGTCTCTGAACGTCCACTCTATCTATCCCTCTCATCATCTTATAAACCTCTATTAAGTCGCCTCTCAACCTCCTCCGCTCTAAAGAGAAAAGCCCTAGCTCCCTCAACCTTTCCTCATAAGACCTACCCTCCAAACCAGGCAACATCCTGGTAAATCTCCTCTGCACTCTTTCCAGCGCTTCCACATCCTTCTTATAGTGAGGTGACCAGAACTGCACACAATATTCCAAATGTGGTCTCACCAAGGTCCTGTACAGTTGCAGCATAACCCCACCATTCATAGCCCCAGACTACAATGTGCATGCATGTTACCATGGCAACTTTGATTCCCTGAGTTAATTGTAACACACACACATAATAGTACCATTGTCATTTTAAAAATACCAGAAGCTCAGTGATCAGATACAATTCCCTTGTCCCATCACCACTGGTGAGCCTGATCCTGACCCTGACCATTGAGTCATGGAATCATAGAATCCCTACAGAGCAGAAAGAGGCCATTCAGCCCTTCGAGTCTGCACTGACAATTCCACCCAGGCTCTACACCCGTAACCCCATGCATTTATCCTGCTCATCTCCCTGACACTCGGGAGCAATTTAGCATGGCCAATCCACCTAACCCATACATCTTTGGAACACCGGAGCACCCGGAGGAAACCCATGCAGACTTGGGGAGAATGTGCAAACTCCTCGCTAATGTGTCAATATTTTGCCGAGGGATCTGAGGAAGTGTAGCACCTCAGCAAGCTATCTGGACGCCCCACGCTTCGACAAAACCAATGAATTATACTTGAAGTGGACCAGTGTCACACTGCCAAATGATAACCTGATCCCCCTTCTGTAACCATGGTAATGTCCTCCTCTGCTGAAGGTTACATTTCTTTCAAGCATGTTGGTAAGGGTAGGGTCATCACTGAATCACAGGTTTTAGATCAATTAACAGCAGTGGAATGCTGTCTGCAATCACTAAGAGCAACTTTCTGAGGCTGTTTGATAAAGTACGGTATTGACTAGTGTGACCTATTAATGGATGCTTAAATGTGCATTCTTGCTGGAAGACCTCTTGCAAATAATAAAACTAGTTTTGTGGTCATTGAATATGAGGAGCCTGCACCACAAACACACGAGTGAATAGATTAGCTTGAGGTGTGCAGATACTGTCTGCGGCCTATAGACAACACCACAAGAAAACTATCACAGCACGTTGTCCTATCAATATTCGTATTAGATCTGGAGCAGTTTAGATAACAAGATAATATGATGTAATATTCCACATTCTGAAATATCCGTCCCTGGAAACGTTTAATCTTTGGGTGAAACACTTATATTTGACTTTCTCAAAATACGTGCATTGCAAAGGTTTTGGTATTAGCTTAAAACGTGGTTTCAATGGTATTGCTGTTTATCATAGAATCATAGAATCCCAACAGCGCAGAAGGAGTCTGTACCGTCTACATCCCACCCAGGCCCTATTCCTGTAACCCCACACATTTACCCTGCTAATCCCCCTGACACTAGGGTCAATTTAGCATGGCCAATCAATCTAACCCACGCATCTTTGGAGTGTGGGAGGAGACCGGAGCACCCGGAGGAAACCCACGCAGACACGGGGAGAATGTGCAAACTCCACACAGACAGTTACCCGAGGCCGGAATTGAACCTGGGTCCATGGCACTGTGAGGCAACAGCGCTAACCACTGTGCCACCATGCCGTCCATATGGCTGTTGTTATCTAAAAAAAAATAATCAGTAAATAAACTCATTTAATGTAGGTACTATTCTTTTCTTGATTTACTTTACTGTTCCTTATAGATTTCATAGAATCCCTACAGAGCAAAAGGAAGACCTTCGGCCCATCGAGTCTGCACCAACTCTCCAAGCGAGCACCTTACCCAGGTCCTATCCTCAAAACCCCGCTTATTTATTTTGCTAATCCCCCAGCCTACACATCTTGGGGCAATTTAGCATCACCAGTCCCCCTAACATGCACATCTTTGCACTGTGGGAGGAAACTGGGGCACCTGGAGGAATTAGATCCTTAGACAGCATCTTCCAAACCCACAACCACTTCCATCTAGAAGGACAAGGGCAGCAGATACATGGGAACACCACCACCTGCAAGTTCCCCTCCAAGCCACTCGCCATCCTGATTTGGAAATATATCGCCCTTCCTTTGTAGTCGCTGGGTCAAAATACTGGAATTCCCTCCTCAACGGCATTGTGGGTCAACCCACAGCACGTGGGCTGCAATGATTCAAGAGGGCGACTCACCACCACCTTCTCAAGGGCAACTAGGGATGGGCAATAAATGCTGGCCAGGCAGCGACACCCACGCAGACACGGGGAGAACATGCAAACTCCACACAAACAGCCGCCTAAAGCTGGAATTGAACCTGGGTCGCTGGCGCTGTGAAGCGGCAGTGCTAACCACCTTGCCACCATTCTGCCCACTCTTTCTAGTATAAGGACACGGTCCCAATGAATGCTGAACGAGGATGGGAGAGTCAAACCAAATGTAAGTCTCAAAGAAAACCAAATGAACACGATTTTTGAACGTTGCCTCAGCAACCACTTTGCAGCCAGGGCAAACGTGCAGGAAGCCAAGTATCCACATACATGTGCCATGCGTGTGTTCCTGTGTTACGTGGAATTAATCCTACTCTTGTTTGGAGGAGGGAACGTGTTGCCCCATCCAACAATTTCCCTCCATTTTCTAAGAGATTATAAAGAAAGGCTGCTTAACTTATATTTCTTTGCCCATATTTCCAGTCTTCTTTCTTTGTTTGGAATAGTCACGTTTGCATAATTTCTGTAGAGCTAATTTTCATGTCTGCAAACAAGGGTGGAGTCCATAATAGTTGCAGAATTCCTGAAAATCTTGGCTTCAGATGTGGCAGTTTGTCAAGGTTTGGGCACTGTATCATTCTAACTCCTTCTATGCTATACATCTTACCACACAAATGTCCAAAATCACTCCTGCCAAATAGTTAAAAGTCATGAATAACAGCCTATTATTTATTTTTTCCAAAAAAATCGATATAACTTCACAGGTTTCTAACGTTGACACAGTGGTTAGCACTGCTGCCTCACTGCGCCAGGGACCCGGGTTCGATTCCCGGCTCGGGTCACTGTCTGTGTGGAGTTTGCACATTCTCCCCTTGTCTGCGTGGGTTTCTTCCAGGTGCTCTGGTTACCTCTCAAGAGTCTGAAAGTGCTGGTTAGATGCATTGGCCATGCTAAATTCTCCAGGTGCCTGAGTGTGGCGACTAGGGGATTTTCACAGTAACTTCATTGCAGTGTTAATGTAAGCCTATTTGTGACGCTAATAAATAAACTTTAAACGCTAAATTCTCTTATTCCTGTGTTGGCGCAGTGGACCACCAGCAGTAGAAATATAACTGGCATCAGTTTTGCTGTTGAGGGGGGAAGGGGGGGATAGAATCAATCATTCTCAATCAATGTTCCTATACCCGTGACTCCATTCCCGATTAGTGATCCCAGTCCTGAGCAATCAACCATGCTGAAAAAAGATTTTGAATTTGATATAAAACAGAATCGGGCTTGATTCTAATCTCGCCCACAGTCAAAAAGCCCCAATGGCAGTTACTGATTGGAGTCAGGCACAAAATCACACCCACAGGACACAGAGATTGGTTGAATCCTGTGAAATTAATTAGTTAGTCCAACCCTTCAACCTCTGTGGGAGAGTGGTGGAAAAAAACTGCAAGTCTTTCTTCTAAAGACGACTCAATTTGCTGAAATTAGTTTAACACCACAGTTAAGCATTTCGATATCTCTCTTCATTTAGAATTTCATTTTTGAACTTCTAACATTTTGTGTTGAATTATATCAATTGTCCCTGATTGTAGATAATGGGAGCCTGAGATAAGCTCTACAAATGGGGCGGCATGGTGGCACAGTGGTTAGCACTACTGCCTCACAGCGCCAGACCCGGGTCCGATTCCTGCCTTGGATCACTGTCCGTGAGGAGTTTATATGTTCTCCCCGTGTCTGCATGGGTTTCCTCCGGGTGCTCTGGTTTCCTCCCGCAGTTCAAAAGACGTGCTGGTTGGGTACATTGGCCATGCTAAATTCTCCCTCAGTGTACCCGAACATGCGCTGGAGTGTGGCGACTCGGGGATTTTCACAGCAAACAAGGAAGTGGGCAGTTGTAGGTTTATCTGGACTCACAATTGCATCTTTAAACTCACTGCCCATGTAACGTCAATGATTGTCACCAAAATTATACCTGAAATGAAGTGGATGAGAATGTTCTCAGTGAGTGACACGCTGGACTAGATGTCAGACAGTTCATGACATCCTTGAATTTTCACCTACAGAAGAAACAGACGAGTGCCCTGTTGCTTTCTCAGTTACTAATTTTCCTTTCATTATGACTCGCAGTCAGCCCCGGCCCAAGATGTTGTGGATTTTGTGGTTGTCTACACCATCATTAGTGTTTGGTGGCATCACCTTACTAGCAGAGTCTGTACAATAGTTTTGTAACTATCAATTTATGCCCCTGTTCAAATGAGGACTAAGTATCAATCCCACAAGCCCTAATTGCTCTTTTTAATGCCCATCTAAAGTACGTTTAGGATCCCCGTTTAACATCTCACTGGAAGTAGACCATTTCTGTCTATACTTTACCTTCAAGTTCTGTGTTGCTTAACCACGCCACTGTGTGACTCAGAGTGCTACCAACTGACCCAAACTGAGACTCAACAGTTTCATCATCACTGCACCCAGCACTTTATTTTGTGGTCTTTCCACAACACTCACTAATTTATAAGGTTAGGTAAGCTAGCTGGCCCAAAATTATTCTTGAGTCAATTATCAGTCTGTGTGTGAACAGGAACATGGTTTGAGATAAATCTTACAAATGTTTTCTCCCAGTGTTCTGGTGAGGTATCTCACCTGCTTCCTTCTTTCAAATGCACAGCAAAGACAAGGTGCCGACGTAAACACAATGACAAAAAGGAGGCAGCGTCGCTGACCAATTCTGTACCAGAGATACAACTGGACCATAAGACGACAAGATATAGGAGTAAATTCAGCCCATCGAGTCTGCCCCGCCATTCAAGCATGGCTGATATGTTTCTCAATCTCATTCTCCCGCCTTTTCCCCGTAACCTTTGATCCCTTTACCAATCAAGAACCTATCTACCTCTGTCTTTAATAAACTCAATGACCCAGTCTCCGCAGCCTTCTGTGGCAATGAATTCCATAGATTCACTGCCCTCTGGCCGAAGAAATTCCTCCTCAACTCGGTTCTAAAGAGTCGTCCCAAACATTTCATCTCAGTAAGTCATGTGAAATGAACAAGAAAATGCTGGGAATACTCGACCGGTCAGGCAGTGCCTGCGGACAGTGTAAAAGCTCCCGGTCGATGGGCATTCAGCAGAACGAAAAGATAATAGGCAGGGTTTTCTGGCCTCACTCGCCCCAAGGCCAGAAAATCCTGCCCAAGGTCAACGGACATCTGCACGGACCGTGTCCCGCCCACCACGATTCCCGTGGTGGGCAGGACGGGAATATTCCGCCCAAGATTTTAAGAGGTTTTTATTAAGTACCAAGCCAGAGACTAGGGAGAGTGGAGGAAAGAATATTGGGGAAGGAATTCTGGAGAACTAGGAGGAAATAATAAATAGATGCATTTTCCAATGAAGGGTGATTAAAGTTTTCATAATATCACATTGGGGAATGAAAGCTTTGATTCATGCGCCCCGAAAAATAACTATTGCTTTCTTTTGCTTGCTCTGAAAGAAATCTGCTTTGTCCATAAATAGCAAGAAGAAGAATCTCTGGATTGTGATCAATGGATTCCATTCAAACTCTGATTTTTGAAATTTAAAACAAATTATGGAACAAGTCGAAAGATTACATGGGTTAAGGGTTACATGGATTGGCCACGCTAAATGTCAGGGGGATTAGCTAGGGTAAATGCATGGGGCTGTAGAGATAGGGCCTGGGTGGGATTGTAGCCGGTGCAGACTCGATGGGCCAAATGGCCTCCTTCTGCCCTGTAGGGATTCTATAATTCCATGATAATTTCCTTATATAGCACCCAGGCAAGAAGGCTTGGTGAAGAGGACATGCTGAACAAAATTCAAGCCAAAATAACTCACAATTTTCCATCCATGAAAATAAATGAATGTAGGATAGAAAGATCTTTCTTCAAACGTTCACTGAGTGTCTCTGACCTAGTAAGAAGTTTAACAACACCAGGTTAAAGTCCAACAGGTTTATTTGGTAGCAAAAGCCACACAAGCTTTCGGAGCTCCAAGCCCCTTCTTCAGGTGAGTGGGAATTCTGTCCTCTGACCTGCCAGGCTCTCACACCGAAGAGGAAGATCTTCCCCAATGACTGTTGACTTATATCCGTGCTTTTTTAATTTATTTACGGGATGTGGGCGTGGCAGGCTGGGCTAGCATTTATTGCCCATCTCTAACTGCCCTCCATTTCAGGGGGCATTTGAGAGTCAACCACATTGCAGTCAGTCAGTCTGGAGTTGCACGTAGGCCAGACCAGGTAAGGACAGCAGATTTCCGTCCCTAAAGGACATTAGTGAACCAGATAGGTTTTTACCAACTATCAAAAATGGTTTCAGGTCATCATTAAACTTGTAATTTCAGATTTTTATTGAATTCATATGCCATGCTGGGATTTGAACCCGGGTCCCCAGAGCATTATTCTGGGTCTCTGGATTACAAGTCCAGTGACAATACTACTTCGCCACTGTGAAAACAGCCAGTGCCATCAGTTGTGGGAAAGACATAGTAGTGCCCCTTGACAACTTTCCTCATTGCACACAAAAGCAATCTCTCCTTGGAGAATCTACAGAAGTAGCCATCTGTGGCAAATGATCATTTATGAATTCGTTGATGTTTTTGACCTTAATGAAACAAGTTATTTTGCCTCTTGCTTCAATGGCCACTGCGGTTTGGAGTTATTATTGGGCTGGCCTGCAGAATTCACCTCTCCAGTTCACAAATATCAGTTACAATCAATTTGATTTGATTTGATTTGATTTATTATTGTCACATGTATTAACATACAGTGAAAAGTATTGTTTCTTGCGCACTATACAGACAAAACATACCATTCATAGAGAAGGAAACGAGAGAGTACAGAATGCAGTATCGTAGGTAGGGTGTAGAGAAAGATCAACTTAATGCAAGGTAGGTCCATTCAAAAGTCTGACAGCAGCTGGGAAGAAGCTGTTCTTGAGTCGGTTGGTACATGACCTCAGACTTTTGTATCTTTTTCCCGAAGGAAGAAGGTGGAAGAGAGAATATCCGGGGTGCGTGGGGTCCTTAATTATGCTGGCTGCTTTGCCAAGGCAGCGGGAAGTGTAAACAGAGTCAATGGATGGGAGGCTGGTTTGCGTGATGGACTGGGCTACATTTATGACCTTTTGTAGTTCCTTGCGTTCTTGGGCAGAGCAGGAGCCATACCAAGCTGTGATACAACCAGAAAGAATGCTTTCTATGGTGCATCTGTAAAAGTTGGTAAGAGTCGTAGCTGACATGCCAAATTTCCTTATGAATGAATATAGAACAAAATAGTAAAATACAGACAGATAGCTAAAAATTGGAAACTCGGTTTGGGAGATGGGACATTGAGGAATGGTCAGGATAAAATGAAATGGCGGAAATATTAAATAATTATTTTACGTCAGTATTACAAAAGAGACAGATCAGGTAGACAAGATACTGGAAGAAGAGACTGGAAGTGATATACATACAAACATACAAATTAGGAGTGGGAATAAGGCCATTCAGCCCCTCAAGCCTGCTCTGCTATTCGATAGGATCATGGCTGATCTAATTTTAACCTCAACTTCACATTCCTGCCTATCCTCTCCTCCCGATAACCTTTTACACCCTCTGACCCCTTGCTTATCAAGAATCTACCAACATCTGCCTTAAAGATATTCAAAAACTTTGCCTCAACCACCTATTGAGGAAGAGAATTCCAAAGTCTCCCAGCCCTCAGGGAAAAAAAATCCTCATCTCTGTCTTAAATGGGCAACCCCTTATTTTTAAACAATGGCCCCTAATTTTGGATTCTCCTACAAGAGGAAACATCCTCTCCACAAGAGGACATGTCTTTGCAAAGCCCTGCATTAAATTATTAAAGATAAGGGTAATTCTTAATCTGGGGCAAAACCTTTTCAAGGTCATGATTTGAACTGTCAGCTAATGGGGCTGGCACGGTGGCACAGTGGCACTGCTGCCTCACAGTGCTAGAGACCCGGGTTCAATTTCTGGCTTGGGTCACAGTCCGTGTGGAGTTTGCACGTTCTCCCCATGTCTGCGTGGGTTTCCTCTGGGTGCTCCGGTTTCCTCCCACAGTCCAAAGATGTGCAGCTTAGGTGAATTGGCTGTGCTAAATTCTCCCTCAGTGCACCTGAACAGGTGCTGGATTGTGGCGACTAGGGGATTTTCACATTAACTTCATTGCAGTGTGAATGTAAGCCTACTTGTGACTAATAAATTTACTTTACTTTTAATGCAGGAAGAGAAGGTTATCATTTAATAGCCTGAATCATTATAGTTATTGAAGATTGGTAAGAGGGGAAAGTGGAAACATTCCGTAGTGTGATGAAGATTACAACAATTCCACAAACTCAGTTGTTTGAGTTCTGTTTCAGCTGCAGACTCAACTTTACTCAAGTAAAAATATAACCAGTGAATTACGAACTGCGGGGACGATTCTCCCAGCCGGCTGTGCTGCTCTGGCAGTGCAGCGGGCTGGGAGACTCAAGCAGAGGTCATTTGGCAGGCTTCGCACTGGGCGCCACGGCCTCCACAAGTCTCCGGGCGCCGGATTTCCGGCGTCATCAGCTCCGCATCAGAAATCGGCACAGAGCTGAGTAAATTATGTAGATGCTTATTTTATTATTATTTACATCTTATTAACAGGCCTGAAGACTTCAGTCCTCCATATCCACCCACCCATCATCAATTTGATTTGATTTGATTTATTATTGTCACATGTATCAACATACAGAGAAAAGTATTGTTTCTTGCACGCTACACAGACAAAGCATACCATTCATAGAGAAGGAAACAAAAGAGTACAGAATGTAGTGTTACAGTCATAGCTAGGGTGTAGAGAAAGATCAACTTAATGTAAGGTAAGTCCATTCAAAAGTCTGACAGCAGCAGGGAAGAAGCTATTCTTGAGTCGGTTGGTACGTGACCTCAGACTTTTGTATCTTTTTCCCGAAGGAAGAAGGTGGAAGAGAGTACATCCGGGGTGCAGGGGGTCCTTAATTATGCTGGCTGCTTTGCTGAGGCAGCGGGAAGTGTAAACAGGGTCAATGGATGGGAGGCTGGTTTGCGTGATGGATTGGGCTACATTCACGACCTTTTGTAGCTCCTTGCGGTCTTGGGCAGAGCAGGAGCCATACCAAGCTGTGATACAACGCGAAAGAATGCTTTTCATGGTGCATCTGTAAAAGTTGGTGAGAGTCGTAGCTGACATGCCAAATTTCCTTAGCCTTCTAAGAAAGTAGAGGCATTGGCGGGCTTTCTTAACTATAGTGTCAGCATGGGGGGACCAGGACGGATTGTTGGTGATCTGGATACCTAAAAACTTGAAGCCCTCAACCCTTTCTACTTCATCCCCATTGATAGAGACAGGGGCATGTTCTCCTTTACGCTTCCTAATGACAATCTCCTTCTTTTTGTTGACATTGAGGGAGAGATTATTGTCGCTACACCAAGCTGGCAGTCCTGTCACCTTCGTATTTGCACTGGAAGTATGAAGGCTACAAACTGTGAAGAGGACTCAAAATGGAGGTAAAAGTAATAAACAATCATTTCAGACCAGGAAAGGAGGAAGGCTGTGCATACTGCAGGGGGCAGTGTTCCATGGGGGGGATCGACAATGGGGTCTGGAGCTTCCATTGAGCTGGTGGCCTCTGCATGTTGACACAAAGGCATTGGCAAAATGTTGGCAAGTCCAAAAGATTGCCCCAGTCTACATCCCAGCCCACCCGCTGACAATCATGCATGGGTGACAAGAACAATACATTTGTGATAGGTTGGAGAGGAAGAGAGATTTATAGTCAAAAGGACCATCCTGCAGTTTGGGCTCACATCTCAATCTTAAGCTGAAAAAGAGAAACAGCTGGCCTCCCTGCAAACGGTGGAATATTATATTGAAATATTATTTTTGTGGGGCTAGAGGCAGCAGGAATGGTCATTAATGTGCAGAGGAGTTGACTAGTTTCCCTCCCGCCCTCCTCAGCTGCAGAGCTGCCTTGGAGTACTGGATCAGTAGCTTGTCAGAAGCGTGCAAATCAGACCTGCCCAACATCCATTGTGTAGCTCGACAGAAAATTTACAGCCATGTTGTAAAATCTATCCTTGAGTACAGAAAAATCATGTAGATCAAGCTACTGAAACATATCGGGAAAAGTCAAGCTGGCTTTCCAGTTCGTTGGCACATTGGATACTGCCAAGCAAGTAGCTTATTTGCATCAAATATTTCTACCTTCCAACTCCTTTAATTTAGGCAATCGACCACGGTCACAGGTTTGATCTCATTTGCTTTGAATTGGCTGGCCTTGGCTAGCTGAGGTGCTGTAATTAACCTGAGTGGTTTTGGGATCGAAGAGGTGTGGATCAATTTCCTACACCAAATTGTCATCCAATGACATGAGGGCAATTCAACTGTAACGATCACCAAAGTGAATGACATGACAACACCGGCTGAATATAAGAAGAGGAAACTTGGAAAGGCATCCAAGGGCCAAAAGAACCCTACTTCAGCATGTCCAAGCTCCATCAGCTTAAAAGAGGCAAAATGGGGAGTGGGGGTGGTGGGGGTGGGGAGTGGGGGTGGTGGGGGTGGTGGGGGTGGGGAGTGGGGGTGGTGGGGGTGGGGAGTGGGGGTGGTGGGGGCGGGGAGTGGGGGTGGTGGGGGCGGGGAGTGGGGGTGGGGGTGGTGGTGGTGGGGGCGGGGAGTGGGGGTGGTGGTGGTGGTGGTGGTGGGGGCGGGGAGTGGGGGTGGTGGGGGCGGGGAGTGGATGCACTAACTTGCACCATTCAGCCATCCCCGCTTTGCTCACTAATCCATCATTGGTTCTTAATATGACAACGCCTCAATTTTAAAATACTTGTGTAAGTTTCCAAATCCCTCCATGGCCTCGCCCTTCCCTATTTCCACAACCTCCTCCAGTCCTCCAGTACTCTGAAATCTGTGCAGTCCTCCAATCTGGCCTCTTGTACATTCCTGGTTTACTTTTCTCTATCATTGGGGTTTGTGCCTTCAGCTGACTGGGTCCCCAAGATCTGGGATTCCCTCCCTTCACCTCTCCGCTCTCTATCTATTTCTCTCTCCGCCTTGAAGATTAAAACCTACCTGCTGGACCAAGTCTTTGGTCACCTGCCCTAATATCTTCTTATACGCCTCAGTATCACATTTTGTTTGTTATGCTCCTGTGAAATAGCCTGGGATGTTTTGTATGTCAACGGCACAGTATAAAAGGGGCCGCACCGTGGCACAGTGGTTAGCATTGCTGCCTACGACATCAGGAACCCGGGTTCTATTCCCAGCTTGGGTCTATGCAGAGTCTGCACATTCTCTCCATGTCTTTGTGGGTTTCCTCCGGGTGCTCTGGTTTCCTCCCATAGTCCAAAAGATGTGCTGGTTAGGTGCATTGGCCGTCCTAAATTCTCCCTCAGTGTACCCAAACAGGCGCCGGAGTGTGGCGACTAGGGGACTTTCACAGTAACTTCATTGCAGTGTTAATGTAACCCTACTTGTGACAACAATAAAATAACTCACACATTTACTCTATGATTTATTTTATTCTTGTCACAAATAGGCATGCATTAACACTGCAATAAACTTTAATGAACTTTAAATAACGCTGGTTTGATGTTATTATCTTATCAGGAACAACATTCTGATAAGAGACATTCATAAGTATGATATTGAATCCTCCATAAAATTAATTTATTCAGTAATTCAAAGAAACTAATTGGATTATAATCCCATTTTCTGAAAATAAAAATTTGAATTATTCAAATTAAGTGGAGTTAATTTTAACTTGGGTGAAATAGTGTCCAACAGAGGATGGTGAATCAGCTGTCATTTTAAATCTCCGATATGTATTTTATTCCTGCCACAATTATTCCCAGTGGCTCAAATTACCAATAAATGATGAGGTGGCCAAGTGGTTAAGGCGATGGACTGCTAATCAATTGTGCTTTGCACGCGTGGGTTCGAATCCCATCCTCGTCGGTGATGCATTTGCTCTGCCTCCTTATTGTGAGTGAACTAATGATTTGGTTAGTGTTTGGGTGGCACGGTGGCACAGTGGTTAGCACTGCTGCCTCACAGCGCCAGGCACCCGGGTTCAATTCCCAGCCTGGGTCACTGTCTGTGTCGAGTTTGCATGTTCTTCCCGTGTCTGCGTGGGTTTCCTCCGGGTGCTCCGGTTTCCTCCCACAGTCCGAAAGACATGCTAGTTAGGTGCATTGACCTGTGCAGGTGTCGGAGTGTGGCGACTAGGGGAATTTCACAGTAACTTCATTGCAGTGTTAATGTAAGCCTTACTTGTGACTAATAAATGAACTTTACTTTTAAATTGAACTTAATTCTGCAATTCTGACATACTCAATATTATTTTTTTAACAGCTGCTGATGGATATTCAGCATTTTCTGTTTTTATTCCTGAACCAACAAAGTGTAAACAAAAAGTTTTAGCAATACCCCCAAATTGTTGTTACAAATCTGAATTGAGTTTTTCAAAGGTTTTTCAAAACCTACCCTGGATTCCCATTTTGTACTGGATGGCTTTGTATATAAAGACTGAGAAATTGCACTGACCCTCAAATAATATCATCAGGACTGAATCTTAAAAGTAAAAACTTTATTTATCAGTCACACTGCAATGAAGTTATTGTGAAAATCCCCTAGTCACCGCACTCTGGTGCCTTTTCGGGTACACTAAGGGAGAATTTAGAACGGCCAATGCAACTAACCTGCACATCTTTGGACTGTGGGAGGAAACCAGAGCTCCCGGAGGAAACCCACGCAGACATGGGGAGAATGTGCAGACTCCACACAGACAGTGACCCAAGCCGGGAATCAAATGCAGGTTCCTGGTGCTGTGAGGCAGCTATGCTATGTACTGTGCCACTGTGCCACCCCTGCACAGTATCCAGATTCAAAGGGACATATTCGAAGGCGGCGGGGTGGCGGGCTGGTGGGGTCGGGGGTGGGGAGGAGGGGTGATGGGGAGGTGGGTGGAATCACATTTAACTAAGCGAGTGGCCAGCCCCTCAAATTCCTCCTCAACCAGCCAACCTGCTCCTCATATTGCTTGGCGGTCGGTAAGGTCTGAGGCAATCCTTCCACCATTAGGCCTATTAAGATTCTTAAGTGGCCAGTTAGTTGCCATTTAAGAAGCTTATTCTCCCTTCACTGCGATAACTTATGTAGCTGGAAAAGGAATGGAGAAGGACAACTAACTTGGCAGGTTTCACTTTGTGTGTCCTTTGTGGGCACCCAACGTTTATTAGTGTCACAGGTAGGCTTACATTAACACCGCAATGAAGTCACTGTGAAAATCCCCTAGTCGCCACACTCCGGTGCCTGTTCCGGTACACTGAGGGAGAATTTAGCACGGCCAATGCACCTAACCAGCACGTCTTTTGGATTGTGGGAGGAAACCGGAGCACCCGGAAAAAACCCACGCAGACATAGGGAGAACATGCAGAATCCGCACAGACAGTGACCCAAGCCAGGAATCGAACCTTGGTCGCTGGCGCTGTGAGGCAGCAGTGCTTTTCACTGTGCCACCTGTGCCCATTGGGGGTAACACCCCAGGAACGTCGTCCCCAACTCCTTCCCCCCGCAGTTTCTGCTTCACTCAGCCTCTAATCTTCTTATATGTCTCAGTATCAAATTTTGTTTGTTATGCTCATAGAATCCCTACAGTGCAGAAGGAGGCCATTCGGCCCATCAACTCGGCATCGACCACAATCCCACCCAGATCCGATTCCCGTAACCCCACATATTTACCCTGCTAATCCCCCTGACACTAGGGTCAATTTAGCATGGCCAATCAACCTAACCCGCACATCTTTGGAGTGTGGGACGAAACTGGAGCACCCGGAGGAAACCCATGCAGACACGGGGAGAATGTGCAAACTCCACACAGACAGTGACCTAAGCCGGGATTCAAACCCGGGTCCCTGGCACTGTGCTAACCACTGTGCCACCGTACCACCCTGTGAAGTATGGCAGGATGTTCTGTGTGTCAATGGCACAATATGAATGTCGGAGGATTGATGTTGTTTTCGTAAAGACGCGCAATCAGGAACAGCATCCCACTGCCACTGGGGTCACCAAATCATCCCTGACCAAAATGCTCAGATTTAGCTGAAGTCTGGGATTCATCTTCAGTTCATCTGCTCGATACCCCCCATCGAGTCAGCATTAGCCACTCTTGTGGGTGGGATTTTCTGTCCCTGAGCAGCAGAAGTCCCACTCTTAACTCATTGAGGTCACCCCTGACGTATTATCATTGAGAGGAAGCCGTGTTTAAAGTTGACATGGTGCTGGCCAACATTTTAACTGGGGCCCATCGCCTCAAGATGAAGGATCAGCCAAGATTAGGACTGAGATGTGGAGGGTTGTGAATCTTTAGAGTTCATTGCCCCAAGGGGGTATAAATCTTCAGTCAGTGAGTATGAGACTCAGAGATTTTTGGCAACCAAGGAAATCAAGTGCATGAAGTTAGGGTGGAAAGGTCACATCAGCCATGATCATATTGAATGGCAGAGTAGATTTAGGAGATGTGCAACTGGCTTTTGCTCTGATTTCTTACGTTCATGTTCCTTCTTTGTGCTCATTAATTGAATATAACCAACTGGGAAATCTCCTCATGTGTCTCAAGCAGCCATAAGTTTAAAAGAACACTTTCTTCAGGAAGAAGCCTGTGCAAAGCTATCACTCTGTCAGGACAGAGCGAGGAAGTAAAGGAAAGGGCGGCACAGTTCACAGTGGTTAGCACTGCTGCCTCACAGCGCCAGGGACCCGGGTTCGATTCCTGGCTTGGGTCACTGTCTGTGTGGAGTTAGCACATTCCCCCTGTATCTGCGTGCATTTCCTCTGGGTGCTCCGGATTCCTCCCACAGTCCAAAGATATGTTAGATGGATTGGCCGTTCTAAATTGCCCCTTAGTTTCAGGGGGACTAGATAGGGTAAGTGCAAGGTGTTATGGGGATAGAGCCTGGGTGGGATTGTGGTCGGTGCAGACTCGATGGGCCGAATGGCCTCCTACTGCACTGTAGGATTCTATGATTCTAAAGACTTGTATTTCATGACCTCAAGCTGTCCCAAAGTGCTTTACAGTCAATGAAGGACTTTGGAGGTGTCGTCACTGTTGTAATGGAGGAAATGTGGCGCCAAATTGGTCAAGGCAAGTTCCCACGAAGCAGCAAGCGAAAGATAAAGGCAAAATACTGCAGATGCTGGAATCTGAAACACAAACCAAAAATGCTGCAAAATTTCAGCGGGTCTGACAGCATCTGTGGAGAGAAAATAGAGTCAAGTCACCAGCTCTGACGAAAGATCACCCAGACTCAAAACATTGGCTCTATTCTCTCTCCACAGATGCTGTCAGACCTGCTGAGATTTTCCAGCATTTTCTGTTTTTTTGTGCGAGAATTAAAAGATAATCTGTCTCTTCGTGATGTTGATTGAGGGATAAATATTGACCAGGTCATTAGGGAGAACTTTTGAGGTTTAAAGTTTATTTATTATTGTGACAAGTAGACTTACGTTAACGCTGCAATGAAGTTACTGTGAAAATTCCCACATCACCACACTCCGGCGCCTGTTCGGGTACACTGAGGGAGAATTTAGCATGGCCAATGCACCTAATCAGCACGTCTTTCAGAAACCCACACAGACACGGGGAGAACGTGCAGACTCCACAAAGACTGTGACCCAAGCCGAGAATCAAACCGGGGTCTCTGGCGCTGTGAGGCAGCAGTGCTAACCACTGTGCCGCCATGCCACGCCCTACTCCCTACTCTTCTTCAAAATAATGCCATGGGATCTTTGTCATTAGCCTGAAAGGACATCGGGGGCCTCATCAGATCTCTAACGGCACAGCACACCATGCGTACCGCATTGAAGAACTGCACAGTGTTTTCGCTATAATGGCATCAGGCACAAGTGCTGTGATTAATGTCAGCAGGTCATACAGTTGGACGATTTTCAATAAAATGTCCCCAATGCTTTTCCTTTTAAATGATGACAGCTCCCTTTAAAATGCCTTGTAGACCAAAGCTCACTAAGGCATGCAACACAACAGTAGTCAGCAAGTCTGACATAATCTGCAGAATAATTACACTTTTAAACAGGTCTGAAGGTCTCATTCTACACTGGCGTCTTTGAAACTGTTGATACATTGTTATATTGAAAATTACAGGAAACTCAATGCAAAGCTGGATTGCCCAATTTGTCCCTGTGGAGGTTTTGTCATCAAGGACCCTATTGTATTATTATCCTCCTGTCAGGTAGAACTCCTTATGTAAAATAAATTCCCTAGATAGGAGAGGAGTTGAATTCTACGCTCGATGAAGTGAGAGAGGCTTTTTCTGGGAACACTACAACACTAATTCTAAGCACCCTTTCTTAGCCCTAGTGGAGGACAGAAGCAAAGTAAACATAGAACATAGAGACTGGAAGCAGGAGTAGGCCATACGGTCCTTTGAGCCTGCTCCACCATTCATTATGATCATGGTTGATCATCAAATTCAATATCCTGATCCTATTCTCCATCCCATATTCCTTGGTCCCTTTAGCCCCAAGAGTTATATCTAATTTCTTCTTTAAATCACACAATGTTTTGGCCTCAACTACTTTCTGTGGTAGTGAATTCCACCACTCTCTGAACAATGAACAAAGAACAAAGAAAATTACAACACAGGAACAGGCCCTTCGGCCCTCCAAGCCTGTGCCAACCATGCTGCCCGACTGAACTAAAACCCCTAACCTTCGGGGGACCGTATCCCTCTATTCCCATCCTATTCATGTATTTGTCAAGACGCCCCTTAAAAGTCACTATCATATCAGCTTCCACTACCTTCCCCGGCAGCGAGTTCAGGGACTCACCACTCTCTGTGTAAAAAAACTTGCTTCGTACATCTCCTTTAAACCTTGCCCCTCGCACCTTAAACCTATGCCCCCTAGTAATTGACTCTGGGAAACAGCTTCTGACTATCCACTCTGTCCATGCCCCTCATAATCTTGGAGACTTCTATCAAGTCACCCCTCAACCTCCGTCGCTCCAGTGAGAACAAACCAAGTTTCTCCAACCTCTCCTCATAGCTCTGGGTGAAGAAATTTCTCCTCATCTCAGTCTTAAAAGATTTACCCCTTATCCTCAAACTATGACCCTGGTTCTGGCTGCACCCTGCTGCAAAACAGGCCTCATTCCCATCTCACATGGGCGCCCCTGCTACTTTGACTATTTTCCATTCAAGAGATGTCCCATGCCCTCTCTGAGTGAAGTGAACTAGTAAGAAAGAAGAAGGAGCAGCGAGCACTCCGAAAGCTAGTGGCTTGTGCTACCAAATAAACCTGTTGGACTTTAACCTGGTGTTGTGAGACTTGTCACTGTGTTTACCCCAGTCCAACGCCGGCATCTCCACATCATGAAGTGAACTACTCAGTGCCAATTAGGGCTAAATTTGAGTTTGTTTTGTTATGTAAACACAAGCCACTAGGAACAGAGTTGAGTTTGTTCACACTCTTTACACATGCGGGACTCCTGTAGACAGGGGGTGACTTTGCACTCCTGAGTTTGGGCTGGATTTGAAAGCAGATCCCAAAAGACTAGTGTCGACCTTCAATCGGAAAGAAATTAAAAATAAAGTAGGGAGTGTAACAAAGGTTCACATCGACTGATTCCTGGTATGACAGGATTGTCCAATTAGTAAGAGATTGAGGGGACTGGCTGTGTATTCTCCAGAGTTTAAAAAAGATGATCTCGTTGAAACTTACAAAATTCTGACAGGGTAGATGCAAGAAAGATGTTGACATTGGGTAGAGGGGTATAGAAGGAAGGGACACATTCTCAGAATAAGAATTTGAGCCATTTTTTTGATTTGATTTGATTTGATTTATTATTGTCACCTGTATTAGTATACAGTGAAAAGTATTGTTTCTTATATATCACTATACAGATAAAGCATACCATTCATAGAGAAGGAAAGGAGAGAGTGCAGAATGTAGTGTCATAGCGAGGGTGTAGGGAAAGATCAACTTAATGCGAGGTAGGTCCATTCAAAAGTCTGATGGCAGCAGGGAAGGAACTGTTCTTGAATCGGTTGGTACGTGACCTCAGACTTTTGTATCTTTTTCCCGACGGAAGAAGGTGGAAGAGAAAATGTCAGGGGAGCGTGGGGTCCTTAATTATGCTGGCTGTTTTGCCGATGCAGCGGGAAGTGTAGACAGCGTCAATGGACGGGAGGCTAGGACTGGGATGGAGAGGAATTTCTTCATTTAATAGCTGGTAAATCTTTGGAATTCTTTACCCCAGAGGGTTGTGGAGGCTCAGTGTTGAGTATGTTCAAGACAGAAATTAATAGATTTCTAGACCTTTAAGATATCAAGGGATCTGGGGAGAGTGCAGGAAAATGGCGTTGAACTAGAAGATCAGTCATAATTTAGTTGAATGGTGGAGCAGGTTCAAAGGGCCAAATGGCCTATTTCTGCTCCTATATCCTATTTCTCAGACCTATATTTATATAACACCTTTCACAACCTCAAATGTCCCAAAGTACTTTACAGCCAATGAAAGACTTTTTGAAGTGCTATCACTGTTGTAATGTAAACCCAGTTTCTTTGGTGAAGGGAACATTTCATGCTGAGTGTGTTTCCTCTAACCCCTTTACTGTTACACATAAAAACAGAAGAAATAGGAGCAGGAATAGGCCCTACTGCCTCTGAAGTCTGCTCCATCGTTCAGTGAGTTCATATTTGGTCTGATCTTGACCTCTTCACTTTCGTACAGTTCAACAATCTGTTTGTTTTGTCCTTTAATATATTGATGACAATCTCTGATGTAGAGAATTCCACAGATTGCCTCAGAGGGAAGAAATTTCTCCTCATCTCTATCTTCAATGGACCATTCCTTATTCTGAAATGGTCCTCCATGTTCTAGATTCCCCTGCTGCATATTTTATAAGGATTAGAGCTATGTAGAGATGACACTAGTTGTGTAACACGTTTTATTCACAGTGCTTTGAAATATTCTTATGCTTACAGCTCAACTTCTAGTAGTTTCTGTCTGTCTTTATTAACTCTGAGTCAATACCCAAGATTAACCAACCAACCACAGTGAGTATAGATCAGTTACCAGACTCACTGGGTGGAATTTTCCCATCACACCCAGCACGGGAATTGTAGCAGGCAGGACAGGACCATGCAAATGTTTCTTGACCCCAGATGGGATTTCCCGGTCTTGAGGTGAGCGTGGCCAGAAAAGTCCACCCACATAATTGAATACAGAACCATTGAACCATTGACCAATAGGGGCTGGATTTTCTGTGAAGTGGGATGTCCTGGAAGTCCTTTAAAAGTAACATCTCGGACCCAATTCTACGATTGGGGAAACATCCACACAGCATCTACAGCCCCATCAGATTTGTAGTTTTTCAACAAAATTAACTCTAAATCTTCTAAACTCCAATGTGCATTGGACCAACCTAGTTAATCTGTCCTCATAAGACAACCCCTTTACCCCAAAACTCAGCTCAGCGAACCTTCTCTCAACTGTTTTCAATACAAGTTGATACCTCCTTCAATCAGGTGACTAAAACAGTATACAGCACTCTTGGTGCCGCAACACCAACAGAATTCCCTACTTTTATACTCCATTCCCATGCAATAATGACCATTGACCTTCCTAATTTCTTAACTCAACTCACAAATTACAAATGGCCTTGCATGATATTAATAATTATTATTTTATTCATGGGATGTGAGTGTCGCGACTGCGCCCGCATTTATTGCCCATCCCTAATTGCCCTTAAACTGAGTGGTTTGCTGGGCCACTTCAGAGGGGTATTTAAAAGTCAACTGCACTGAGGTTATTCATACTCTTTTCACATGTAACCAGGGTGAACTTGCATTGCTAAGTTTGGGCTAGATTTGAAACCCAAAAGACGCTGCAGTGGATCTAGAGTCACATATAGGCCAAATTCAAATCCGCGTGTTTCCCAACTGGAAACCATGGATGAACAAGGATATCCACTGCTTGCTGAAGTCCAGGTCTGAGGCGTTCAAGTCATGCGACCCTGACCTATACAAGAAAGCCAGATATGATCTACAGAGATCCATCAAAGATGCCAATAGAGAGTATCGGACCAAGCTAGCGTCCCAGGCTAACAACACAGACTCCCGCCAACTCTGGCAAGGTCTGCAGGACATAACAGGTTACAAGATGAAGAAGGGTAAAATCACTGGCTCCAATGCATCCTTCCCCAATGAGCTCAACACATTCTATACCCACTTGAGCAAGATGTCAGCGAGAGCAGACCCTCCATTCCGGAAGCCTTGGATGAAACTGTATCCGAGGTCACCATTGCCGATGCCAGAGCAGCCTTCTCAAAAGTCAACCCATGGAAAGCAACTGGCCCGGATGGGGTACCTGGACAAGCACTCATGGACCTTCTGGCAGGGGTATTCGCAGACATCTTCAACCTTCCTTTACAACAATCTGAGGTTCCTATCTGCTTCAAGAAGACAACCATCATCCTGGTACCAAGGAAAAGCCAGACAGCGTGCCTTAATGACTTTCATCTGGTGGGTCTGACATCCATCATTATGAAGTGCTTCAAAAGGTTAGTCATGGCACAAATCAATACCTGCTTCCCAGACTGCCTGGATCCACCACAGTTTTCCTATCACTGCAAAAGGTCCACAGCAAACGCCATCTCCCTGGCCCTACACTCAAACCTGGAACACAGGCTTGGAGGGCCGAAGGGCCTGTTTCCTGTGCTGCACTGTTCTTTGTAACACCTAGATAACAAAGACATCTATGTCAGACTCCTAGTCATAGACTACAGCTCAGCCTTCAACACCATTATTTCTACAAGACTCATCTCCAAACTTCATGGCCTCGGGTTCAGCTCCTCCCTCTGCAACTGGATCCAAACTTCCTAACCCACAGACCACAATCAGTAAGGATAGGCAACAACACCTCCACCACGATCATCCTCAACACTGGTGCTCCGCAAGGCTGTGGGTTCAACCCTTTACTATACTCCTTATACACCTCTGACTGTATGGCCAAATACCCCACCAACTCCATTTTCAATTTTATTGATGACACCACCATAGTGGGTCTGATCTCAAACAAGGGCGAGACACACTGCAGGAAAGAGATAGAGAATCTGGTGAACTGATGCGACGACAATAATCTCTCCCTCAATGTCAACAAAACAAAGGAGATAGTCATCGACTTCAGGAAGTGTAAAGGAGAACATGCCCCTGTATACATAAATGGGGACGAAGTAGAAATGGTCGAGAGTTTTTAGGTGTCCAGATCACCAACAAACAGTTCTGGTTCCTTCATGCAGATGCTATAGTTAAGAAAGCCCACCAATGCCTCTACTTTTTCATGAGACTAAGGAAATTTGGCATGCCTGCTACAACTCTCACCAACTTCTACAGATGCATCATAGAAAGCATTCCTTCTGGTTGTATCACAGCTTGGTATGGCTTCTGCTCTGTCGAAGACTGCAAGAAACTACAAAGGGTCATGAACGAAGTCCAGTCCATCACTCAAACCAGTCTCCCATCCATTGATAAAAACACACAATATTGCAGATGCTGGAAGCTGAAACAAAAACAGAAAAATGCTGGAAGTTCTCAGCAGGTCTGACAGCATCTGTGGAGAGAGAATAGAGCCAATGTTTTGAGTCTAGGTGACACTCTGACAAAGGGTCATCTAGACTTGAAACGTTGGTTCTATTCTCTCTCCACGGATGCTGTCAGACCTGCTGAGATTTTCCAGCATTTTTCTGTTTTTGCTCCCATCCATTGACTCTGTCTTCACTTCCTGCTGTCTTGGAAAAGCAGCCGGCATAATCAAGGACCCCACACACCTCAGGCATGTTCTCTTCTCCCTTCTTCCATTGGGAAGAAAATACAAAAGTCTGAGGTCACGTACCTACCGACTCAAAAACAGCACCATCCCTGCTGCCAACAGACTTTGAATGGACCTACCTCACATTCAGTTGATCTTTCCCTACACCCTAAGTATGACTGTAACATAACATTTTGCACTCTCTCGTTTCCTTCCCTATGTACGGTATGCTTTGTCTGTATAGCGCGCAAGAAACAATACTTTTCACTGTATACTAATACATGTGACAATAATAAATCAAATGAAGTCAAAATTACCATCTCTAAAGGGTATTAAAGAACCCAGATTTACAACAATCAATTCAAGATCATCATTAGACCTTTTAATGCCAGATTTTTTATTCAACTCAAAACCGCTGATGGGATTCGAACTCGGGTCCCCAGGTCTCTGGATTACTCGTCCAACAACAAAGCCTCCCTTCCAATAAATATGGGGAAGCAGTCGTATGAAATTCCTCTCTCCTTCATTTTAACAATAAACATTCCTTCAAAAGAAGCCAGCCTTTGTTAAAATAACAGAGGACTGTCATGCAAACACGTCAACTCATTCATCACTGATATTACACAGGACTTCCTTGAGCACAAAAGCATCATACTTTCCTCATCAAGCCTGCTGCAGTGTGAAAGACAGTCATGATTTCAATCAGGCCTGGCTTCGCATCACGATTTCATCTGCTCTTGATGTAATGTTAACTGACGTTTCCCACATAGGCTGGTACAAGTCTGATCTATCCCCTGCCACCGCTAATAACTGTCCCTGATACAAACGGCTGGTGCTGATTTAATTTTACAGTTTTCCATCCTTAACTAATTACAGGCATTCATTCTGAATCAGTTATCTGATGCTCACAACCTGTAATTCAATGTGAGTAGGAGACAGGTAACCAGCATCTATCTAATTCTGGGCTGTTTAACAATAATGAAAGTCAGGTGTACTAGTTTTAATATTGCTGCAGGAAATGCAGGTTCCTGAATTCAAAAGCATCTTTCACGTTCTTTTCTCTAACCAGATTTGAAATGATTACTTTGTAATGACAGGGTTTATTAAAGACTACATTCCTTACTTCATTAAGGCTGAAAAGCTTTATGTTTGAAATGAAGCTTGTCTAGACAAAATATTTATCAAATCAACGTACGAGTATTATGGGGATCAAAATACCTGCTGCAGGTATCTTTAAAAGAATTTAAATGCTTTGTGCAATCTAATTATTGTTTATAAGGTTGAAGATATTTTAGGAGGATTCCCTCAACGCTGTCAATAACCCACGTGAGACGAATCCAACTCGGTGAAGGGGTCAGAATTTAGGCCTGTTTTTGAGCCGAGTAAGAAGTCTCACAATACCAGGTTAAGTTGGACTTTAACCTGGTGTTGTGAGACTTCTTACTGTGCTTACCACAGTCCAACGCCGTGACTACCATTGAGCCGAGAGTCAGGGCAGCAAACAACCCTGCAGCGAGGCCTCAGGCCCTTCTCTTGAAATTGGGCCTGGGCAATGCAGAGGAGGCTATGCAAGCGGGTCGTGTGGGGGTTTGGTGCAGGGGTGGAGCATGAAGGTGGGCCTGATTAGGGTCACCTCGGTGGTTCGGGCAAGGGGTCCCAACGGGATGGCCCCAATGCCCCGATGCTGACGACCCATGTTGGGGAAATATGCTACCGTTGAGGGGCGCAGGGGGTCCCAATGTCCATGAGGGGAGGGAGGTGGTCTCCCAATGCACTGTGAGATTCAGCCGCCATTGCAAAAAGGTGCCCGAGCTCTCTGCAGCTGAACTCACCTGTACGTTTAGCCACCCACCCCCCCCCCTCCCCCTACTCCTCTCCAATACTGGGGTGCAACTCACCACTCTCGCAAAAAATCACTGAATGTGGGACGATAGCAGTCTGCGGCGTGCCTGATGGACGTGTGCGGATCACTCCGGTTTTCTCGCCATTATGACACTTGGGGTTTGATGGGGAAAATTCCACCCATTATTTCACTCATCGCTAAACCATATTGTGACATACAGCGTAGCTGCTGAATATGAATATGAAACAGGAAAAACGGGTGCTGCAAGGCACTTTCCCAGTGTAGACACTGTATTCAGCAATGAATGTACGACGTGAGTTCTCAAGCTTTCCGCATCAATCATAAATATGTTAAGCTGGGAGGGAGTTGAGCATATACAGAATGAGGAAGTCGACTTCAACCTTGACATTGTCTCAAGTTTATTTATTAGTGTCACAAGCAGGCTAACATTAACACGCAATGAAGTTACTGTGACATTCCCCTCATCGCCGCATTCCGGTGCCTGTTCGGGTACACGGAGGGAGAATTTAGCACGGCCAATGCACCCTAACCAGCACGTCTTTCGGAGTGTGGAAGGAAACCGGAGCATCCAGAGGAAACACACGCAGACATGGGGAGAAGGTGGAGACTCCACACAGACAGTGACCCAAGCCAGGAATTGAACCCGGGTCCCTGGCGTTGTGAGGCAGCGGTGCTAACCACTGTGCCACCGTGCTGCGGATCTGTGTTTCATTAAGAGCGGAGCCGGATGGTGTCTTGTGTTCACAGAGCATCACATCACAGTTCAGGCTCTCGACTCCTCCCATTTCCCCAAATGGAAAGTTCCTGAACGCAAGCGGGTTCTCAACATAAAGCACGAACAACAAATTGCATTTACATAGCAGCTTTAATGGTGTGAAACATAAGGTGCTTCATTGGAATGTTAACAAACAAAAATTGACAGAGTCACGTAACAAGATATTAGGACAGGTGACCAAAAACTTAGAATCATGGAATTCCTATAGTGCAGAAGAGACCATTCTGCCCATCAAATCTGCATCAACTCTCTGACAGAATATTTTATCCAGGCCTTCTCCCCTGCCCTAGCCCCATAACCCCACACATTTATCTTAGCTAATCCATCCAATCTGCACATCTTTGGACACTAAGGTTAATTTAGCATGGCCAAACAACGTAACCCGCACATCTTTGGACTGTGGGAGGAAACCAGAGGACCCGGAGGAAACCCACGCAGACACAGGGAGAACGTGCAAACTCCACACGGGCAATGACCCAAGCCGGGAATTGAACCCGGATCCCGGGAGTTGTGAGGCAGCAGTGCTAACTACTGTGCTACCGTGCCGCAAACACTTGGTCAATGAGGTAGTGTTTAAGGAACGTCCTAAAGGAGTAAAGACAAATAGAGAAGTGAAAAGGTTTGGGTAGCAAATTCCGGATTTCAGCATCCAGCACCAGGCAGAATTAAGGTCTTGGGGAAGAGAAATCACAAGATGTTAACGTCTGGGTGGCACGGTAGCACAGTGGTTAGCACTGCTGCCTCACAGTGTCAGGGACCTGGGTTCGATTCCCAGCTTGAGTCACTGTCTGTGCAGAGTCTGCATGTTCTCCCCATGTCTGCGTAGATTCCTTTCAGGTGCTCCGGTTTCCTCCCACAGTCTGAAAGACGTGCTGGTAAGGTGCATTGGCCGTGCTACATTCTCCCTCGGTGTACCTGATCAGGCGCCAGTGTGTGGCGACTAGGGGATTTTCACAGTAACTTCACTGCAGTGTTAATGTAAGCCTACTTATGGCACTAATAATAAATTAAAAATAAATAAACTCTGCTGCTTTCTATGTGTTTCCCATTAGCCTACATGAAATGCACAGTGCACTGGATCTAAGTAAGGCGGTCTTTTGACATAATGGATTGTGTCCCTATCTCTGAGCCAGAGGGTCTGGGTTCAAGGCCCACTCCAGGACTTGATGGCCAAGGAAGGTGCATTCATAACATGGGCAACAGCTTAAGTATTAACCTTCAAAATCCTTCCAACACACGCCAATGACAGGCGGTGAGTGTGGGAGGGATTCCCCCTCAAGCCAAAAGCCCCTGGAAACAGACTAGCGATCTGTTCTAGGTAAAACCCGCGATGGGACCAAACAAAAGTCTGCCTTGTGCACCACTAGGTGCAGGAAGAGAAACAACAACAAACAACTGGATATACATCATTACTGTTCCTCTCTTCTCCCCCACCAAGCCAGGTCACCTCGCCACCAGCCTGTCCCGTGCGGGAAGGAACTGTGCCAATGAATAAAATGGGAAAGGTGAAGTAAAAAAGAAATGATCAAACTTCTGCCCAGAGTTTACAATCATTTTATCTCAACCTTCTAAGCTGGGGTCAGTGAGGTGGGAAAAGGCGAGGAGAACGAGAGAGAAAGGGACAGATTGCAAACAAAAAGTGTACGGCAATGAATAAGTCATTGCAAGGAATAGAAATTTAAAAAAGTAGGAGTCCTGTTTGGTAGCTTCACCAGGTTGGCATCTCATTTTTAGGTATGCCTGGTGCTGCTCCTGGCATGCCCTCCTGCACTTTCCATTGAACCAGGGTTGACCCCCTGGCGTGCTGGTAATGGTTGAGTGGGGGATATACCGGGCCATGAGGTTGCAGATTGTGCTGGAGTACAATTCCGCTGCTGTTGATGGCCCACAGCACCTCATGGATGCCCAGTCTTGAGTTGCTAGATCTGTTTGAAGTCTGTCCCATTTCGCACGGTGATAGTGCCACACAACACGATGGAGGTTATTCTCAATGTGAAGGCAGGAGTTTGTCTCCATAAGGACTGTGCGGTGGTCACTCTTACCGATACTGTCATGGACAGATGCATCTGCAGCCGGCAGATTAGGAAGGATGAGGTCAAGTATGTTATTTCCTCTCATTGGTTCTTGCACCACCTGCTGCAGACCCAGTCTAGCAGTTATGTCCTTTAGGACCCGGCCAGCTCGATCAATAGTGCTGCTGCCAAGCCACTCATGGTGGTGGACATTGAAATCCCCCAACCACAATACATTTTGCGCCCTTGCCACTCTCAGTGCTTCCTCCAAGTGTTGTTCAACATGGAGGAATACTGATTCATCAGCCGAAGGAGGACGGTACGTGGTAACCAGTAAGAGGTTTCCTTGCCCAGCTTTAACCTGAAGCCATTTGACTTCATGGAGTCTGGAGTTGATGTTAAGGACTCCCAGGGCAACTTCCTTGCAACTGTATACCACTGTGCCACCACTTCTGCTGCATCTGTCCTGCCAGTGGGACAGGACATATCCAGGGATGGCAATGGTAGTGTCTGGGTGTTATTTGTAATATTTGATTCCGTGAGAATGACTATGTCAGGCTGTTGCTTGACTCATCTGAGACAGTTCTCCCAATTTTGGCACTAACCTCCAGATGTTAGTATGGAGGACTTTGCAGGATCGACAGGGCTGTTTGTTTTGCCGTTGTCTTTTCTGGTGCCAAGGTCAATGCCAGGTGGTCTGTCCGGTTTCATTTCTTGGTTGAGACTTTGTAACGATTGATACAACTGAGTGGCTTGCTAGGCCATTTCAGAGAGCAGTTAAGAGTCAACCACATTGCTGTGGATCTGGAGTCACATGTAGGCCAGACCAGATAAGGACGGAAGATTTCCTTCCCTAAAGGACATTAGTGAACCAAATAGGTTTTTCTAACAATTGACAATGGTTTCATGGTCATCAGTAGACTCTTAACTCCAGATATTTTTTATTGAATTCCAACTCCCCCAGCTGCCATGTCGAACCGGGGTCCCTGGAACATTAGCTGAGTTTCTGGATTAATAGTCGAGTGATAATATCACTCGGCCACCGCCTCCCCTAGCAAGCCACTCAGTAGATTCTTAATTCCAGATATTATTATCATCTGCCGCGGCATAATTCGAACCTAGATCCCCTGAACATTAGTTGAGTTTCTGGATTAATAGTCTAGTGATAATACCACGAGGCCATTGCCTTCCTCCTTATACTGATACAAGG
The DNA here is from genome assembly GCF_964213995.1 of Mustelus asterias. Lineage (NCBI taxonomy): Eukaryota > Metazoa > Chordata > Chondrichthyes > Carcharhiniformes > Triakidae > Mustelus > Mustelus asterias. The sequence goes on from NC_135819.1 coordinate 76,238,487, forward strand.
AACGCAGAAAGTTAGTTTGTAGGTGCAGCAAGCAATTGGGAAGACAAATGGCATGTTGGCCTTTATTGTATGGAGATTGGAGTACAGGAATAAAGAATGCTGCTACAATTGTACACTGAGACCACATCTGGAATACTGTGCGCAGTTTTGATCTCCATATTTAAGAAAGGATATATTTGCATTGAAGGCGTAGCAGCGAAGGTTCACTAAATTGGTCCCTGGAATGAGGGGGGTTGTCATGTGATGGGATGCTGAGTAAATTGGTTCAATGTTTCTCTGGAGTTTAGAAGAATGAGAGGTGATCTCATTGAAACTGACAAAATTCTGAAGGGACTTGAGGGGGTGGACGCAGCGAAATTATTTCTGCTGGTTATGGAACAGCCTCAGGAAATTAGCCAAACATTTCGGACTGAGATGAGGAGACATTACTTCACACAAAGGGTTGTGAATCTTTGGAATTCTCTACCTCAGAGGGTTATGGATGCTCCACAGTTGAATACATTTAAGGCTGGCATGGACTGATTTTTGGTCTCTCAGGAAATCAAGGGAGCAGACAGAAAAGTGGAGCTGAAACCCAAGATTAGACATGATTGTATTGACAGACCATGTGGGCTACTCCTTCTCCTATTTGTTGTCTTCTTCCAGCAAAACAAACCTAGATCTTTCCCTTAAAGCATTATCTTAATGAAACCAACATCTCGCCATACAGTGTGTCGCTCAGTATTCTGCAAAGTAAAGGATTAGAATCAGGATGCATAGTGGAGGACAAGACCCTGTCTACATTAACGGGGTTGAAGTGGAAATGGTCGAGAGTTTCATGTTTCTAGGTGTCCAGATCACCAACAACTTGTCCTGGTCCCTCCACCCTGACGCTATAGTTAGAAAAGCCTACCAATGCCTCTATTTTCTCAGGAGACTGAGGAAATTCGGCATGTCTGCTATGACTCTCACCAATTTTTACAGATCCACCAAAGAAAGCATCCTTTCTGCAGTTTAGTATGGCTCCTGCTCTGACCAAGACTGCAAGAAACAACAAAGCTTCGTGAATGTAGCCCAATCCATCATGCAAACCAGGCTCCCATCCATTGACCCTGCCTACACTTCCCACTGCCTTGAAAAGCAACCAACTTAATCAAGGATCCTACACACCCAGTCATACTCTTTTTCATTTGGAAAAAGATACAGAAGTCTGAGAACACGTACCAACTGATTCAATAACAACTTCTTCCCTGCTGCCATCAGACTTTTGAATGGACCTACCTTATGTGAAGTTGATCTTTCTCTACACCCTAGCTATGACTGTAACACTACATTCTGCACCCGCTCCTTTCCTTCTCCCCTATGTACTCTATGAACGGTGTTTTGTCTGTATAGCGCACAAGAAACAATACTTTTCACTGTACACCAGTACATGTGACAATAATAAATCAAATATTAGGGGTTTTTAAGTTTATTTATTCATGTCACAAGTACACTTAGATTGACACTGCAATGAAGTTACTGTGAAAATCCCCTAATCAGCACATTCTGGCGCCTGTTCGGCTACACTGAGGGAGAATTTAGTATGGCCAATACACCTAACCAGCACACCTTTTAGACTGTGGGAGGAAACCGGAGAACCCGGAGGAAACCCCACAGATACGGGGGGAACGTGCAGACTCTGCATTGATAGTGACCCAAGACAGGAATCAAACCAGGGTATCTGGAGCTGTGAGGCAGCAGTGGGGTGGCACAGTGGTTAGCACTGCTGCTTCACAGCGCCAGAGACCTGGGTTTGATTCCCGGTTTGGATCACTGCCTGTGAGGAGTCTGCACGTTCTCCCCGTGTCTGTGTGGGTTTCCTCCGGGAGCACCAGTTTCCTCACATGTTCTGAAAGACATGCTGGTTAGGGTGCATTGACCCGAACAGGCGCCGGACTGTGGCGACTAGGGGAATTTCACAGTTGTTTCATTGCAGTGTTAATATAAGCATTACTTGTGACTAATAATAAATAAACTTTACTTTACTTTTTTTACTAATCACTGTGCCACTGCCACAAAACTGTTTAATCAATCTGCCTGGAATACTATTTTACTGAAGGCATAGACCTGATTTACCATCTCCATTTGAAAAAGGACAAGGAGGAATGAAGTATCGTGTATTAAATGTTAGACATTGCTGACTATAATTTTACATTTCTAGGCTTGTACTTATGTTAATACTACTCATAGTTAGTTTGAGTCAACCAATAAACAGGTGTATTTTCCAGTTGACATATAACGAACGCTGGGTGGGCCTGTACTAACAGATTTTTATTAGCTTCAGGAGCGTGGCAGATGTGCAGCTACGGGTTCTCTGAAAAACCTTTCTCCCGGCTTTTAATTTAGTTGCAATTATGCAAAATGCTTGGCAGCCATGAAACCATCTCCCTGGCAGAGTAAGGTTGTTGAGCAGTTATATTTAAACCGATATTGTTTGCTTAACAATTTTTTTCTTTTCAGAAGGAATTCTGGATGAGATTCAAATTACCCCTGGATCTTCTGCTCTTTTTAACCTTGAGTAAGAAAACACGTCCTGAAAGAATAGGCTGTTAATGAGTGTAAAGGGAGCTAACTCTTTCTGCACAGTCACGCCAGTTACAGAGACAACATGCCACTACCTCAGAGTACAGCTTTCTCATCATTTTAATGCTGATAACATAGGCTCTTGCAGATCCATAAACGAGGAAAACTATAACAAAAACAGAAAATGCTGGAAATTTGCAGCAGGTCTGACAGTATCTGTGGAGAGAGAATAGAACCAATGTTTCGAGTTAGGATGACCCTTCAATGATCCCCTAGTCGCCGGAGTGTGGTGACTCGGGGATCTTCACACTAACTTCATTGCAGTGTTAATGTAAGCCTACTTGCAACACTAATAAATAAACTCCTCTTTCTGAGGATAAGATCATAAACAGTCATTTCTAATGCACAATTTCACACTCTGTGTAAAAACAAACACACTTTGAAACCTGCACTTAATCATAGAATAGAATCATCGAATCCCGACAGTGCAGAAAGGGGCCATTTGGCCCATCGAGCCTACACCAACAACAACCCCACCCAGACCCTATCCTTGTAACCCTGCCAGTCTCCCTGATGCCAAAGGGCAATTTAGCATGGCCAATCAACCTAACCCACACATTTTTGGAGTGTGGGAGGAAATCTGAGCACCCGGAGGAAACCCACACAGACACAGGGAGAACATGCAAACTCCACACAGATAGTGACCCAAGCCAGGAATCGAACCCAAGTCCCTGGCGCAATGAGGCAGCAGTGCTAACCACTGTGCCACCGTGCCGCCCCAAACGTGGAGTACAAATCCAGTATCCAAGCCCATACTGATTCTCAGGTTAAACTGAGTAAGACTTCATCCTTCAGGGATTTTTACTCTGCTTTGTTCTGCTGTCAATTCAATGCCGGACACCCAATTTAGGTCATGTTTACATAATAAATGTAGTTTAAGCCTTCTTTATCTTAAACATTCCCTCCACTACTGTTGCACAGTGTCAGCAGTCTGTGCCATTGACAAGGTGCACTGCAGCAGCTCATTGAGGCCTGATTAATGGTGCCTCCCACATCCATGACCTTTACCACCGAGAAAGACAAGGGCAGTCGATACATGGAAACACCATCTAAAAGTTCCCCTCCAAATTGCAGACCATCATAACTCGGAAATATATCTTTGTTCCTTCACTGTCACTGGGTCAAAATCCTGGAACACCCTGCCCCAAATGCCCCCATCCCCACCCTCCCCCAACCTCCCCCTCTTCGCTTCACCCCTCCCCCCCTCACAACTTCACAACCTGGTGGATCTTCATCAAGTGGACAGCTACAGTTCAAGAATGAAGCTCACCACAATTAGGAATGGGCAACAAGTGCTGACCCAGCCAGTGATGTCCACATCCAATGAATGAACAGTTAAAGCATGGTGCAAATGAGTGTAAAGTGCAACCGCATTGCGCTACAGAAACAGTGGTGGTCTAATCACAACCTCACATTCAAGAACTTCAGCAACGACCGTTTAGGATTGGGCGACATGGTGGCACAGTGGTTAGCACTACTGTCTCACAGCGCCAGGGGCTCGGCTTCGATTCCTGTCTGTGTGGAGTCTGCACATTCTCCCCGTGTCTGCGTGGGTTTCCTCCGGGTACTCCAATTTCCTCCCAAAGTCCAAAAATGTGCTGTTTAAGTGCATTGGCCATGCTAAATTCCCCCTCAGTGTACCCGAACAGGCGCCAGGTTGTGGCGACTAGGGGATTTTCACAGTAACTTCATTGCAGTGCTCATGCCAAGCCAACTTGTGACACTAATAAATAAATTAAATAAACTTTGATTATTTCTGAATCCTCGAGGAAGAACCATAGTGAAGGGTTTATTCAGGTTGAAAGGACAAATGAAGATTTTCTCTCATATATGCGGGATAACTAGGTTTCACAGTGCGTTCGGAGGAGTTAGAATAGGATTTGGCCATCATTCTATACTGTAAGATCTGCATCAACAACTAAAAGGAGTGAGGTTACAGAGCGATGTACTGATGATCTCTCAGTCTTGTGTGCAGGCTTAGGACATGTATTGAAGCATGTTATGCTGTATATCATATGCAAATTTAACATTGCTTGCCAGTTTAGACTGTTGTTTTAGTTGGTAGATATTTCTATGACCTCAGTTCACGCATCTAGCATTGTACTCCAAGAATGTTTCTGTGTGAGCATTGGCTGCCAATTTAACCCAGCCCGTACGACAGCCGAGCTTGATCGTAATGCCGTAAATAAAAGCAAAATACCGTATATGCTGAAAATCTGAAGTAAAAATCAATTCGGAAGAAGTCGCATTCAACTCAAAACTTTAACTCTTCTTTCTCTCTCCACAGATTGTGCCCGGCCTGTTGGGTAATTCCACCACTTGCTGTTGAACTTAGTGCCACCTGACACACATTCACACACCTCACTGTCTGAGTAACTGACTCGGAGTCAGGAATGGAACACTGATGCCCTGCTTATTGTAAAACCCACAACATACCAAACCATTTTTTTCACAATGTTTTAAAACATCTATGATTCAGGTCAGACTTCGAGTTTTAACTTCTGCTGTTTGTTTACTTTTGGAAGTCCACACCAATACCAAGCTAATCAAACACTGTGAGCATAGATCAATTACCAGACTCACACAATCAAACACAATTGAACACTACACTAGGGATTTGAGTTGGGAGGAGGAGGGAGTTTAGGGCTGGAAGAGGTTTGCAATGCAGGGAGGGACCAGGGCCATACAGTGGTCTCACATGAGGATGAGAATTTTAGATTACAGGGACGGGGAGCTAATGCAGGTCAGCAAGGATGGTAAAGTAGAAGCTGGTGCATTGTATGAGATAGGCAGCAGGGGCCAGAATTTTATGTTGTTCAGGGGAACCTGCGCCTGACCTGGAAATCGCGCGAGAGGACGTTGGGTACAAGTCTCCACATCAGGTGTCATTATGAAGTGCTTCGAAAAGCTAGTCATGGCACGAATCAATTCCCGGTATGCCTGGATCCACTACAGTTTGCCTACCGCCACAACAGGTCCACAGTAGACGCCATCTCCCTGGCCCTGCCCTCAATCCTGGAACACCTAGATAACAAAGACACCCATGTCAGACTCCTATTTATTGCTACAGCTCAGCCTTCAACACCATTATTCCTACAAAACTCATCTCCAAACTCCATGGCCTGGGGCTCAGCTCCTCCCTCTGCGACAGGATCCTGAACTTCCTAACCCACAGATCACAATCAGTAAGTTTAGGCAACAACACCTCCTCCATGATCATCCTCAACACCGGTGCCCCACAAGGCTGTGTTCTCAGCACTCTACTATTGATGCGCGACAATCAAGCACGAGGTACAAGGCTTCAGTAATTGAAGGCTTTTATTAACAAACAATGGAACTATTTAAACACGAGTACACCATTCCAGACTGGAGGGGTCCCGCCTGAGCAGAGGGTCTTATACCTCTCCCAGGAGGCGGGGCCCGACCGGGATGTGCCATAACAGCATCCACCACAGGTATATTAATCCCACAGTGTAAACACCCTAGCCCAACAACAACATTATAACAACCCCACAGTGTCAACACCCTAACCCAACAGCAACATTAGAATAACCCCACAGTGGTAACCAACGATGGTTCACCACATTCACCCCTCCTTTGAAAACAAAGGCCGGCGGGGTGCGAAAACAGACTACATATATACAAAAAAAATCTACAAGTCCAGACGGTCTGGAGGACCGCACCGTCGCTGTGACCTCCTCAACACCGGTTGTGACACCGGAGCAGGTGCTTGCGGTGGCGTTCTCTCCAAAACAGCGTCCGGCCGTCCCCTCGAGGACTCACGGGCCAGTGAAGCGGTGGTGCAGGGGATCCTGGTACCTTCTGTGGTGGCGCCGATCTCCGAGTCTCAGGCAAGCTGTACATGGGAGTATAACTGTTATGCACTGGTCCCGGTGCTGACCGCGCCACGTCCGGGGAAGAAATAAGCGATAGGGGATTCGTGACAGGGGGTATGGGAGCGACAGGAGTTGCTACGTCCCCTGCGGGCGCCAGGTCTCGGATTGAGACTGTGGCCTCTCGCCCATCAGGATATGCCACATAGGCATACTGAGGTTGGCGTGGAGGAGGTGGACCGGTTCGACCAAGGGGTCGGACTTGCGGGCCCTTACATGTCGCCGCAGAAGGACGGGTCCTGGGTACGTCAGCCAGGCTGGTAAAGATATCCCCGAGGACGACTTCCGAGGGAATGAGAACATCCTCTCGTGGGGAGTAGCATTGGTTGCCGTACACAGGAGGGAGCAAATGGAGTGAAGCGCATTTGGAAGGACCTCCTGCCAATGGGAGACTGGAAGGCCTTTGGACTTCAGCGCCAATAGGACAGCCTTCCAGACTGTAGCATTCTCTCTCTCCACCTGTCCGTTGCCCCTAGGGTTGTAACTCGTGGTTCTACTAGAGGCAATCCCGTATGAGAGCAGGAATTGCCTCAAGTCGTTACTCATGAACGACGAGCCCCTGTCACTATGTATATAGCAGGGGTACCCGAACAGGGTAAAAAGATCACGGAATGCCTTGATCACCGTGGCAGTCGACGTGTCCGCACAGGGGACAACAAACGGGAACCGGGAGTACTCATCTATGATGTTAAGAAAGTACACGTTCCGGTCTGTTGAGGGAAGGGGGCCCTTAAAATCCACACTCAGCCTCTCGAAGGGGCGAGTGGCCTTGACCAATTGTGCCCGGTCAGGTCGGTAAAAGTGCGGTTTGCATTCAGCGCAAATCCGACAGCTCCTTGTTACTGACCTGACATCCTCCACCGAGTAGGGCAGGTTGCGGGCTTTGATGAAGTGGTAGAGCCGAGTGACCCCAGAATGGCACAGATCATTATGGAGGGCGTTCAAGCGGTCCTCCTGCATGGTAGCGCATGTTCCGCGCGAGAGGGCATCCGAGGGCTCATTGAGTTTCCCTGGACGATACATAATATCGTAATTATAGGTGGAGAGCTCAATTCTCCACCGCAAGATCTTGTCATTCTTGATCTTGCCCCTCTGCGTATTATTGAACATAAACACCACGGATCGCTGACCCGTGATCAGGGTGAACCGCTTCCCCGCCAGGTAATGGCGCCAGTGTCTGACGGCCTCCACAATGGCCTGGGCCTCCTTCTCCAACGCTGAATGCCGAATTTCGGGACCTTGAAGGGTGTGGGAAAAAAACGCGACGGGCCTGCCTGCCTGGTTTAGTGTGGCGGCCAGGGCGAAATCAGATGCATCACTTTCCACCTGAAAAGGGATGGATTCATCCACCGCGTGCATCGTGGCTTTTGCAATGTCGCTTTTCAAAGCCTTGAAGGCCAATTGGGCCTCTGGCGTGAGTGGAAAAGTCGTGGACTTGATGAGCGGACGGGCTTTGTCCGCGTAGTTGGGGACCCACTGCGCATAATAAGAGAAGAAGCCGAGGCATCTTCTCAGTGCTTTTGCGCTAGCGGGCAAGGGAAGTTCAGTAAGGGGGCGCATACGGTCTGGATCAGGGCCAATGACCCCGTTTTCCACCACGTATCCCAGGATAGCTAACCTGCGCGTACGGAATACACACTTCTCCCTGTTATAGGTCAGATTCAGGCGAGACGCAGTGCGCAAAAAGTTCTGGAGGTTTGTGTCATGGTCCTGCTGGTCATGGCCGCAGATGGTGACATTATCCAGGTACGGGAAGGTAGCCCGCAACCCGTTCTGGTCCACCATTCGGTCCATAGCACGCTGGAAGACCGAGACCCCATTGGTGACACCAAATGGAACCCTAAGAAACTGATACAGACGACCATCCGCCTCAAAAGCCGTGTATTGTCGGTCCTCTGGGCGGATGAGGAGTTGGTGGTAGGCGGACTTAAGGTCTATGGTGGAGAACACCTGGTACTGCGCAATCTGATTGACCATATCAGATATGCGCGGGAGAGGATACGCATCCAGCTGCGTATAACGATTAATGGTCTGACTGTAGTCGATGACCATCCGGGGCTTGTTCCCGCTCTTAACCACCACGACCTGTGCTCTCCACGGACTAACGCTGGACTGTATGATCCCTTCTTTGAGGAGCCGCTGAACCTCAGATCTGATGAAGATCCGGTCTTCAGCGCTGTAACGCCTACTTTTAGTAGCGATGGGCTTGCAGCCTGGTACCAGATTCTTAAATAAAGAGGGTGTGGTGATCTTTAGTGTGGAAAGATTGCATGCGGGGCGCTTTGGACGATTTGGAGGCTGCGGCTGATTCCCTACTGCCAGCGACGGGAGTGGCCCACCGTACTGTAGGATCACACTCTTCATGTGGACCATAAAGTTTAGTCCGAGGAGAATTGGCGCGCAAAGATGCGGCAACACAAGGAGCCTGTATCGCTCGTAAATTGTGCCCTGCACTTCCAGAGTTACCACACAACGTCCTTGGATCGGTACAGACCGGGACCGTGATGCCATAGAAATTGTCTGTTTGGCAGGTAGAACCCGGAGTCCACACCTCTTTGCAGTGTCAGGGTGAATAAAACTCTCGGTGCTCCCGCTGTCAAACAGACAATACACAGTACGACCATTTACCTTAATGTTCATCATTGAACAGTCAAGCCTGTGATGCTTAGCCTGGTCCAGGGTGATCGACGCCACCGTTGGCCCTTGGACGTCACTGCAGGCAGCCGAGGTTGATGCTGAAGACCCCTGCTGGTCGCTCCTGGTCGTCGTCGACCAAGATGGCCGCCCCCATGAATCGCACATGGGTGAGGGCGCCAAGCTTAGCGACTCCTGGTGGTCATCCTCCTCCTCCGCCAGCCACAATGGCGTCGTCCTGGGCTCGCACGTGGTCGGACCTCGTGGGTACTGCGACGCCGATGGAGATGATCTCCGTTCTGGAGGGTCACAGGCTGCACTGCCGTTCTTGGGCTTCGATCTGCAGACTTTCGCGTAGTGCCCCTTTTTACCGCACTGATTGCAGATCACCGTTTTAGCAGGACACTGTTGCCGTGGATGCTTGGCTCCTCCGCAAAAATAGCACCACGGGCCGCCTGGGGCTGCCGCCGTCGTCGGGTCGATATGGGAGCGCGAGCCCGTGGGGCGAGGAGGGATTTGTGACTGCTCCTGCCACGTTGTCTCCACGTGGTCCTCTGGATACAGGGCCAAGCTTTTTGACGCCGCCTCCAGCATTTCAGCCATCTCCATCGCTTGGGTCAGGTTGAGATTCCCTTTCTCCAACAGCTTGAGCCGGATGTACGAAGACCCTACCCCTGCCACAAACGCATCTCGGGCGAGGTCGTACATATACTGCTCAGCCGACACAGCTTTGCAGTCGCAGCCCCTGGCAAGCTGCAAGAGCTCATTGGCGTAGTCCTCCATGGTTTCGCCCGACTGCCGACGTCGTGTAGCGAGGAGGTAACAAGCGTGGATCTCGTTGGGAGGTCTCGTGTATCGCTTTTTCAAGAGCTCGAGGGCCCTCGGGTAAGTGGTGGCCGCACGAATCGCGAGGTAGACAGTGTCGCTTACCCTCGCATGGAGGACCTGGAGTCTGTCGTTATCCGTAGTAACTGCTGCAGAGGCTGCCAGGTAGTCCTCGAAACACTTCAGCCAGTGGTCGAAGGTGTTAGAGGCGCCGACCGCACGTGGATCCAGCATCAGACGCTCTGGTTTTAGCATTTGCTCCATACTCTCTTTTCTGTCGAGAGTTTCGTGTTTGTCAATAAAATTGATGCGCAACAATCAAGCACGAGGTACAAGGCTTCAGTAATTGAAGGCTTTTATTGACAAACAATGGAACTATTTAAACACGAGTACACCATTCCAGACTGGAGGGGTCCCGCCTGAGCAGAGGGTCTTATACCTCTCCCAGGAGGCGGGGCCCGACTGGGATGTGCCATAACAGCATCCACCACAGGTATATTAATCCCACAGTGTAAACACCCTAGCCCAACAACAACATTATAACAACCCCACAGTGTCAACACCCTAACCCAACAGCAACATTAGAATAACCCCACAGTGGTAACCAACGATGGTTCACCACAACTATACTCCTTATACACCTATGACTGTGTGGCCAAAATCCTCTCCAATTTGATTTTCAAATTTGCTGACGACACCACCATAGTGGGTCAGATTTCTAACAATGCTGAGACAGAGTACAGGAATGAGATAGAGAATCTGGTGAACTGGTGCGATGACAATAATCTCTCCCTCAATGTTTGCAAAACGAAGGAGATTGTCATCGACTTCAGGAAGAGTAAAGGAGAACATGCCCCTGTCTACACCAATGGGGACGAAGCAGAAATGGTTCAAAGCTTCAGGCTTTTAAGTATCCAGATCACCAACCTGACCTGTCCTGGTCCCCCCATGCCGACACGATAGTTTAGAAAGCCCACCAACAACTCTACTTCCTCAGAAGGCTAAAGAAATTTAGCATGTCAACTACGACTCTCACCAACTTTTACAGATGCACCAGAGGAAGCATTCATTCTGGTTCAGCTTGGTATGGCTCCTGCTCTCCCCGACACTGCAAGAAACTACAAAAGGTCGTGAATGTAGCCCAATCCATCACGCAAACCAGCCTCCCATCCATTGACTCTGTCTACACTTCCTGCTGCCTCGGGATGCAGCCAGCATAATTAAGGACCCCACGCACCCCGGACATTCTCTCTTCCACCTTCTCCCCTCGGGAAAAAGATACAAAAGTCTGAGGTCACATACCGACCGATTCAAGAACAGCTTCTTCTCTGCTGCCATCAGACTTTCAAATGGACCTATCTCGAACTGAGTTGATCTTTCTCACACCCTAGCTATGACTGTAATATTACATACTGCACTCTCTCATTTCCTTCTCTCTGAATGGTATGCTTTGTCTGTATAGCATTCAAGAAACAATACTTTTCACTGTATACTAATACCTGTGGCAATAATAAATCAAATCAAATCAAAACAAATCAAATCAAGCATTGTTGGCAGTTGTGCGTGAGAGTTGGAAGCATGCCCGCCAACAATCAAGTAGACAAGTTAGCTCATTAAGAGGCCAATTGAATGTAATTTTTGGTGGCCTGTCTGCTTTTACAGTTGGCTGATGGGCCGATTGTCCAGCAGCCTTTAAGTTTTCGCTGCAACACCAAGCCAGAACAAGATGAAATGTCAGGACTGAGGTTTGTGTATGATTGCGCTGCTGAGACTTTCTTTGTAGCTTTTCCGCAAGTGGCAGTTTATTTTTCTCAGGTCTGCAGCCCACAAGACAGCGCATGTTCCACGCTGGCTGCCTGTCAGTTGACCAACCAGCGTGAAATCGTGTTCCGGGGTTGATGGTGGGTGGGAGCACATTTCACGGCCACTTCCAGGCTCGCCGAGTGTGCGGAAAATTCAGACCAGAGTGCCAGGTGAGCTGAAGTTTCTTGGAGTCTTACAAGAGGCGATGGCCTGGTGGTATTATCGCTGGACTATTAATCCAGAAACTCAGCTAATCTTCTGGGGACCTGGGTTCAAATCCCGCCATGGCAGATGGTGGAGTTTGAATTCAATAAAAAATATCTGGAATTAAGAATCTACTGATGACCATGAAGCCATTGCCAATTGTCAGAAAAACCCGTCTGGTTCAGTAATGTCCTTTAGGGAAAGAAATCTGTCGTCCTTACCTTGTTCTGCACTGGCTATGTCTGTCAATTGACCAACCAGCATCAAATCATGTTCCAGGGCCGATGGCAGGGAGGAAGTGCATTCCCTGCCCACTTTCAGGCCCAATGGGTGGGAAGGTCAGACCAGAGTGCGAAATAAACTGAAGTTCCTCGGAGTCTCACAAGAATCATCTGTACTGCTGCTACTCTAAAGGATAAGAGCAGCATGGTGACCCAGTGGTTAGCACTGCTGCCTCACAGCGCCAAGGGCCCCGGGTTCAATTCCGGCCTCGGGTGACTGTCTGTGTGGAGTTTGCCTATTCTCCCTGTGTCTGTGTGGGTTTCCTCCGGGTGCTCCGGTTTCCTCCCACAGTCCAAAGATGTGCGGGTTAGGTTGATTGGCCATGCTCAATTGACCCTTAGTGTCAGGGGGATTAAAAGAGTAAATACATGGGGTTATGGGGATAGGGCCTGGGTGGGATTGTAGTCGGTGCAGACTTGATGGACCAATTGGCCTCCTTCTGCACTGTGGGGATTCTATGAATGGAGATCCTGGAGCAGTGGCAATCTCGTCCAGTCTGGAACCTACCTTGCTGTTGGATGAATCAGTGCCTCACAGCTCACTGGCCAAGTGTTAATGTATTCAGGTCTCAAGAGCACAGCCTCCTCTTTGCTTCAAGTGTGGGTGACGGGACAGCGTGCTTCACAAGTCACTGCAGTAAAGGTCAAACTCGCCCCTAATAAATCTAAAGCCAAGTGTTTGCGTATCCCAGTCAGAACACAAGGGATAATAAAAAATACCACAAACCTCGTATCACTGAGACACTTAAAGGCGAAGCTTTGAAAGCGGAGCCAAATTAGCTGAAAAAGAACACTGACTCAGAACAGTTATTTAAAAACATTTTCAAGTAAATAAATACTGCTGCAAGAAAAAAAATGTTTACACCCAGTAATTATAAATTAAAGTTACAGCTGCACCTTGTAAATCGTAAATCTGCAACATGAAAATGCGGGCATGGTTCTCAACTCAACTTCGGAACTATAATTACTGCATATGAGCAAAAATTATGGCACGCAATTGAGAAAATTAAATGGGAGTTGTTGACTTTTGTTTCTCATGCAAGCTAAAGGAAGCACCATTAACTCTAATTAAGTAGTAAGGGTGATGGGTGAGTGATGTGGAGGCTGGGGTGTGTTTGAGGTTTACTACATATTGGCTTACGTATGAGTCAGAATATGTTGCACATGCATCGTCTTAAATGTAGGCCAGCAATTGTTGCCCATCCCTAATTGCCCTTGAGAAGTTGGTGGTGAGCCATCTCCTTGAGCCACTGCAGTTCATGTGGTGTAGGTACACCCACAGTACTGTTAGGTGAAGAGTTTGTGGATTTTGACGTGTTGTGAGGTTGTATGTTGTCGCACGAAGAGGTCCAGAGGCTTGTAGAGTTGAATAATAACTGTTTATTAATAACACATAACCATATACATAAATACAGGGTACAGTCCTGACTTCTACCAGACTCACTACTGCACTCTAATTCTTCCATATGACTCCCGATCTCATACGGCGGGCAGTAGAATCATAGAATCTCTACAGTACAGAAGGAGGCCATTTGGCCCATCAAGTCTGTACAGACCACAATCCCACCCAGGCCCTATTCCCGTAACCCTCATCTACCCTACTAATCCCCCTGACACTAGGGTCAATTTAGCATGGTCAATCAACCTAACCCGCACATCTTTGACTGTGGGAGGAAAGCGGAGCACCCGGAGGAAACCAACACAGACGTGGGGAGAATGTGCAAACTCCACACAGACAGTGACCCGAGGCCAGAATTGAACCTGGATCCTTGGCGCTGTGAGGCAGCAGTGCTAACCACTGTGCCACCGTGCCGCCCCAAAGACCAATGTGATGGCCAGGGATCGAACCCGGGTTAACTGCTTGGAAGGCAGCTATGCTCACTACTATACCACCACCGCTCACTCTATTTCCATAGTCCCACATTAACCCTTGCATACCCAAATACTGCATGACCCAGCATTGATGAAGATACAGCATGGTCATTGGTTTGATAGGTGCTGTCGATGAAGCCTAGGTGAGTTGCAGGAGTGCACCTTGTGGATGATACACATTGTTATCACTGTGCACTGGTAACGCAGGGAGTAGATGTTTAAGTTGGTGGATGGGGGCTCCAATCGAATGGATTGCTTTGTCCTGGGTGGTGTTGAGTTTCTTGAGTGTTGTTGGCATGGCACCCATCCAGGCAAGCGGAGAGTATTCCATCAGACTCCTAACTTGCGACTTTTAGATGGTGGGCAGGCTTTGGGGAGCCAGGGACAGCACCAGGGTCCCAGCGCCAGGGTCCCAGCGCCAGAGTCCCGGGTGCGATTCCCAGCTTGGGTCACTCTCTGTGTGAAGCCTGAATGTTCTCCCCGTGTCTGCGTGGGTTTCCTCCAGGTGTCCCTGTTTCCTCCCACAGTCCGAAAGACGTGCTGTTAGGTGCATTGGCCCTGCTAAATTCTCCCTCAGTGTACCCGAACAGGAGCTGCCGGAGTGTGGCTTCACAGCTCCAGGGTCCCGGGTTCGATTCCCGGCTCGGGTCACTGTCTGTGTGGAGTTTGCACATTCTCCTCATGTCTGCGTGGGTTTCCTCCGGGTGCTCCGGTTTCCTCCCACAGTCCAAAGATGTGCGGGTTAGGTTGATTGGCCAGGTTAAAAATTGCCCCTTAGAATCCTGAGATGCGTAGGTTCGAGGGCTTAGAGGGTAAACATGTGGGGGTAGGGCCTGGGTGGGATTGTGGTCGGTGCAGACTCGATGGGCCGAATGGCCTCCTTCTGCACTGCAGGGTTTCTATGATTTCTATGACTGGGGGATTCTCACAGTAACTTCGTTGCAATGTTAATGTAAGCCTACTTGTGACACTAATAAATAAATAAGCTTTAAACTTTAAAAGTTTTAGGAGGCAAGTTATTTGTCACAGAAATATCCAGCCTTTGACCTACACTTATGAGCACAGTATTTATGTGGCTTGTCCAGTTTATTTTCTGTCATAATGTATATAATCAGACACATGTCAGCTAGCAGCCTGTGTACAGGCTAAAAGAGAGTTGGGGGAATGCTACATATAGGATAGTATATCAACCAGATTTTGCTAAGTGAACTATAATACATAAACGAAAACGTGATATGTTTGGACAAGGATGGAATACAATCCAAAGTAATGACACACTGAGGAATTCTAGTGCTGTCCTAATGGAAAAACGAAACAACAGCAGGTTTGTTAATGTTATCTCGTCTCTGAGGCATGTTTCGCTTGAAACACACTCAAAGCCTATATTATCCTGCATAATATATGCAGGTGTAGAATCTTTTACATTTTTGATCAGCAGTTCGTTTTTCACTGACAGTCGTTGAATGAGATGATGAAATTCTGTCCAAAAGGAATCAGTCAGGGTTTAGGGGTGGCACAGTGGCACAGTGGTTAGTCCTGCTGCCTCACAAAGCCAGGGACCTGGGTTCAATTCCGGCCTCGGGTCACTGTCTGTGCGGAGTTTGCACATTCTCCCCATGTCTGCATGAGTTTCCTCCAGGTGCTCCGGTTTCCTCCCACAGTCCAAAGACCTGCAGGTTAGGTTGATTGGCCATGTTAAATTGGCCCTAGTGTCAGGGGATTTGTGGGGTAAATATGTGGGGTTATGGGGATAGGGCTTGGGTGGGATTGGGGTTGGTGCAGACTCAATGGGCCGAATGGCCTCTTTCTGCACTGTAGGATTCTATGATTCTGAAATCTTCAGAAAAGGAGGAGGGAAGAAATTTAACATCAAAAATGAGGAGACATTTGTTGTCACACCAACTTTATTCAGTGAGGATGTCAGGTGGGTTGGTGTCAGGCTCTACTAAAATGCCACCCTCAGCCAAACTATCGTACCTTAACACAAGGATCATGGCCACTTGGATATCAGAAATTCCCCACTCACTGTTGAACTGTACCCCAGCAAGTAGTCAGATCCTACAGGGGAGGAGAGAATTGCCAATAAAATAAGACAAAATCGCTGCATTGTATACGAGATGGAGACTAGACAAAGCTTCGACACACTTCACAATAGCACTGCTTAAATTGCTTGTTGCTGCCAAATCCTGGCCGCTCTCCAGGATCTGGTACCTTAACTGATGCGATAGTGAGTCTGATGTTTCTTGAGTCGACAAGGTTCTTTCTCTAGCTATTGGTGTTTGGCTACAGGAGAGTTGTAATGTCCCTGGCTCACCCGAATGGAAAATATCAGCACTGGCAGAAAATCAGGGGCACTCCTCCACTGTTCAGCCTTTTGTTTGCGCTTTATTTTTCTAAAAGGTTAGGCTTCTTACATCAGGCAGGGACAGCAAACACAGGCACAGACAATTCTCACAGAGGGAAGGAAGTGACTGGAAAGGCAGTTCACCTCACTGTACTTACTCTCATGCATCATCTCGAACACATCTACAAAACAGTTTCAGCAGAGATCAGGGAGCAAGTCGCTGACGCACCTCCCAAATTGAAAGCGAACCTTATAGAATCATAGATTCATACAAAACAGAAGGAGGCTATTCAGCACAGTGAGCCTCTGCTAGCTCTTTGAAAAACTGAACAAATTAGTCCCATTTCCTCAGCCTTTTCCCCACAACACTGTAAATTCTCCCCTGTAGGATTTATCCAATTCTCTTTTGAGAATTACCATTGATTCTGTTTCCACACTTCCAGACAATGCATTCCACATCGCAACTTACTATGCAAAAAAAAGCAATCCTCTTTTGCCAGTTAGTGTAAATCAATGTCCTCGAATTTCCTCTGGTAGAGCAACACAGTGGCAAAGTGGTTTGCACTGCTGCCTCACAGCGCCAGGAACCCGGGATCGATTCCCAGCTTGGGTCACTGTCTGTGCAGAGTCTGCATGTTCTCTCCATGTCTGCATGGGTTTCCTCCCACAGTCCGAAAGACGTGCTGGTTAGGTGCATTGGCCATGCTAATTTCTCCCTCAGTGTACCGAATAGGCGCCGGAGTATGGTAACTTCATTGCAGTGTTAATGTAAGCCTACTTGTGACACTAATGAATAAACTTAATTGTCCCAAACCCTAACCCCCACAGCAGTATGAATCTTATCCTATTTCCACATCTCCTTAGCTCTGACGAAGGGTCATCCAGACTCGAAACATTAGCTCCGTTCTCTCTCCACAGATGCTGTCAGACCTGCTGAAATTTTCCAGCATTTTTTACTCCTACTTCTGATATTCATTCTGGGCGGTACGGTGGCACAGTGGTTGGCACTGCTGCCTCACAGCACCAGGGACCTGGGGTTAATTCCCGGCTTGGGTCACTGCCTGTGTGGAGTTTGCACATTCTCCCCGTGTCTGTGTGGGTTTCCTCCGGATGCTCCGGTTTCCTCCCACAATCCAAAGATGTGCGGGTTAGGTTGATTTGCCATGCTAAATTGCCACGTAGTGTCGGGGGACTAGCAGAGTAAAAACATGAGGCTATGTAGATAGGGGCAGGGCGGGATTGTTGTCAGTGCAGGCTCTTTCTGCACTGTAGGGATTCTACGATTCTGTTCTTGCTTCAGATTCCAACATCTGCAGTAATTTGCTTTGATTCTCTCATTACTATCCAGCTGCTCGTGGAGTATCTCCCAATTATTTATTGTAACAAGTAGTTTAATTATGAATGATGCCAACAGCACAATTACTAAAGTTACCCTTCCACATATTCACTTTTCTAAAGTGTTAACAGGTTCTCTCTCTTACAACGAGGTAAACTTATTCTCCCTCACTCAACCACTTGTAAACCTGCTGCTATCATGCAATCTGTGAGTTGACTCCCCACTTTGCATTTTCTGAAACTGGTTCCTTTATCCCAATGACAGTATTGTAAGTCTGCAAGTTAATAGACAAATTATTTTGCCATCGGGAGAAGGGAGTTGCTATCAGCAATGCAAATCCAATGGAGTTGGCACCCGCACAGTCATTTTCCTGTAATCTGAACTGCAGAAGTGCCAAATATCAAGATAACTCTTTAATAGAACAAGCAGCAAAGCTAGATAGGCTTGAATATAACTGAATGCTGCATTATTAGAAATGCTACGTTGTTTGTCATGTGGCCTAACTGTGAAACTTCAGCAGTGTCTTCAAGCAAGCTTCACTCTGCTGACTTTGGCTGAATTTAGCCACACACTTATTATTTTACCTGTTACTCTAGAATCGCAGAATTATGGATTGTTACAGTGCAGCGGTAGGCCATTTGGCCCACCATGCCTATTCTGGCTTCTTCGAAGAGCAGTCCAGCTTCATCCCACAATGGCAAATTAGTCCCCATAAACTACGCATCCAGTCGGCGCTGCGTAAGTTAGAATCACAGGATGGGATTTCACGCCTCACTCATCCTGAAACCATAAAATGCCACCCGAGGTCAGCAGACATTCCCATGCTCCGCCCTCCCATTCCCATGGCAAGCGGGCCGGTAAAATTCCAGCCATAGCATCATTGAATGCCTACAGTGGAGAAGGAGGCCATGTAGCTGGTCGGGCATGAACCGACAACGATCCCACCCAGGCCCTACCCCTGAAACCCCACATATTTACCCTGCTAGTCCCCCTGACACTAAAGGGTAATTTGCCATGCCCAATCCACCTAAACCGCACATCTTTGAACTGTGTGAGGAAACCGGGAGCAGCCAGAAGAAACCCACACAGATATGGGGAGAACGTGCAAACTCCACACAGACAGATACCCTAGGCCGGGATTAAACCCGGGTCCCTGGTGCTGTGGGTCCTTGTGGAGTTTGCGCGTTCTCCCCGTGTCTGCGTGGGTTTCCTCCGGGTGCTCCGATTTCCTCCCACTGTCCACAGATGTGTGGGTTAGGTGGATTGGCCATGTTAAGTTGCCCCTTAGTGTCAGGGGGACGAACTAGGATAAGTGCATGGGGTTATGGGCATAGGGTCTGGGTGGAATTGTGGTCGGTGCAGACTTGATGGGTCAAATGGCCTCCTTCTCTATGATCTAATGATGGTGCACCCACAACGAAGTTGGATAACAAATTTCAGAATATTGACCCAGTAATGAAGAAAGATGAGTTCAAATCAGAAGGGTTTGTGACATGGAGGGGGAAATTATACAGTTTGATACATTAATGAGCTTAAAAACCAGCTGTTCAATTGTACACTCTTAATCAAAATCAACAGTTTTAGATGGCTGCTGTCGCTATATAAAGGTATTCACAAATAAAGTTGACACTGACAGTTTTGTGATTTGTCCATTCATTTTACGTGAAAAATAAATCATTCTATCCAAGTTCCTGCACTAGATATATGCATCACACGATTCAGCTCCCATTTCTTACAGGGGAGTTGAATAGCTAATGGTTGGGATCATGAGAGTGTAAGTTTAGTTGAGAAGATTTACAATGTTGTACAACCACAAGGTAGAAAGCAGTCGTGTAGGTGGAGACAATGGAAGTAATTTTCAAAATCGCCCGTTATAGAATCCACCCAATTTTGAGTCCTGAAACTAAGGCGATGTTTGTTTGTTCCATACAGAGCCTTTTTTTTTTGAAAGAGAACCTGAGAAAAAGAGACGAAGTAAAATATGGTGAATTTTGACTGAATTCTGCGAACCACTCTCTGGAAGAGGATGTGCCACACCAACAAGAACCACTTTGCAGAGCAATCTCTTACTGGAACACCATCTCATGGGACTTTCAAAGGGCGGCACGGTGGCACAGTGGTTAGCGCTGCTGCTTCACAGCGCCAGGGACCCGGGTTCAATTCTCAATTTGGGTCACTGTCTGTGTGGAGTTGGCACATTCTCCCCGTGTCTGCGTGGGTTTCCTCCGGGTGCTCCGGTTTCCTTCCACAGTCCAAAGATGTGCGGGTTAGGTTGATTGGCCGTGCTAAATTGACCCTAGTGTCAGGGGGATTAGCAGGGTAAATATGTAGGGTTACAGGAATAGGGCCTGGGTGAGATTGTGGTTGGTGCAGACTTGATGGGCTGAATGGCCTCCTACTGCACTGTAGGGATTCTATGATTCTATGATAGGCAGCAGGGGATTAGGATGAGCAGGGTGGCAAAAACGATGTGCTTCAAGACAATTTTCAAAGGAGAGATCCATCATGATGTCATGGGCTTAATATTGTTTCAAAGATCAGCCACACAATAGCTGTAAGATTGACCTGGGGTGAACCAGAATGCTGTGAAATGAACATAAGGAGATGTGGAACATAAAGAGGACATTCTGCCTTTCTTTTCCACCCTTACTAATAGGGCCTTGTAGTTATCAATATTCACCAAAAGCAATCAAGTGGAACACCTAGTGAAGAAAATGAGTTTGATATTGGATTGTACTATACACCTTACTGAAGTTTCTGTATGAAAAGCAATCAGAATTTGATTCAGAATAGAATCATAGAATCCCTACAGTGCGGAATGAGGCCATTCAGACAATGAGCCTGCACCGACAACAATTCCACCCTGGCCCTATCCCCTTACCCCATGTATTTACTCTGCTAATCCCCCTGATATTAAGGGGCAATTTATCATGGCCAATCCACCCAGTCCGTACAGTGTGGGAGGAAACCAAAGGACCCGGAAGAAACCCACAGACATGGAGAGAACGTGCAAACTCCACACAGACAGTCACCCGAGGCCAGAATTGAACCCAGGTTCCTGACGCTGTGAGGCAGCAGCGGCAACCATTGTACCACAATGCCTCCCCTTTGATTTGATTTGATTTGATTTATTATTGTCGCATATATTGGGATACTGTGAAAAGTATTGTTTCTTGCGTGCTATACAGACAAAACATACCGTTCATAGAGCACATAGGGGAGAAGTAAAGGAGAGGATGCAGAATAAGTGTTGCAGTTACAGGTAGGGTGAAGGGAAAGATCAGCTTATATATGATAGGACCACTCAAAAGTCTGACGGCAGCAGGGAAGAAGTGTTCTTGAGTTAGTTGGTACGTGTTTTCAAACACTTGCATCTTTTTCCCGGTGGAAGAGGGCCAAAGAGAGACTGGGATGCACGGGTCCTTGATTATGCTGGCTGCTTTTCTGAGGCTGCGGGAAGTGTAGACAGAGTCAATGGATGGGAGGCTGGTTTGCGTGATGGAGTGTGCTAAGTTCATGACTCTTTGTAGTTTCTTGCAGTCTTGGAGCAGGAGCTGTGCCAAGCTGTAATACATCCAGAAAAGATGCTTTCTATGGTGCATCTATAAAAATTGGTGAGAGTCGGAGTGGACATGCCAAATTTCCTTAGCCTCCTTAGAAAGTAGAAGCATTGGTGGGCTTTCTTAACTATAGCATCAATGTGGAGGGACCAGAACAGATTGTTCATGATCTGGACACCTAGAAACTTGAAGTTCTCAACCATTTCCACTCCATCACTGTTGATGTGAATAAGGGCATGTCCTCCACTATGCTTCCTGAAGTCGATAACAAGAACAATGGAACAACATTCGAGTTATAAAGAATAATATAGGAATTCCATAATGAGGTGCTCTAGACAGACCAAGCCAATAGCAGCACAGTAACCCTATCACAGAAATGACAGTGATGGAACAACACTCAGAGAGAGTGTAGCAATATCACTGGACACAGCACACCAATGTCAAACTGAGAACAATATAGCAACAACACCGGGGAGGGGGGTGGTGGGGTAGAATTAAAATCATCCAGATTACCTAGCCACCCCAAAACCCCTGGGATCCTCCTGCATAGGGACGCAAGGACACCTCATCAAAGCTAAAAGGGTCCCTCCTCACACACATGGTGAGGCTGATAAAGGTCCCCCCATGTTAGGGTAGAGGGAGCAGAAATGTTCCTCTGGGCCACCAAAGGAAAATGCAGCGCCCTGTTCCCCCTGTCACCGCCCCCCCGCCACACCCCCCCCCCCCCCAATCCACCACCACAACAGCTCACCCCCTCCCTCCCTCTGCCCCCCCACTTGAACCCCACCACTTCCTGACCTGAAAATCCTCACAGGGCACCCTGGAATGCAATCCCTAATCCCACTAATTCCTTTGTGTCAGGGGGCAGCCTGCAGGCAATCTTCCACTCCCACTGAGGTGGGAAATCAGCTGGTGGGTTTAAAATGTTTGAAACATAGAAACGTAGCCCCCCCCCCCACCTCCCCAAGGCCCGCGGTATTTATCAGTTTCTGGGGCTACAGTTTCCCGTTCTCGGGCATGGCACTGCAATACCGCTTCCAACCATTGAGGCGCTGTTCCTGGTTGGGCTGGGGAGGCTGTGTACGAGGTGGCCCATCTTCTTTCTTCAATGGTGGGTCAGTGATGTTGTGCACCTTTTCAATATGGCACCCGGGTATGACAGCGGCAACCATGCCATCAAGCCCACTCCATCATGGAAGGTAGCACAAAGCCACCCACTCCCCCACCACCCCCCCCCCCCCCCCACCCCCACCTCCCTAGAAGCTATGGTGTGGTTTCCCGTCAGCCTCTGCAACCGGAAATATTCCCCGTCCCTGCCCCCGCCACTGGTCTTAGTCCCAGGTGGAAGAATTCCACCCAAAGGCTGCAAATTTCAAAATCAAGACTGGAATTTTCCAGTCCCGCCCCACCATAGCAAACGTAGCAGGCGGGACATGGAACACACAAACGTCTGTTGACCTCGAGCGGGATTTTCCGGTTTTGGGGTGAGCATGGTTAGAAAATCCTGCCCTGTAGGTCAGGAAGTACCGGGGGTGATAGGTGTAACAGGTCCTCGGAGGCGAAAATCCCTTCACCAAAATTCCCTTATTTGCAAGATCCAAAAACTCAACCCAGAGTGCTCTCAGTATGCGATCTACATCCGGAGTGCCAGAAGAACTGACAAGTACAGAAGATGGACAGAATCATACAGAATATGAACTATTGGACCATCAGTTTAATCAGGGAGTTCATATTCAAGCAGGCCAACCTCAATGCCTGACTAAAATCATTACAATAGGACAACAAGTCTTTCTGCAAGCTAACCGAGTTTTGGATGTCTTCAAGTTTACGAAGGATAGAATGGGGAAGAGCAGCCAGGAAGGTGTTGGATTAGTCAAGTCTAGAGACAACAAAGAAATGAAGATTCAACTCAAAATGGAATAACTATTATATCACTTCACTGATGTTTATTTTTCCTTTAATTGTTATGTACAATGTGACTGTCTCATTTTCCCACATAGTAATAGTCATAACACCTTGAAGTAATTCTTTGAAAGTTTGAAGATGTGACAAGAAACTATAAACATTCAAGACATCCTCTTTAAAATAAATAGGTTAATGACTGTTAAATTCGCACCGTCAGGAATGTATGCAAACCTGTTAATGGCTGCTCATTAAAATAGGTTGAGGCACATGCAAATTTCTGCTTAAACCAGCTGACACGAAACGAAAACGCAAAAATAATGTACATGTGAGAAATATCCTACTTTTCACCATAAAACAGGATGAAAGAGAATCGGAAATGGCTGAGAGCTTTTAAATGCGACAATCACAAACAGATAGTCTGATAGGCGGCACGGTAGCACAGTGGTTAGCACTGCTGCTTCACAGCTCCAGGGACCTGGGTTCGATTCCCGACTGGGTCACTGTCTGTGTGGAGTTTGCACATTCTCCCCGTGTCTGCGTGGGTTTCCTCCGGGTGCTCCGGTTTCCTCCCACAGTCCAAAGATGTGCGGGTTAGGTTGATTGGCTAGGTTAAAAAAATTGCCCCTTAGAGTCCTGGGATGCGTAGGTTAGAGGGATTAGCGGGTAAAATATGTGGGGGGTAGGGCCTGTGTGGGATTGTGGTCGGTGCAGACTCGATGGGCCGAATGGCCTCCTTCTGCACTGTAGGGTTTCTATGATTCTATGATAAACCGTGATGAGGGCGAGCAGGTTTCCTTTGCAAGGAAAAAAAATATTGGCTTGGAAATAGCACAGGACAAAGATTTTGTTCCAGTTTCAGTTAAGAGCTAATGGCCACAGTATTGTTTCTGCGCCAGTGCAGGGGTACAGTAATAGTACATGAAGGATAATTATAGCATTCATTTCAAACAATCCAGCATCCTGTGCAGGACGAAGGTACAATACCCTGTCAGGTCCAAATCACACAACAATCGTTTCAGTTAACGGGGAAAGCAGAAGGGAGGCGGGGGAGGGGGGGGGGGTTTGTTAACATAGCATCACATTTCAGAACAGTTACATTTTTCAGAAGAACTTCAAAAAATCACTGAATAAATCTCTTGGCTGGTTGTGTGTTCCATTTGAAGTGTTCAATGATTAAACAATCAATCAAGCAACCTCATGAAGTTAGTGGCCAGAGTCAAAAGGGCAGCACGGTGGGACAGTGGTTAACACCGTTGCCTCGCAGCGCCAGGGACCCGGGTTCAGTTCTGGCTCTGTGTGGAGTTTGCACGTTCTCCCCGTGTCTGCGTGAGTTTCCTCCGGGTGCTCTGGTTTCCTCCCACACGCCAAAGATGTGCGGGTTAGGTGGATTGGCCATGCTAAATTGCCTTTGGTGTCTCAAGATGTGTAGGTTAGGGGGAGAAGCGGGTCAATATTTGGGTATATGGGGATAGGGCCTGGGTAAGATGCTCTTTCGAAGAGTCAGTGCCGATTCGATGGGCCAAATGGCCTCCTCCTGCACTGTAGGGATTCCATGATTCAATGTGGGGTAGAGCAATGTCAGGGGCCATCAGTATGAGATGGTCACCAAGAAATTCAATGGAGAATGCAGAAAAAACCATGTCACCTCGAGGTTGAAGAAAACGTGGAACTCGCTCCCGCAGGGAGTGGCTGTGGCAAATAAGTCAGCTGGTTCGAAGGGGGAGGTAGAGCAGCAGATGTGAGAGACAGGAATAGAGGGACATCTCAATAAAGTTAGATATGCATTGATGGAGCCTCACATGCAACATCAGGGCCAAATGATCCATATGGGCTGAATGGACTACATATTCTGTGTAATTCTATTTGCAACACAGCTACAACATTGATCCGACTGGTGTCTCAGTCTACTTAACACTTTCAGGTCGCTGATTCTGAATTCATGCCACAGTCAATTAGAGAAGAGAATCTATGCACTATTCCACGTTGAACACAAGGCTCCGGTCCTACATTGCATGGTTGATGTTTTATGCCTTCCATTTTTAAATGGTGATGACCAATTTAGGAAAAAGGCCCAGGTAACATGGCATCTGGGATCAATGTGACCATACCAGCTTCAGGTGCAATCAAGAGCAGATTTTAAAATATGCAAAAGACCAAGGATCAAAAGTTTAAAGTTTATTTATTGGTGTCACAAGTAGGCTTCCATTAACACTGCAATGGAGTTACTGTGAAAATCCCCGAGTTGCCACACTCCAGCACTTGTTCGGGTACACTGAGGGAGAATTTAGCATGGCCAACGCGCCTAACCAGCACCTCTTTTGGACTGTGAGAGGAAACCGAAGCACCCGGAGGAAACCCACGCAGACACGGGGAGAACGTGCAAAGCCCGCACAGACAGTGACCCAAGACTGGAATCAAACCCGGGTTCCCTGGCGCTGTGAGGCAGCAGTGCTAACCACTGTGCCATGTGCTGCCCAAAACTGTTGATACTTAAGGGAACTTCTCCTTAAGGCGCAATGGGGATAAAGTGGATAACCACTAAAACAGGCAGGAGTTCAATGTAGTTAATGCAACGTGCCAACTTTGTGTCACCTGCTCAGTTAAATGATCACTTGCTAGGGCAAACTGTTCATTCGCTACCTTCATCAGCAGGGACACAATTTCTGAGCAGCATTTAAAGCTAGCCTGTCTGACTTTAAGCTAGTCTGCATATCGTAGAGGTGTAAGTGCATTGTACTTGGAGCACTGGCTGTCGAACAGGGAAATGATCTGGAAAATGGGAAAGAAAAGCACAATTTGGAAGGGAGCAGTTGGATTCAAGGCTTTCAGGCACTGTATTGGATGCCTTGGAGGGAAGCTATGTTTGGAATTGCTCACCAAACATCCTGAGTGGATAGAGCTTCCTGTTGGCAACCCTTCTCCTCCAACTCTACCCTCTTTCGACAGCTTATTCTGCTTCACATGGCCTCGGTTCATTCTCCCTGCTGTATTCCAAAGGGAATGCTCACTTGTACGCCCATGTCTAGGAACAACTGGTTTGCGCAGAAGTTTTAAAGTCAACTTAAAGTTCTTCAGCATCTGCCACGCCACTCCCTGTAGCATTTTGCAACTTGAAACAACCCTAAAAAGCAGCAAACATTTGTAGAATTGTAAAAGTAGCCAGAACCAATCAACCAGCGACCAACCTGTAAATAGCTGATGACTCCTTTAAATAATAGAGTTCTAAAGGAGATAGCTGAAGAAATAGTGGAGGCGTTAGTTATGATCTTTCAAAAGTCACTGGAGTCAGGGAAAGTCCCAGAGGATTGGAAAATCGCTGTTGTAACCCCACTGTTCAAGAAGGGAACAAGAAAAAAGATGGAAAATTATAGGCCAATTAGCCTAACCTCAGTTGTTGGCAAAATTCTAGAATCCATCGTTAAGGATGAGATTTCTAAATTCTTGGAAGTGCAGGGTCGGATTAAGACAAGTCAGCATGGATTTAGTAAGGGGAGGTCGTGCCTGACAAACCTGTTAGAGTTCTTTGAAGAGATAACAAATAGGTTAGACCAAGGAGAGCCAATGGATGTTATCTATCTTGACTTCCAAAAGGCCTTTGACAAGGTGCCTCACGGGAGACTGCTGAGTAAAATAAGGGCCCATGGTATTCGAGGCAAGGTACTAACATGGATTGACGATTGGCTGTCAGACAGAAGGCAGAGAGTTGGGATAAAAGGTTCTTTCTCAGAATGGCAACCGGTGACAAGTGGTGTCCCGCAGGGTTCAGTGTTGGGGCCACAGCTGTTCTCTTTATATATTAACGATCTAGATGACGGGACTGGGAGCATTCTGGCCAAGTTTGCCGATGATACAAAGATAGGTGGAGGGGCAGGTAGTATTGAGGAGGTGGGGAGGCTGCAGAAAGATTTAGACAGTTTAGGAGAGTGGTCCAAGAAGTGGCTGATGAAATTCAACGTGGGCAAGTGCGAGGTCGTACACTTTGGAAAAAAGAATAGAGGCATGGACTATTTTCTAAACGGTGACAAAATTCATAATGCTAAAGTGCAAAGGGACTTGGGAGTCCTAGTCCAGGATTCTCTAAAGGTAAACTTGCAGGTTGAGTCCGTAATTAGGAAAGCAAATGTAATGTTGTCATTTATCTCAAGAGGCTTGGAATACAAAAGCAGGGATGTACTTCTGAGGCTTTATAAAGCACTGGTTAGGCCCCATTTGGAGTACTGTGAGCAATTTTGGGCCCCACACCTCAGGAAGGACATACTGGCACTGGAGCGGGTCCAGCGGAGATTCACACGGATGATCCCAGGAATGGTAGGCCTGACATACGATGAACGTCTGAGGATCGTGGGATTATATTCATTGGAGTTTAGGAGGTTGAGGGGAGATCTGATAGAAACTTACAAGATAATGAACGGCTTAGATAGGATGGACGTAGGGAAGTTGTTTCCATTAACAGGGGAGACTAGGACGCGGGGGCACAGCCTTAGAATAAAAGGGAGTCACTTTAGAACAGAGATGAGGAGAAATTTCTTCAGCCAGAGAGTGGTGGGTCTGTGGAATTCATTGCCACAGAGGGCTGTGGAGGCCGAGACGTTGAGCGTCTTCAAGACAGAAATTGATAAATTCTTGATTTCTCGAGGAATTAAGGGCTATGGGGAGAGAGCGGGTAAATGGAGTTGAAATCAACCATGATTGAATGGTGGAGTGGACTCGATGGGCCGAATGGCCTTACTTCCGCTCCTATGTCTTATGGTCTTATGGTCTTAGTACTGGTGGAGGTAATGGGGGAGAATTCTTCTTGCTGTTGAACATGGATTCACTATATGTATGGTTAAGGGAATTGTTAGCTGGAGTGCTGAACTCCAAAATAGACTGCTGACATCAAATCAGTATTGCACACTGATCGTGATCTGGCTGTTCTGCAGACTTCTGCCAGGCAATACTTGTGTTCTTGCTGACACCTTCACCAATGGTATCCAAGGCAATGTACCTCCTAACAGTGGGTCATGCAAACACCTTCACCAATATGGCATCTGGGGCAATTCACCACCTCACTAGGGGTCATGCTAACAGCTTCACCAATATGGTATCCAAGGCAATTCACCTCCTCACTGTAGGACATGCTATGGCTGCCATTTTGGAGATTTATGGGCACATATAGTATCCAAGAAATGGGCACTAACAAGTTCAATTTCTCACCCATGACTCATCACAGTCACAACTAATAACTTCCCCATATGAAAGGAAGTTGCTTCCTTTCCCACATCCCGTGAATGAATTTTTAAAAAATCATCGTAAAGGACGGTATGTTTCCATATTAAACCCATGCCTTGGCTGTGTTGGGGCACAGACCAATGATTATAAATGAAAATGCTTCCTGTCATCTAACCTAATTTTCATCTATTGACTTTCATCTAAGTTTAAGTTTATTTATTAGTGTCACAAGTAGGCTTGCATTCACACTGCAATGAAGTTACAGTTCTACCATTCCAATACCCTAACTGGATTAGAATTTATGACTAACAATGAGCTCTAAGATCCCGTTTTCCTGTCTTCAACACCTTCTCCAAAGGCACAATATTTTTCACCATTTGCAGGGAATAAAACTGGAGACACAATACTCCATGCAGATATAGCAACCTTAAATGGACACAGTTTGGTACTTTTCGTTTTGTACTCAGCAATGTTAACAACACAACCAAAAGCCCTATTTAAAATGATCAATCAGTAACTACTTCCGGGTCCATTTCCCTCAATAGGTAAAAAAATGGCTGACCTTCTAAAACTGGGCACTTTACAGCTTTCTGAAATTAACATCGAGTTCAATTGTTTTAGATCATAACCTCTTCTCCCACTTTTGTTTTTGTTTTGTGGTGGTTTGCTTATCTCTTATCTCTTTCTTAATTACTTTGTGTTCAAGTAGTTGCTTTCCTGCCATTTACACCTCCTCTAGGCACCTCCTGTGTTTCTTTACTTGCTTCATTGCCACTCCTCTTAGCCTTGCATCATGAAACCGTTAGTCACTTCATCTCTCCTTCCCTCCGACCCTTATCCAAGATTTTCCCTATTGTTCTTTACACCCTGAACCCATTTTCACCTGTGCCAAACCTATCACATTCCCAACTTTTCCCAGTGCTGATGAAATGTTGTAGACCTGAAAAGTTGGGCGGGGGAGCCATTTCGGCCAGTGGGGTCTTCTGGAGACCATCCCCCCAACCCCCTCCCCACCCCTGTCATGGGTTCTCCAACGGCGGAGAATGTGAAAGACAGGAAACCCCATTGGCAGTGGCGGGACCCCACCATCGGCCAATGATTGGCAATTACACCACCGAGAAGCACGCGCCCACCCCAGGGTGTGGAAAATCCCGCCTATTGATTCCAATTCTCTCTCCAAAGTTGCTGCCAGACCTGCTCAGTATTTCCAGCACTTTCTGCTTTTTATTATAACACAATGTTTGTCCAAATTGATTGATACTTGTTGTGCATAGACTAACTTACTTAAACCAGCCTGCAAACTATTGATGTATTCTGAGCCACAAATTCTAACTGCCCTGTCAATAGAATGATGAAATAAAAGCCATCGTCATTATGCTACCAATTCTAGTCCTAAGATTTTGCCCCCTCATTACAGATTTGGTCAATTATCGCATTTTACATCAACCTTCTCGTCTGACAAAGACCGTGAACCACAACTGACCATATTGCTCCTTAAGGACTCTAGTTCCTGTTCTGTGCACTCGGCTGTGCGGCAATTTCCTGTTTGAGAGTTCGGCTATACGTCTAGTGAGGGCTGGCCCGCCTATTCCTTCTCGCTGTGTCTCTCTCTTTCTCTCTCACACTCAGATTCTCACCAACTAGCTTCTCATCTCAGCCAGTTTGAAGGGGTAAAAAGATCTGTAAGGAGTTTGTGCCTTCAAATGCTTCACGAAAAATGTCATTGGGAACAGCACTCAAATGAACAATCTTAACAAGGTCATGCTAAAAATAGCAGTGTGAGTGTGGCTTTTGGGCTAAGTTTGTGCGCATCACACCTTCATCCTCAGTGCATTACACCCACACAGACATTCACACTCAAGAAACCTACGCAGAAAATATTTTCCATGTAACAATATCAGTTTTACTCTTTTTTTTAAACCGATTTACTTTTTTACTTTTTTCTCTTTGTCCATATTTTCTAGGAATTTAATGAAATTGCATCGAAATGAATAATTTTCTTTGTGGTCAACATTCACCTGGGAACTTTCTATATCAGACTAAACCTGTAAGAAGTCTCACAACACCAGGTTAAAGAAGTCTCACCTGTCATTGTGAGACGTCTTACTGTGCCCACCCCCAGTCCAATGCCGGCATCTCCACATCAAGACTGAACCTGGTACAACTTTTCAAGTTTTCAGTCTGTCACCTCAGAAGAAGTCTTTGACTGAAGCAAAACCCACCTCTCTGAACCGCTTTCAGTTTTTTTTTGTCAGCAGACGATATTCTCAGTGTAAATCTTCAAGTATGTTCACATCAGTGAAAACCCAAACCATGGGTTTCAGTAACAGTCACATTTTCAGTGAGGGTTTTAAAAGCGCAATGCATTCTGCTCACTGAAAGTTTGCCCATTTTTGTCTGTGGAAAGGTGGGCCACTAGAAAAATCAAGTACGTTTTGTGTCAATGTTTTTTTCGGCATGTCACTATTTTTAACTCTACCAGAAACTTCCTTTCTCGTGAAAGGTGTCTTTAAGTATTGCAAATGTCAAGATACTGCAGCTGCAGTAAATCTGACATAAAACCAGTAAATGCTAGAAATATTCAGAGGTCAGGCCAAATCTGCGGAGAAAACAAAAAGATTTGCGTTGCAGGTCAATGATCTTTGATCAGAACTTAAATCTGTTATGAAAGAAGAGCTATCAAGCAACAGAGAAGGTGCATTGCAGTTTTAAAAATATTTATTTATTTATTTATTAGTGCCGCAAGTAGGCTTACATAGATAGAACATAGAACAGTACAGCACAGAACAGGCCCTTCGACCCACGATGTTGTGCCGAGCTTTATCTGAAACCAAGATCAAGCTATCCCACTCCCTATCATCCTGGTGTGCTCCATGTGCCTATCCAATAACCGCTTAAATGTTCCTAAAGTGTCTGACTCCACTATCACTGCAGGCAGTCCATTCCACACCCCAACCACTCGCTGCGTAAAGAACCTACCTCTGATATCCTTCCTGTATCTCCCACCACGAACCCTATAGTTATGCCCCCTTGTAATAGCTCCATCCACCCGAGGAAATAGTCTTTGAACGTTCACTCTATCTATCCCCTTCATCATTTTATAAACCTCTATTAAGTCTCCCCTCAGCCTCCTCCGCTCCAGAGAGAACAGCCCTAGCTCCCACAACCTTTCCTCATAAGACCTACCCTCCAAACCAGGCAGCATCCTGGTAAATCTCCTCTGCACTCTTTCCAGCGCTTCCACATCCTTCCTATAGTGAGGTGACCAGAACTGCACACAATACTCCAAATGTGGTCTCACCAAGGTCCTGTAGAGTTGCAGCATAACCCCACGGCTCTTAAACTCCAACCCCCTGTTAATAAAAGCTAACACACTATAGGCCTTCTTCACAGCTCTATCCACTTGAGTGGCAACCTTTAGAGATCTGTGGATATGAACCCCAAGATCTCTCTGTTCCTCCACAGTCTTCAGAACCCTACCTTTGACCCTGTAATCCACATTTAAATTAGTCCTACCAAAATGAATCACCTCACATTTATCAGGGTTAAACTCCATTTGCCATTTTTCAGCCCAGCTTTGCACCCTACCTATGTCTCTTTGCAGCCTACAACAGACCTCCACCTCATCCACTACTCCACCAATCTTGGTGTCATCAGCAAATTTACTGATCCACCCTTCATTAACACCGCAATGAAGTTACTGTGAAAATCCCCTAGTCGCCACACTCCAGCGCCTGTTCGGGTACACTGAGGGAGAATTTAGCACGGCCAATGCACCCTAACCAGCACGTCTTTTGGACTGTGGGAGGAAACCGGAGCACCTGGAGGAAGCTCACGCAGACAATGGGAGAAGGTGCAGATTCTGCACAGACAGTAACACAAGCCGGGAATCGAACCCAGGTCCCTGGCGCTGTGAGGTTGTCCCACCGGCATGAATGCCCAAAAAATTCCAGCCAGTGTCTTTCAAATTTCTAGGGTTGGCTCTGTTAGTCCCCACTAAAATGTGTTAAGTTGCCTGATGCCACAACACAGTAAAATGGAAGTAACACAATTTTAATTGAAGTAACGCCATCTCTTTTTAGATTTCTAGCCAACATATTCAACAGAGCACACAAAGTTACACTTTGTCTGACCATGATTAAAGAAACTTTATCAAAGAGGTTAAGGAGGATCTTAAAGGAGGTGGAGAAGTTCAGAGAGGGAATTTGAGAGCTCAGGATCCAGACTGTCAAAGATCCACCTCAAATATGCCTACAAGTGATTTGGATAAATGACTTATTTTGATTCGCAGTGACTGCTCCCGTGTAGGGAAGTGTACAAGCATTTTGTACGTTTTTGTTTTTCATTCGTGGGATATGGACTTCGCTGGCTGGCCAGCATTTATTGACCATCCCAGTTGCCCTTGGTTAAGAGTCAACCACAT
This sequence comes from Mustelus asterias, assembly GCF_964213995.1. Classification (NCBI taxonomy): domain Eukaryota; kingdom Metazoa; phylum Chordata; class Chondrichthyes; order Carcharhiniformes; family Triakidae; genus Mustelus; species Mustelus asterias. The sequence continues at coordinate 76,271,382 of NC_135819.1, forward strand.
TGCTGTGGTTCTGGAGTCACATGTAGGCCAAACTGGGTAAGGAAGGCAGATTTCCTTCCCTAAAGGACATTAGTGAACCAGATTGTGTTTTTCGACAATCGACAATGGTTTCATGGTCATCAGTAGATTCTTAATTCCAGGTATTGTTTATTGAATTCAAATTCCACCATCTGCTGGGATTCGAACCCAGGTCCCCAGAACATTAGCTGAGTTTCTGGATTAATAGTCTAGCGATAATGCCACTGGGCCATAGCCTCCCCTCATGAATTTCACAATGTTGAATGATGTCTGGGACAACAGACTATATGTTTTTCTTCTTTGAATAAGGCCATAAAATCTTTAGGCTCTTCCCAGGCAGGCGATAGGGTGAATTCTCAGTTTTATTGTTTTGGGGAAAACAAGCGCTAGCAAATCAAACTCCTATTCCCTGGCACAGGCTAACATTGGGTGGCTTGTAAACATTGGGTGGGAAGTCCACTTCCGTGTATCGCACACTAAAGAGTAAAAATGGAATTTCATCCCTTTCATTCTAACTTCGTGTTTGAAGGATGGAACGTCAGAGTCTCCCTCCACACTGCACCCAAGTGTGAGCCTCATTGACAGGTTCAGTCCCTGCAGTGAGGCCTGCACCCATCAAAGTCTGACACAGAGTCAAGAATGTGGCCTCCTGATGTAAAGGTATAGCTGGCTCCTGGTTACAAATGTGACTTTGGTCAATTATTCTTTTGGAGTTGAGGGGAGCACCGGAAGGAATTGGTTCAAATGGGCCAAATCGGCTTAAGGCCTCTTATTTCACTCTGCTGCCATAGATTGCAGTGCCAACTAAACGCTGTAAAGGAATTGCAAGCAGAGCTGCTGCCTTCAGAGGTGTCACAGCATTTCTGAAGGCATCATTTCTGCTGACAAGTTCTAAAGCATCAATGCCCCGGAGGAAATGGAAATGTTAAATGGAAATAAAATACTTATCCTAGCTTTACAGACCAATTGGGCTTGTCACTCTACGGTCTGTGTGCGCCTACTCCAGCCTCGACCTGGACAAAAAGCAATGACACAAACCAAAAGTATCCAGACGCTCACAATCTTAACGGTGGCACAGTGGTTAGCACTGCTGCCTCCCAGCGCCAGGAACCCGGGTTCGATTCCTGGCTTGGGTCACTGTCTGTGTGGAGTCTCACGTTCTCCCCATGTTTGCGTGGGTTTCCTCCGGGTGCCCCGGCTTCCTCCCACAGTCTGAAAGACGTGTTGGTTAGGGTGCGTTGGCCAAGCTAAATTCTCCCTCCGTGTGACCCGAACAGGCGCCGGAGCATGGCGACTAGGGGATTTTCACAGTAACTTCATTGCAGTGTTAATGTAATCCTACTTGTGACACTAACAAATAAACTTTAAAACTAAAGTTAGGGATCACAGAGAGCAGGGAGACTCTAGCACTGGTAGCACTAATTCTTGAAGCTCGTCTACGATATAAATGGAACATAACAGCAGTGAGATCCTTAACCTAATTGCAGGTGTCTTTTTGAAGATGTGTGCCGATTTCAGTGGCATTATATCTCATGACAGTTTTCTCAATTTCCAGTAACAACTCATTTGAACCAGTGAGTCACTGAACCATCAGGACTATAATTTTGGTGCAGTATGTTCATGAAACTCTATTAACGTTGGAAGCATCATCCCGCAACACCGTGTCCCCAAGGGCTGGTGTGACACAGGGGGTTTAAAACGTCTTCAACATCAAGGTGCACTGCCTGAGTTTATTTTTTAAAAGTTGCCTTTATCTTACGTTTTTGCGACAATCCTGGCGGTTTCAACCCATCAGAAGACTGGATTCTAATACCTCGTGCTTCTTCCACTACCCTGGTGATTCTGTGACCTTTACCTCCGCCCACTGGCATGACTGGGTTGACAGCTGACTCTGCTTGCTGTTGAGTTGGTATGATCAAACACAAGCAAAGAAGGTGCTCGAAGATTACTCCCCAGCAAATTCCGAGGGAATTAACCCAAGCTCCAGGAGTGGCATGGACTCACTTACACAGTTGGGGGGAAAAAAGAAGACCACCTGCAGACACGATGATGGTCCTGACACACAAACTGGTGTTGTTAAACTTCTTACTGTGTTCACCCCAGTCCAACGCCGGCATCTCCACATCATCGCTGACACACAAACACAGAGGTATAGTATCTGGGTTGAATCTGCGATTATATCTGGTTGATACAACACAAGTTTAGATCTACATTGGTGTTAATTGTTGGTGCAGTGGAATCCACTCATACCACAGTGCCTGATGTAACTGTACCATCAAGAAAAGAAATGAGATTTTCCCCCTGATGCGCGATTGATTCACACGGGAGGCTAGGACGTACCCGGGAATAAAGGCTTTTATTCACAACAAGATTGGAGCACACTACTTAACAATATTATCCCAGACTAAGGGCTACTAGGAAGTAGCAGTGACCTTTATACTCCTGTAAGAAGGTGGAGCCGAACAGAGTGTACCACATAAACAGTAATAACAGGTGGAACACCCAAACCCTAACCCCAACAGTAACAAGAGTAACATATGTACAAGTACCCATAGTGGTAACCATCTATGGTTCACCACACCCCCAAAAAAACCAATGGGCAAGACAACAGGAATTTTTGGGCGAGCTTACCAAAATGAATTTACGGCACTCTGTGCAACACAGAGCGGGTCAAAGGATTCATACCGATGGGTGGGGGTGCGAATCCCACTCAGGAGGCCGGCTTCAGACTGCTGAGGGGGTCAGTGTGCATTCGCCAATCTCCGCAAATACTGGGAGATCAGTTGCAATGCGCCTCCCCCCTGCCCAGACATCGCCGCCCCCCCACCCCCCCCCCTCAAATCGCCAGCCCAAACGTCCCTCTTGACAGCGTCGGCCCAGATGCCCCCCCCCCCCCCGCACCCCCCCCCCCCCCCCCCCCGATCTCCAGCCCCAAACCCCCTGGTCACAGGCCCCGCCCAAACCCCTCCCCCCCCCCCCCCCACTGATCTCTGTCCTGACCGCCTCATCACCGTTCCTGACCCCCTATCCCCTGATGGCCGGCCTCCTGATGGTTGGACATGGCTTCTGAGCGCCCTCCGTACTACCAGCTCCACCCTCCAGTGCAGAGGTCTGCCCATTTCCTCCCCTCCTACCCCCCCCCCCCAACCCTTCAGTCTGGCTCTGCCCCCTGATCCCGTCCCCACAGGCCCTGTCCCCTTGGCACCCAGTGCCCTCTGGGCATTGTCAGTGCTCCAGGCTGACACTGCCAGTGAGCCATGGTGCCCCAACCTCGCAGGAGGCCTCATTGGCCTCAGGTCCAATGGCATCTGGCCTGTTGCCGGGGACCATACGTGATCCCCATTGGTGCAGAGCTCCACTGGCGGGGTCAGAAACATTAGCGAGCCCGGATGACCGTGTTATTATTTGTATCGTTATTGCGATGCAATCACTAATTGCCATGTGTATTCAGCCTCGTGCTGTTCCCCGGCGCGAGGCTGATTACGTCAACATAAAATATCCCTGGAAGATCGTGACTGGTCGGACGGCAGTCACGATTCCCATTTTTGGCCTCCCGCTGACATTTACCGGCCTACTACACTACTCGAGCAGCGCAGTGGGCCGGAAAAATGGCGCCCCAGAAAATCGATTGCTCGCCTATTTTCCTGCCATGTGGAATTGCTCAGAAGTCACTTTTGCTTTCTGGCTGTGGACTTTCCCCAATGCTTGGGGAAGGAGATCTGACAAGTTGGAGTGTTGTTCAACTGGAAGGGGGCTAAGCACTTAGCCCAGTATTGCAGCCAGACAAAATGGCAGCTGGCATCAGTTCATCTCACTGAGGCTAGGCTGTTATTCCTTGCTGTTTTGTGAGGAAAGATCAACTTGTGTGAAAGTTCTTCATTGCCAGTATCACTGCCTCATTTCCCTTAGTAACATTGCCACCAGATCTGGGATTGATGTTAGCAAACACCCTGCAAAATAGTGTGGCAAGAGCAGTGCGGTGTGGGTCCCTGCTGGCAGTCACCAATAATCATGAAAAACATAATGGTGGCACCGTGGTTGGCACTGCTGCCTCACAGCGCCAGGGAGCGGTGTTCAATTCCTAGCTTGGGTGACTGTCCATGTGGAGCCTGCATGTTCTCCCCGTGTCTGCGTGGGTTTCCTCCGGGTGCTCCGGTTTCCTCCTGTTTCTTCAGAAGTAACTCTTCAAAATGCAGCTAATGAAACAACAACAAAACTTACTCCAACTTATAAATCAAAGCAAGGGTTTAATGAAGAAACATCATTACTCCAAACTTGGGGCCTCGCCCTGGGCCTCTCCAAGCTTCCCACAATTCTACATTGTTCCTTACTTATAGTGAATCAGTTGGTCAGCTGACTATTTCTCTGTGGTAGGTTCCATGTTTTACTGGGTCAGCTACGCTTACGTCTTGTTCCCATTTGTCACATTGCATCCAAAGAAATTTGTCCCTGGTTACATTGTAACACCTCCCACAGTCCGAAAGACGCGCTGGTTAGGTGTATTGACCATGCTAAATTCTCCCCCATTGTACCTGAACAGGCGCCGGAATGTGGCGACCAGGGGATTTTCACGGTAACTTCATTGCAGTGTTAATGTAAGCCTACTTGTAACACTAATAAATAAACTTTAAACTTTAAAACATATAGCACAACAAAGATCTCCTGTTCTTCACAATAGAATGTTGAATAATTGCTTCCGTTACCAGCCTCTGCTGCCTCCATGTTGCTACTTCTCCATTTTGCCTTCCTGCATTTGTCTCTCTCTCTTCCTTTTGATTCCTTCTCTTTCTCTGTTTCTACCTTTTGTTAGTGCACCGGACCTGAACCCCATGGTATATTGTGAAGTCAGATTAGACCTCAACACTTTTTTTATTTTTGATATGAATGTAACGAAAGGATGCTTTATTTTAGGAATAATTCCGCTCACAAATTAGAGATTTTTTATCAAAACAAGTTTTATTTTTAACACAGTTCAAATATAACTATAACAAAATGAAGCAGTTTAATTCTTAACTGCTGAACAATCTTTAAACATGAGAAGAAACAGCTCTTAATTCCTAACTTATCACTATTTCAGTTCCAAGTAAGCAACAGTCTTCCCATAGACTTAAACCCCAGTTTAAACACAGTTAGCAAACTCAGGCATACTTGCTTTAAATTGTGGTAACTGCCTTGAAGGTTCCAGAGAGACTTTTCAGAGAGACAGAGAGAACAACTTGTAGGCATCTATCTTGAAACATCCCTCTCCAGCAACTGAACTCAGAAAGCTGCTTTTCTCTGCTACAAACCTAGCTCCTCCAACTTCTAGTATCACATGACTATATGACCCTGCATACCTAGCTCACCTTCCATTACTTTAATCAAAAATAACTGCAGTGGTCCTCTCTATTTATAAACAAAAATCAATTAGCTTCATTCTAAGTAAACACATACATGGCTAAAATGAGTAATTATCCTACTTTCCAGCATCTGCTGCATTCCTTCCTGACAAACCGACTACTTCGAGAAAAAAAAACATTGAACTTTAAAAACATTCTATAGAAACATAGAGGGTGGGATTTTCCAGCCACGCTCACCACCAGACCGGAAGATCCCGCCCGAGGTCAACGGACCTTTACATGGTTCAATCCTCCACCCCACCGCCCACCATGATTCCCATGGCAGGCGGGACCAGATAGTTCCACCCAGAATATATCAACAGTACAGTATCATCACACCTTCTCCACCTCAACTTCTCTCTGTCTCTTTTTTCTTAGCCCCTTTGTTGCTTTGGGATGTTATTTGGTGTTTGGTACTCTGTAGGTGGCATGAGGTAAAGTAGTGGGGAAAAGAAAAACCTACTGCAGGAAACATGTGACCCTCAGCAGCTTCCTCCCATCATCTTCTCCAGTCGCTCACATCATGTCTTCCAGCCTTTTAACTTCCCACTGCTCCCTCCCCTTCCTTCTGCCTCCTTATTCCCATCACGATCTGTACCCCATTTGAACTACCCACTCAACCTCTACATCCCCCCCTGCCCTCCACTTCCCAACCCGCACTCCTTAACACTGCACCCACAGCCCTCACTCTCCAGTGGAAAAGAGCCAGAGGCCATTCACCCACAGCCTGTGTCCTCTGTTCCTTTTAAATGGGTTTTCATGCTTTAAAATTTCAGCTCATTTAAAAAAAAATCAAATTAGAAAGAGGAAAGACGGGTGGACTTTCACCCCTTCCCCCACGGCGGGTTTTCTCAGGATTCCCCCCCTTCCCCCACGGCAAGTTTTCTCAGGATTCCCCCCCTTCTCCCGCGGTGGGTTTTCTCGGGGTTTCCCCCCCTTCCCCCGCAGTGGGTTTTCTCGGGGATCCCCCCTTCCCCCGCGGGGGGTTTTCTCGGGGTTCCCCCCCTTCCCCCGCAGTGGGTTTTCTCGGGGTTCCCCCCCTTCCCCCGCGGCGGGTTTTCTCGGGGCTCCCCCCCCTTCCCCCGCGGGGGGTTTTCTCGGGGTTCCCCCCCTTCCCCCGCAGTGGGTTTTCTCGGGGTTCCCCCCCTTCCCCCGCAGTGGGTTTTCTCGGGGTTCCCCCCCTTCCCCCGCGGCGGGTTTTCTCGGGGCTCCCCCCCTTCCCCCGTGGCGGGTTTTCTCGGGGCTCCCCCCCTTCCCCCGCGGCGGGTTTTCTCGGGGCTCCCCCCCCCCCTTCCCCCGCAGCGGGTTTTCTCGGGGCTCCCCCCCCCTTCCCCCGCGGCGGGTTTTCTCGGGGCTCACCATCGGCATTGCAGGACCTTCCAGTCCTGTCAAAGCCAATGGCGATATATATTCCTCGCCCATGCGGTGGGTGTCAACTTTGGCGGGACTGGAAAATCCCACCAGCAGGATGGGCTGGAGAATTCCGTTCATGTCCACCATCTTCCCATCTTTGGTCTGGAATGTGCTGCCTCAGAAGCGAGTTGTCTCACATTTTTAAAAATTCTTTTTTATTCATTCGTGGGACATGGGCGTCGCTGGCTGGCCAGCATTTATTGCCCATCCCTAGTTGCCCTTGAGAAGGTGGTGGTGAGCTGCCTTCTTGAATCGCTGCAGTCCATGTTCTGTGGGTTGAACCACAATGCCGTCAGGGAGGGAATTCCATGATTTAGACCCAGCGACTGCAAAGGAACGCGATATATTTCCAAGTCAGGATGGGGGGGAACTTGCAGGTGGTGGTGTTCCCATGTACCTGCTGCACTTGTCCTTCTGGATGAAAGTGGTTGTGGGTTTGGAAGGTGCTGTCTAAGGATCTTTGGTGAATTGTTTCCTTTTAAATGAACCTGAATGAACACTTGGCACGTCATAACATTCAAGGCTATGGGCCAAATGCTGGTAAATGGGATTAGGTAGGTAGGTCAGGTGTTTCTCGTGTGTCAGTGCAGACTTGATGGGCCAAAGGGCCTCTTTTGCCATTTTGTGTGGCCCACGCGCCGTGCCATCGAGGAACGCAGTGTGAGGGGCTGCCTTCGTAGGACTGGAAGCTTCTGCCCAGGGAATTAAACAAACACAAAATTCAACAGACAATCCACGGATCCCATTCCATCCTCCCACATCCCAGTGAAGCCAGCACTGGCCCTCATTATCTCCACTTCATGATCATTAACAACTCAGTGGGATTCAGAATCACGTGTCCATTCATCCAACTGAATGTAAATAAACGCAGTTGAAATGAACTGGATGAAAAAGATGATGCAAAAAAAGAGAATGTGTATTGATATAGCACCTATCGCAACCTCTGAATATCCCAAAGCCCTTTGTAGCCAGTGAGGTGCTCCTTGAAATATAGTGACCGATGTAATACAGGAATCGTAGACTCATACATCCCTACAATGCAGAAAGAAGCCATTCGGCCCATCGAGCCTACAACGACCACAAGCCCACCCAGGTCCTATTCCCGTCACCCCACGTATTTATCCTGCTAATCTTCCTGACCACTCAGGGACAATTGAGCACAGCCACTCAACCTAACCCACACATCTTTGGACTTGGCAGCCAAATTGCACACAGCATGTTGTCACAAGCAGCAATGTGAGAAATGATCAGATAATCTGATTTAGTGATGCAGGAACAAATGAAAGAATGCCTGAGGCACAAAAGTTAATAAAAGATGAAAATTAGGCAACACTTACTGGTGTTAGGTTAGGTAGAAGGCTCAGAAGAAAAGCACAAGCTTTGAAACCCATGCAGACACAACACTAAACTGCCCAAGTTCATAAGTTCATAAGATACAGGAGCAGAATTAGGTCTTTCGGCCCCTTGGAATCTGCTCCGCCATTCAATCATGGCTGATATGCTCCTCATCCCCATTTTCCTGCCTTCTCCCCATAACCCTTCAACCCATTACCAATTAAAAATCTGTCTAACTCCTCCTTAAATTTACTCACTGTCCCAGCATCCACCGCACTTTGGGGCAGCGAATTCCACAGATTCACAACCCTTTGGGAGAAGTAGTTTCTCCTCAACTCTGTTTTAAATTTGCTACCCCTTATCCTCTCGTTCTAAAATGCCCCACAAGAGGATGTATCCACTCCACATCTGCTTTATCCATACCTTTTATCATCTTGTATACCTCTCTTGTATATGTCTCTCCCCAAGAGTGGGGAGAAACACGAAGCTAAAACGCTGGTGATGATTTGAAAAAACACAATTGAGAAAACAATTTTTGAGTTTTTCCACAATTGGGGAATTGATGTCTGTTGTGTTAGAAATGTTCATTTTTGGAGTATATCATCACAGGAGATTCAATACTGTAAAGTAAAGTTTATTTATTAGTCACAAGTAAGGCTTATATTAACACTGTAATTAAGTTACTGTGAAATTCCCCTAGTCGCCACAGTCCGGCGCCTGTTCGGGCCAATGCACCTAACCAGCGTGTCTTTCATAATGTGGGAGGAAACTGGAGTACCTGGAGGAAACCCATGCAGACACGGGGAGAATGTGCAAACTCCATACAGACAGTGACCCAAGCCAGGAATCGAACCCAGGTCCCTGGCGCTGTGAGGCAGCAGTGCCAACCACTGTGCTACCAGGCCGCCCTATGTAAAGAGATGGCGAAACAGGTGTTAATTTATTGGTTGTGAGAAATTTGGTTCAGCCTGAATATCTTTTATCCACAGACTACATCACAAATATCACATCCTAATTACATTTATCAGACCTATGGGCCCAGTTTGTTCGAAACCAAACTCAGCAGGCGGGATTTTCTGGCCGCGCTCGCTCCAAGCTGGTGAATCATGCCCAAGGTAAACAGACCTTTCCATGGTCCACCACCCGCCCGCTCTGATTCCCATGGCGGGCAAGACAGGAAAATTCCACCCAATATGTGTTTAGATCGATGTCACTGAGTGAGGCGTCTGTCAACAACTGCAGTGGTGGACATTAATAAGTTGTAAATTATGGAGGGACTTCCCTTGCAACAATTTTGCAGCGTTAGGTTTTTAAATCACTCAACACCTTCTGTTCACCAGAGTTGTTTTGCTGAGAATTGCAAAAGCATCGCCTATCAATATATCATTATTGATGGCTTGAAAAATTCCCATGTAATAATAGTAGGTGTGTGTTGCGGGGGTTGGTGAGTTGATCTAAGTGGTACAGGCTAGAATACCACAGCTATGAGGAAGCACGCAAGATCATTTTTTTAAAAAACTTCTTTCAACTTTTACTGAAGAAACACTCATGCCAAGAGCAGGACATGTGATACTAGAAATGTACTCATGGCGGCATACATCAACTTGAACAGGTATTTAATGGAAATATTAAGACACAAAATGATTGATAATTTTTGTGTACGTCTGCCTTTGATTACAGTTTGATATTCGGAAACGGCAGATTTTGAAACTTTATGGGTGATTTTTAAAAATTCATTCATAAGACGTGGGAGCGCTGGTTGGCCCAGCATTTATTGCCCATCCCTAATTGCCCTTGAACCGAGTGACTTACGAGGCCCATTTCATAGTCAACCACGTTGCTGTGGCTCTTGAATCACATGTAGGCCAGAATGGGTAAGGACAGCAGATTTCCTTCATCAGTGAACCAGGTGGGTTTTTGCGACAATCGTTCCATGGTTATCATTAGAGCTTTATTTCAAGATTCTTTTTTAAATTCAAATTTCACTATCGGCAGTGGTGGGATTCGAACCTCAGATCAGACGTCTCAACCTGTTGAATTTAAGCATATTACTAAGCGGAGGAAAAGAAACTAACAAGGATTCCCCTAGTAACTGCGAGTGAAGAGGGAAGAGCCCAGCGACGAATTCCCCACACGCCTGGCAGGCATGGGAAAGAAGACTTTTCCCTGACGATGCTCGAGGGACCCAAGTCCTTCTGATTGAGGCTTAGCCTGTGGAAGGTGGGTCTCTGCATTACTAGCCCAGTGACAATACCACTATGTCACTGCCTCCCGACATAATTCAATTAGAATTATTGAATACTTCCTGTTTTTGTACATAGTCTGACAGGGGGCCACAAGGAAGGGGTTCTAAGGTTATCTTTGCTGATTTTGTTCAATGAAGTAGCAGAAGGGTTCCAACGTAGATAGGCCAGCACAGGGGCGGCACGGTGGCATGGTGGCACAGTGGTTGGGATTACTGTCTCACAGCATCAGGGACCCAGGTTCAATTCCCGGCTTGGGTCATTGTCTGTGCAGAGTCTGCGCATTCTCCCCGTGTCTGCGTGGGTTTCCTCCGGGTGCTCCGGTTTCCTCCTACAGTCCGAAAGACGTGCTGGTTAGGTGCGTTGGCCGCGCTAAATTCTCCCTCAGTGTACCCTAACAGGCGCAGGAGTGTGGCGACTAGGGGATTTTCACAGTAACTTCATTGCTGTGTTAACGTGAGCCGACTTGTGACACTAACAAATATACTTTAAACTTATTGGAAAATCAACCAGGAATTGAACATCTAGTCAGACTGTAAAGAAATGTAGAGAATACAACTTAGGAGCAATGCATTGTTCAAATAATGAGCCAGCACAGGCATATAGGGCCGAAAGGCCTCCTTCTGTGCTGTAAATCCATATGGTTTGAAGGTGAATCTATATGGATAGTTGATGCCCTGAATGGATCAATATCATATCGCAGTGTAGGGTGATATATATAAAATACCAAACGGTAACATTTGCTGGTGGTCTGATTGCATCAGAAAAAATGAGACACTAGTTACTGCAAAAAAAAGGAATTTCTGAAGCTAAGAAAAGTTGACCGGAATTTTCCGGCTGTTCACGCCCTTCCGCCGCCACAAGCGAGGACGGAGAATTTGGCGCTCAGCCGAATCCGGAATGCCGGAAAACACCCCACTTGGGGTGGGGGGTGTTGGAACGGAGGAAACTCCCACCCATTGGCCGATATCTCCCATCTCCGTCAGTGGCTGGGATTTTCCGTTGCAGGCTGGGAATGCCAAATCTTCCGTTCTCGCTCACAGTGGATCCCGCCATGGGGCGAGATTGGCGAATCCCACCCCTGATTTCAAAAAATAGTGCTTCGGGTCATCCTGAGGTTATAAGAGGCGCTCTATAAATGCAGGTCAGTCTTTCTTATTGTCATATCTCATCAGTTCGCTAATTGCCTCAGTACACAACAGAGGTTGTACCTGGGCCTTTTCGATCTAACTATTGGACCATATTCACGGCAGAATCCCAGCCGAAACGTTTCAGTAACGTGAGAGAGAATCAAACTGTTGCAGGAACTTTGAGATTTGATACCATGTTGTATCCTTGCGAAGCTCTTTTTACTATTTACAATATAGACATTGCGCAGTGTTTATACTTGTCACAAAAACTGGTTTGAGTTGGTTATCGGAGCTGACTGTCCTTTCTCCCGTGGTGTTATCCTTCAACTTCTGTAAATCACATTGATGCTATGGTTAAAAAAAAACTACCAAAAATGCCAGAAGGTGCTCTGAATCCAACAGCCAATAATCATGTACTGAGCTGCGGTAGCAGCCAGTGGTGAAATTAGGCACCTTCTGTTATATGGGAGACAATGAGAATGTTGAATCGAGTGTATTTTCATGAGCCTTGATTGGGATGGCACGGCGGCACAATGGTTAGCACTGCTACCTCACAGCGCCAGGGACCCAGGTTCAATTCTGGCCTCTGGTCGCTGTCTGTGCAGAGTTTGCACTTCCTCCCCGTGTCTGCGTGGGTTTCCTCCGGGTGCTCCAGTTTCCTCCCACGCTCCAAAGATGTGCGGGTTAGGTTGATTGGCCATGCTAAAATTGACCCTTAGTGTCAGGGGGAAAAGCTAGGGTAAATGTGTGGGGTTACAGGAATAGGGCCTGGGTGAGATTGTGGTCGGTGCAGACTCGGTGCAGGCTGAATGGCCTCCTACTGTACTGTTGGGATTCTAATTCTAACTCTGACCAAGCCCAATGTTGCGCAATTCCAGCAGTTGCTTTTTTTGAAATTGCATTTTCATCACTTAGATTTTTTTTTTCCTTTCCAAATGGCAATAAATCATGTTGAGGCTGTCTCACTAAAGTGTTACTCAATAGATATGTCATTTGTGGTAAGTGTATATAGTTAATATATAGTATATTAGGGGGAGGTGGTGGATTAGTGGTATTGTCACTGGACGAGTAATCCAGAGGCCTAGGGTAAGAATAAGCAAGGACCCCACGCACTACGGACATACTCTCTTCCACCTTCTTCCGTCGGGAAAAAGACACAAAAGTCTGAAGCCACGTACCAACCTACTCAAGAACTTGCTGCTATCAAACTTTTGAATGGACCTACCTTATATTAAGTTGATCTTTCTCTACACCCTAGCTGTGACTAACACTCATGCTGGACAACCCTGGAATGTAGGTCGCTTTAATTAATGGGTCAGAGGCATTTTATAGAAGGAATTAAAATAGCCTCGGCCCCAAACTGAAGCCAGTGACAGCTTCACTCTCTGGGGTGGGGGAATTTTCCCATCCCACTCACCACAGGAATCGTAGCGGGGGTGGTGGGGAGGGGGAATCATGCAAGGGTCCGTTGACCTCAGGTCGGATTTTCCGGTTTCGGGCCGAGCATGGCTGGAAAATCCCGCCCTCTGTCTCTCTGTTTCCCGAGATCAACCTGGGTTAAAATCAACACTTTGGCCGGAATTTTACCGCCCCGCTCGCCAGGAGAATCGGAACGGGTGAGGGGCGGACAATGGAAAGGTCCGTTGACCTCGGGTGGGATTTTACGGCTTCAGGATGAGCGAGGCCATAAAATCCCACCCGTTGACTTTGTCAGTCATAGAAAGAAATTGTCATAGAAACCCTACAGTACAGAAAGAAGCCATTCGGCCCATCAAGTCTGCACCGACCAGAATCCCACCCAGGCCCTACCCCCATATCCCTACATCTTTTACCCACTAATCCCTCTATTCTACGCATCCCAGGACACTAAGGGGCAATTTTAGCCTGGCCAATCAACCTAACCCGCACATCTTTGGACTATGGGAGGAAACCGGAGCACCCGGAGGAAACCCACGCAGACACGAGGAGAATGTGCAAACTCCACACAGACAGTGACCCAAGCCGGGAATCGAACCCAGGTCCCTGGAGCTGTGAAGCCACTGTGCTACCGTGCCGCCCTTAGAACCAATTTTATTTAAAGCCAGTTTAGAAGGATGATGAAAGATTGGGAAAGGTACGAGTTGGGGTTATAATGTATAAGTTGCGTACGTCTAATAAAAATAAGTGCCAGCTCCACAAGGCCACCTGCACTGATGCACATCTCTGCCTTGAGCAGACTGTCTCAACTAAGGTTTCCACATGAGCTGCAGTTTTTACAGCTGTTACGTTAAGCTGGTGGTGTGATGTTTCAAAATGTTGTTCCAAAGGTGTCGCCGCTCTTCATTTTACTGCCGGACCATTTTTAGTAACCTAGCTTGTCAGTATGGCCGTTGACACCTCTGGCTGTTCGTTATCTCTAAGGCAGCAGCACTACTGGGCAGGTACATACAACCACTGCAGCTGCTTGTCTGTAACAAACTGAGAGAAACTCCTATTCATACTTGCCCTGTCTTAAAGCTGTGCATCCTCCACAACTTTTCATTTTGTGAATGTCCATTAAAATACAGATCTAGAATTAAAATGGAATTTTTTTTTGAAGATTATATGTGTACATAATTAACTTTTACTTTCATGAGCCAGTGTTCCAGTTCATGCGTATTTGATGGGAGCCAACTTAATCTTTATTGTAATAAAGCAAAATTCACAAGAAAATGAAACAGGTCACACCTTGGCTGGATGTAAGGAAGTTAGATTTTTCCTTAGGCATTGGTTGAGGAGACAAAGAGCCTGATTGTTCCTTTCCCAAGCTGCAGGTGTAAACCTGGGCAAAAAATCAACATCATTATATTACGTTTAAATTTCATACTCAGAGATTCCCCCCTCTGCTTCCATAGCATTACTGGAACAAGAAGAAATGACCTCAGGGAGCCTTCAGAAGTTTATTTATTAGTCACAAGTAAGGCTTACATTAACACTGCAATGAAGTTACTGTGAAATTCCCCTAGTCGTCACACTCCGGCGCCTGTTTGGGTCAATGCATCTAACCAGCACGTCTTTCAGAATGTGGGAGGAAACCGGAGCACCCGGAGAAAACCCACGCAAACTCCACACATTCAGTGACCCAAGGCTGGGAATCGAACCCAGGTCCCTAGCGCTGTGAGGCAGCAGTGCTAACCACTGTGCTACCGTGCCGCCCCATTTCTGAAAGCGGAAATGGCCCAAACGCATTTCCTCTCTAACCCCCGAATGAAAGGAAATTTTCTATTTGAGTCCTGCATAAAAATTAATGGAAGCACAATTGGGAGACAAATCAAGCGTTGCCAGCTATTGTTTGGACACTGAGGCAGGTTGCAGAGATCACAATGTTCTTTTATCTTTGCCCCTTTATATTTCCTGAGGAAGAGGTCAAGTGACTCTTGACCCAGTGAGGTCTGGAGTCAGAGGGGATCACTTTGACATTTGGAATAGGCAATGTTAAGATTGGCGACCTCTTATATCTCACTCCTGATTGAAGTAATGGAGATGAAAACAAGGAGCTTTTTAATGTTTATTTATTAGTGTCAAATAGGCTTACATTAACACAGCAATGAAGTTCCTGTGAAAATCCCCTAGTCACTGCACTCAGGCGCCTGTTCGGGTACACTGAGGGGGAATTTAGTCTGGTCAATGCACCTAACCAGCGCGTCTTTCGAACTGATATGGTGGGACGTCGGATCAGGAGGGTTTCTCCAATATTTCCCATCTTACACAGACGTCAAAAGTCAAAATCAGCTCCGTTAGTTCGAAGAAAGATTACTTCCCAAAAACCTTCCATCGTGTATTCGATTTAAAACCGCGTTTGACAGCTACAATTAAAAATATTCCTGTAGATTTGTATGAAACACTGGTGAGGCCACAACTGAAGTATTGTGTGCCGTTCCGGTCACCATATTACAGGAATTGCTCTGGGGAGAGTGCGGAGCAGGTCGACAAGAATGTTGCCAGGGTTAGAAAAGTGTGATTGTGAAGAGAGATTGGATAGGTTGGGCTCATTTTCCTTGCAACAAAGGAGGCTGAGAGGTGACTTCATAGAGGCGTATAAAATTATGATGGAAGAGACAGAGCAGACGGGAAAAAATTGTTTCCCAGGAGAATTCTGGAACCAGGGGACATAGATTCAAGGTAAGTAGCTGTAGGTGTAGAGGGGACATGAGGAAGAACTTTTTTACACAGAGGGTGGTGACTTTCTGGAATTCATGCTGAGTTGGTGGTGGAGGCAGAGACCCTAAACTCTTTTCAAAAAGTACCTGGATCTGCATAGTTAGTGCTGTAAGCTACAGAGCTTTGGGCCGCGTGCAGGAAGGTGGGATTAGAAAGGGCACCTGGGTGGTCTTGGGCTGACATGGACGAAATGGGCTGAATAACCACCTTCTGTTTTGTAACTTTCTTATCGTTCTATTTGATCACATGATTTGCCCCATGCTCTAAATATGTGACGCACAACAGGCCAGCATTGGAAGAGCGTGGGGATTTGTGTAGCTGGAGAGTTCTATTGAGCTTCAGATGTCTCACCTGTTTTGTCCGTGTACAATGGAGATTGAAGCCAAATTTGACAAAGGTGTGAGACTAGAGATCCTAAGAATGAACGTGTCCACCACCTGAGTCTGCAAGGATGTCAGAAATATGGAGAACGAAAGATCTTATAACTAAATTACTGTTGTCAATGCATTGTGTGTGGAACCCAAACAGCCCAAGTGTGTTCAGACAACATTGTTCAGTCTGGAATCTTAATCTTTGCCTGCAGTGTAAGGAGTCGAAAGTGCCAGACAGGTCTCTGACGTTAGTCTAGATCATATTATTTTTTTATTGTTTTCCACCTTAAGGCTTGAGATTCTTCCTTCTTTCATCAACTGAAGGAACGAGGCTGATTTTTTAAAAATTCATTCATGGGACATGGGCGTCGCTGGCTGGCCAGCATTTATTGCCCATCCCTAGTTGCCCGAGGGCAATTGAGAGTCAACCACAAGCTGTGGCTCTGGAGTCACATGTAGGCCAGACCAGGCAAGGATGGCAGATTTCCTTCCCGAAAGGACATTAGTGGACCAGATGGGTTTTTCCAACAATCAACAATGGTTTCATGGTCATCAGTAGATTCCAGATATTTTTTATTGAATTAAATTCTACTATCTGCCGTGGTGGGATTTGAACCCTGGTCCCCAGAACATTAGCTAAACTTCTGCATTAATAGTCCAGTGATAATACCACTAAGCCATTGCCTCCCCACAAGACAATATTGTTTAGTCTGGATTCGTAATCTTTGCCTGCAGTGTAAGAAGGAATCGAAAGTGACAGACAGGTCTCTGATGTTAGTCCAGATCATATTATTTTTTATTGTTTTTCACTTGAGATTCTTGCGTCTTTCATCGACTAGAGGAACAAGGCTGATGGGAAAGCATTAGAAGTCAACAGCGGCCAGAACCACCGAGCATGAGTTCTACAAAATATTGTAGATTGCTTGTTGTTAATGTGGTGGAGAGGAGCCAGTGAAGTGCTTCTGAAATGCAGTGATTGTTGTAATGTAGGAAACTCACCTGAGGAAGGAGCAGTGCTCTGAAAGCTCATGATACCAAATAAACCTGTTGGACTTTAACCTGGTGTTGTGAGACTTCTTACTGTGCCCACCCCAGTCCAACGCTGGCATCTCCACATTGTAATGTAGGAAACATAGCAGTTGATCGGCGCACAGCAAGATCCCACAAACAGTTCTGTGGTCATGATCAGACAATCAGTCGTCATTGTCCGTTGCAAGATAAATGTTGGCCAGGACACAGGATAATTCCTCAACTTTTCTACAAAGTCAAGCCATGAGATAGAATCATACAATCCCTGCGATGCAGAAGAAGGCCATTCGGCCCATCAATATTCATCTACCTTTCAGCCCATCAATATACATCTCCCACCTGGGGCGGCACGGTGGCACAGTGGTTAGCACAGCTGCCTCACGGCGCGAGGGACCCGTGTTCAATTCCAGCCTCGGGTAACTGTCTGTGTGGAGTTTGCACATTCTCCCCGTGTCTGCGTGGGTTTTCTCCGGGTGCTCCGGTTTCCTCCCACAGTCCAAAGATGTGCGGGTTAGGTGGATTGGCCATGCTAAATTGTCCCTTAGTGTCAGGGGGATGAGCTAGGGTAAATGCATGAAGTTATGGGGATAGGGCCTGGGTGGGGTGCAGACTTGATGAGCCAAATGGCCTCCTTCTGGACTGTAGGATTCTATATCTTCATCTGTGAGGTCAGAAGAGGCCTATGTTTCACGTCTCATTCAAAAAAAGGCGCCTCTGACAGAGCAGAACTCCCACAACACCATTCGGGTAAATGATACAATTAATGGCGGCACCTATCGAAATGTATTTAACACTTCTCCAATAATATCTAAGCGTTAATTTACATTTGAGGTGGCAGAATGAGTCGAACATGATTTTCTCACTAAATGTTTGGCAGCAATCACTTACTCATACGAAGAATATTTTTTCGGGCTTGCTGGGACAAAGTGAAGCCGTTGAAGCTTTGATTGGATAAACCTCGTTGGATGTTATTAAACATGCTTCTCTGCAATCTCGTAGCTTACAACCTTCATGAGAATTTAAATTGTTTTCTTTGAATTCATAATGAGGCTTCTATTTGTTAAGTGAATGCCAGGAAATGTTAATCTGGCAGTGAAACAACAATTTATTAAGAAAGGCCTGTGTGAAATCCAGATTAAATATTTGCTTTTTTCAAGTTCAGGACTGCCCTAGATATCAGTAGGTTGTTCGCTTAGAACCAGACTAAACCTGAGTAAATTCTATGCCTGACTGAGTCGACTGTATTTTTCTCGTGACAAAATGTATTTACCACCAAACAGTAGAAAGTGTAAGAATGTGCAAAGCTGCTTGTATTACGGGACTGGCTACATTCCAAAGGTGTTCTGTTACAATACTGGCAACATATCTACAAGCACTCGATGGAAATCTTGGAATGGTGTCAAAAAGAACTTCAATCAGTGGAGAATCAATCATCTTATCAAATACTGGTACTGATAATAGAGCTTATTTTTGGAGGTGTGTGATAGAACGCTCTCCTCTTGCTTGGTGGGGTCCAACAGCAACAATAGTCAAGAAGGTCAATACTACGCAGAACAAAACATTGATTGGCTAGTCCACTCCTTCCATCGTTGGTACTTCCGGACTCGGATGCAGTGCAGAAATTTTGCCATTGTTTCTTTTGGCAGCACCTTCCAACTCCGGGATTGTCACCAGCAAGGACATGGGAACGCCATTGTTTCCAAGTCCCCTTCCAGAGCACGCAGTATCCCGACCTTGGCATATATCATCATCAAAGCTTCAAATTTCCTTTCCGGCTGCACTGTGAGAACCTCGGCCATGGGGACTGCAGATGAAGGGGAACCACTCCTATATTCTCAGGGAAAACGTGGATGGGCTGGAAGTGGTGGCCTGGTCAAGAAAAAGGGAAGAAAAAGTTGGCATTTGTTTCCTGTTTCTGCTTATCATTTCTGTTTTAAGGTGACTTGATCTAAGCCTGTGGTTCCCCCTATGCTAGACGTTTGCTCAGAAAAGTTATTGCAAATGTGATTTCAAAACACTACATGCAAGAGGTGGTGTATCTATTTTTACCACAAAGTCTTGGCTGATCTAGTGTGCAAATCAATTTAAAAGGTGATACCATTGCATGTCACAGGTTCTATGCTGTGGTCAGCTGAAAGTTATGAAAAAAATCTACTGTTGGTTTTCTTCCAAATTCAGAATCACGAAAGGGGCAAATGATTACTCAGCCTGAGGAAATACTGGCCTGAAGATCCTTGGTACAAAGTTTATCCAGAACTTCAGATAATATCCCCCATTGGGAAGTTAGATTGACCTCAGTACTGGGGAGATGGAAAGTTGGAGCGGTTTCCTGATCTCAGTAACTGTGCAATAGAAAACAGCCAGAATCATCCACAATGCCCAGAAGAGTCAAAGAGCTGATTTTTTTGGCCTTGCCCGCTACTGGAGAAGTATCACACGACCGGGTGAGGAATTAGAATCGCGCCTGTGCCATGGAGGTGGACAGACAATTGAGATGTTTACAAACCCAATTAGCCCACCAACGCCTCTGCTTTCTCAGAAGACTGAGGAAATTTGGCATATCCGCTACGACTCTCACCAAACTTTACAGAGGCACCATAATAAGCATTCTTTCCGGTTGTATCACAGCTTGGTATGGCTCCACCTCTGCCCAAGACCGCAAGCAACTACAAAGGGTCGTGAATGTGGCCCAGTCCATCACGCAAACCAGCCTCCCATCCATTGACTTTGTCTACACTTCCCGCTGCCTCGGAAAAGCAGCCAGCATAATTAAGGACCCCACGCACCCCGGACATTCTCTCTTCCACCTTCTTCCCTTGGGATAAGGATACAAAAGTCTGAGGTCACGTACCAACCAACTCAAGAGCAGCTTCTTCCCTGCTGCTGTCAGACTTTTGAATGGATCGACATCGCATTAAGTTGATCTTTCTCTGCACCCTAGCTATGACTGTAACATTGCATTCTGCACTCTCTCCTTTCCTGCTCTATGTACGGTATGCTTTGTCTCTATAGCATTCAAGAAACAATACTTTTCACTGTATACTAATACATGTGACAATAATAAATCAAATCAAATTAAACTAAATCAAATTACACTTTATTTGAATATGCACTGGCATTTTGCCTTCGATGGAGTAGACCGCCCACCTCCGCCATGTGCAGAGACCACCAGTTTAATGGAGGAGGTTTCCGTCCAGTAGAACAGTGAGGCGGGAGGGTTGGGGGGAGGGGGTGGGGGGGAGGGGGGTGGGGGGGGGGGGGGGGGGGGGTGGGGGGGAGGGGGTAGGGGGGGAGGGGGTGGGGGGGTGGGGGGGAGGGGGGTGGGGGGGAGGGGGTGGGGGTGAGGGGGGTGGGGGGGGGAGTGGGGTGGGGGATGGAAGTTGGAAGCTTGTCAATGAGGTAAGTTGAGGCAAGTAGCATAGATGTATTTATGAAGGAGCTAGATAAACACATGAGGGAGAAAGGAATGAAAGGTTACAGTCATAGCGGGTGGAAGAAGGCTCTTGTGCTGAAATAGGCAATGGCCTAGTGGTATTATGGGTTAGACTATTAATCCAGAAACTCCGCTAATGTTCTGGGGACCTGGGTTCCAATCCTGCCACGGCAGATGATGGAATTTGAATTCAATAAAAAACATATCTGGAATTAAGAATCTACTGATGACCATGAAAACATTGTCGATTGTCAGAAAAACCCATCTGATTCACTAATGTCCTTTCGGGAAGGAAATCTGCCGTCCTTACCTGGTCTATATGTGACTCCAGAGCCACAGCAATGCGGTTGACTATCAACTGCCCTCAGGCTATTCGGGATGGGCAATAAATGCTGGCCAGCCAGTGACGCCCATGTCCCACGAATTAAAAAAAAGCCAGCATGGACCAGTTGGGATGAATGGCCTGTTTCTATGCTGTTTACTCCAGGCAATAAAAGGGTGCCTATGGGCAAGGAAGGCGGCAAAGGGAAAATCCTAGAAATAGTGAATGGTTTTCCAATGCATTTTTCTGATCATTGATCTTGAGGTAGCACCAAACACTGTTCACCCACCAGCTCTTGGCTCGCCAGCCTACACTTGCTCGAGGTAAACAGAGCCTCAGTTTTAAATTTATCATTCATCCTTTCAGATTCCTCCATGACCTCACCCTTCCCCATCTCTCTAATCACCTTGAGTCCCACAACCTTCCAAGAGATCTCAGCTCCTCCAATTTTAACCACACCACTATTGGCACCTGTGCCTTAACTGCCTGAACCCTGCGCTCTGGTATTCCCTGCTTAACCCTCTCGGCCTCTTTACTCCCCTTCCTTCTCTGAGGCACTCCTGAAAATCAGCTGTTTGGACCTCTACCCAAGTACCTCCTTGCCCGCACAGTGCCAGACTTTGTTTTATACTGTCTCTGTGAAACATCTTGGGGCACCTTAAAGTTGCTACACAAATGCAATCTTTTGTTGTATCTTTGTCTTCAGAAAGAAAAATACTTTATACAGCATGTGGTGGATATTGCTGTATCACAAAGCTAATTGTAGCAGAAAGCTCCAGGCGGTTTTTGACAATAATCTTTAGAGATGCTGTAAATAGTTCTAGGTATATCAGATTGTAAATAGGTGTAATTACTGTGAAGCTACTTATTTTTGTGTAGGTGTGCCTCTTGTCACATCCTGGTTAGCACTGAAGCAGAACAGTATTTGGGATGTGTGCTATAGGGCAAAGCTAAGATTTCAGGCTGTGAGTTACAGGGAGAGGATTCACTGAAAAGGATATGCCAATAAATCGGTTTATTGATGATATTACTGCTCAGGGAGAGCATACTTGATGCAGGAGGAAGCTGTACGGCAAATGACCAGATAGTTATTTTTTTAAAGAATGAAAAGGGTGGTACAGTGGCCCTGTGGTTAGCGCTGCTGCCTCACAGTGCCAGGGTCCCAGGTTCAATTCCAGCCTGGGGTCACTGTCTGTGTGGAGTTTGCACTTTCATTCTGTGTCTGCATGTGTTTCCTCCCACAGTCCAAAGATGTGTGCGTTAGGTTGATTGGCCATGCTAAATTGACCCTAGTGTCGGGTGGATTAGCAGAGTAAATGAGTGGGGTTACGGGAATAGGGCCTGGGTGGAATTGTGGTCAGTACAGACTCGATGGGCCGAATGGCCTCCTTCTGTACTGTAGGGATTTATGATTCTATAAAATAGTGGCAAGGGGACAACCAGGCTGGAATTTTACCAGTGTTTTAGCAACGGGCTGGGAAAGGTGCAGGAAGATGTCAGGAATGGAGCTTGACATCTTCCCACCACCATCCCTTTCAATGATGGGAAAGCCGGCAGATCAGCCCCCCACCCAGAGCCCAGTTAAGGGCCACATCCATCCTCCGGGCCAGGTGGGGGAGAGGCCACCACCACCTGGGGAGACATGGCACCATCCCAGTTGGTTCCAGGGGGTTGGGGTTGCCTCTAATTTAGGCACTCGATGCTCAAAGGCTCGTGATCAGACCCACCCCCCCCCCCCCCCCCCCTCCAGCTCTCACTACCCTCTGCCGGCCCCCACCCATACCCCACCCCTCCCCGCATCTAATCTTTTTACACAGTGAGTAGCTATGAGCTGGAATACACTTCCTGAAAGTGTAGTGGAAGCAAATTCAACAGACTGCCTACAACGCAGATAGGAGGCCATTCAGCCCATCGTGTCTGTACTGAGCCTCCGATAGAACATTCCACCGAGACCCACCCAGCCCCTATCTCCGTAATCTCACATATTTACCTTGCTAATCCCCCTCACCTACACATCTTGGGACACCAAGGGGCAATTTTCTGTGACCAATGCAACTAACCTGCACATATTTGGACTGTGGGAGAAAACTGGAGCACCCGGAGGAAACCCATGCAGGCACTGGGAGAATGTGCATATTACACATAGTCACCCAAGGCTGGAAGCGAACCCGGGTCCCTGGTGCTATGAGGCAACAGTGTTAACTACTGTGCCACCATGCTAACTTTCAAAAGGGAATTAAATAAATCCTTGAAGGAATGAAAATCTGAGAGCTGTGGTCACGGTTGCGACAGTGGACCAATTGGATAGCTCTTTACAGGACCCACTTAGACTTTGTAATTTAAAAGAATGAGAGATGATCCCATTGAAACATAGAAGATTATGAGGGGGCTTGACTGGGATGGTTGCTGAGAGGTTGTTTTCCCTGGCTGGGGAATCTTGGAACATGAAGGCAAAGCCTCAGGATAAGGTGTTGAATATTTTGGACCGATATGAGAAGAATTTCTTTCGCTCAAAGGGCTGCGAATGTTTGGAATTCTCTACCCTAGATGTTCATGGATGCTACAACATTGAGTGTATCCAAGACTGGGAGACCAATAAATTGTAGGGCTCTCAGTGAATCAAGGGATTTGAGGAAACAACAGGAAAGTGGAGTTAGAAACATAGAAACCTTACAGTGCAGAAAGAGGCCATTCAGCCCGTTGAGGCTGCACCGACAACAATCCCACCTAGGCCGTATCCCTGTAACCCCACATATTTACCCCACCAATCCCTCCAACCTATGCATCCCAGGACACTAAAGGGCAATTTAGCACGGCCAATGCACCTAACCAGCACATCTTTCGGACTGTGGGAGGAAACCGGAGCACCCGGAGGAAACACACGCAGACACGGGGAGAACGTGTAAAGTCCACACAGACAGTGACCCAAGCCACGAATCGAACCCAGGTCCCTGGAGCTGTGAGGCAGCAGTGCTAATCACTGTGCCACCGTGCCACATTGAGTTGGAAGATTAGCCATGATCATATGAAAGGCAAAGCAGGTTCATGGGGTTGAATGATCTACTCCTTTTTCTTAGATTATTATGTTCTTCTGAATAACCTTCCCCTGGGATGTGTAATTTTTTTTTTATTCGTAGATATGGGTGTCACTGGTTGGCCAGCATTTATTGCCCATTCCTAGTTGCCCTTGAGAAGGTGGTAGGGTGCTGCTTTCTTGAAACTCTGCATTCCACGTGCTGTGAGTTGACCCACAATGCTGTTAGAGAGGAAATTCCAGGATTTTGACATGGCGACCACGAAGGAATGGTGATATATTTCCAAGTCAGGATGCCGGGTGGCTTGGAGGTGGTGGTGGTGTTCCCATGTATCTGCTGCCCTTGTCTTTCTGGATGAAGTGGTCATGGCTTTGTTCAACTATTCACGCCCATCATTGTCCCCAGGAAAACCTTCGCTATTCCGACTGTTCCATTATCAATCCCTGAAATGTGAGCATATGTGGGATGCAGCTGTTTTTGCCATCCATATGATTTCACCACATCAAGCTCAATTTGGCTTTGTGCCTCTCTGCCAAAACTATCCACTACCCCAGCATGAATCTGAAGGGAAGTGATAACCCAAGGCTCCTTTAAAGTACAACTGACGGCCTCCTTAAATCAGCCCCCACCACCATTAACCCGAACAGCAATATAAGGAGCTTATGAATTAGTACATGACCATCGTGAGGAACTGTATCGCTGCCTTGTTCTCCTCCTGATGCTTCTAAAATTTCAGGTAATTAAGCAGAGAATGTAAAATTGTTAATGATATCATTCTGGACACAACATGAAGATCACTGTATCAGTGTCAAATTCTCCAGAAGTGTGCAATGTCTCTGAGAGACCAAATTACAGGGTTGACATAGATAGATGCACCATGCTAAGCTTTGGAAGTCACACAGTGTGCATTAACCTCAATACGATGAAGCTTCCGTCAGAAAACAGAAGAAGCTAGAGAACAAGAAAGGATATTAGATCCAACAGCAATGTGCAGTCCGCTCATAATCTATTCAGCCTTGCCTGTCCACAGTATCCCCATCACCCATATGGATAAGCCATTGGCTTTGAAAACTGGGATTGGAGGTTTCGATTCCTTGAAGATAATGTTGATTTTTAATGGAAATGGGAGTAAGATAGTTCTAACATGGTGTGAGCACAGACGTTGGCTCAAAGGGGCCTCCTAGGATGAGGTTTCTCAGCTTTAACGAGAAAAGAATGTGCTGTAATTTATTGTAATTTTTTTCAAGCTTCACCTCGCACCGAGGCTAAAGCTTCAGTGTAAATAGAGTCAAAGGAGGAATTAAAACCACTTCCCACTGCTACCACTGGGTAGTGTGAATGCAAATGTGGCTGAAGTCTGATACTTCTATCTATAATGTCTAAAATTGTGCCCACTGTTTGGATCTGAAAGGCCTCAGCTACCACTTCCAAAAATCCCCCAACTTATCATGACCATGGACTTCAGATTGTGAAGCCTGATTGCAACAAGTGGCATTTGCTGCAAAGCTGGCTGTCTGCTATTTGGCAAAATATTTCTTTCGTGACAAATATAAAATCCAGAGCATTGGGGCCTTGGCGATCGGACAGGCAGCCACCAATTATGGAGCAATTAAAATTGGCAGAATTAGAAGAGCACAGATATCTGGGGGGTTGGGGGGGGGGGAGGGTGGCTGGAAGAGGTTGGGAGAGGGCAAGGTCATGAAGGGATTTGAAAGCACGGATGACCATTTTAAAATCAAGACTTTCTTATTGACTGGAAGCCAACACATACCAGCGAGCACAGGGGCGATAGAGGAAGGGGACTTGGTGCAAATTAAGACGTAGGCAGCAGAGATTCGGATGACCTTAAAATTATGGAGGGTAAAAGTGAGAGGCCAGCCAGGGGTACATTAGGGTAGTCAAATCTAAATGTGATGAAGACATGAGGGTTTCAGCAGCAGATGAGCTGGGACGGGGGCAAATGTTTCAGATAATTCACATTCCCTTTCCATTTTTGATGTTGGCAAGTGCTGCCCTTGCTCTGAATAACAATATTCAAACTGTAGGTTATATGAGGGGGCTTTGTTGCTTCCGGTCTAATTTTCCTTTATTTGCTGCACAAATGTCAACCTTGGCTCAGTTGGTAGCAGCCTTGCCTCTGCATCAGAAGGTTATGCCTCCAAATCTGTACCTTCCAAGCCTTGAGCTCACTTTTCAAGTTGATTCCGCAGTATGGTACCGATGGAGCGTTACACTGTCGGAGGTGAAATTCTTCAAAAGGTTGTCAAACCTGCCCTCTGCGGCACGGTGGCACAGTGGATAGAACAGCTGCCTCACAGCACCAGGGACCCAGGTTCGATTCCGGCCTTGGTTCATTGTCTGTGTGGAGTCTGCACATTCTCCCCGTGTCTGCATGGGTTTCCTCCAGGTGCGCTGGTTTCCTCCTGCAGTCCAAAGATGTGCAGGTTAGGTTGATTGGTCATGCTAAATTGACCCTAGTGTCAGGGGATTAGCAGGGTAAATATGTGGAGTTAGGGGAATAGAGCCTGGGTGGGATGTGATCAGTACAGACTCAATGCGCCGAATGGCCTCCCTCTGTACTGTAAGGATTCTATGATTCTCTCGTCCAAGCGTAAAAGATTCCATGGCACAATTTCAAATGGGTGCAGGTGTCCTAGGTGTCCCGACCAACATTTTATTCTTCAACCAGAATGACAGATTATCGCATCATTATATACCTACAGTTTGTGGGATCTTGCTGTGTGCTGGTTGGCTGCCACACTTCTTATGTTACAACGTGTGACTGCACTTCATAAAAGTATTTAAAATGGATGGGATATCCTGAGGGCGGGAAAGATGCTGTAGGCCCACCATCTATAGCAGGTCCATTGACATCAGTTTGATCTGTGCGCTAAATGCAGTGAACAGTAAAAGCAAAAAGGCAAGTCATCGATGTATCTTAAAACAGCAAATCTCATTTTGCAACTGCCTCCGCTAACTATTAGCAGATGCATCCAGAATCATAATATTACGGTAATCGCACTTTAACAATGTGTGAACAGGTGACTGAAGCCTTGCCTTTGGCTGAAATGATGTGGAGATGCTGGCGTTGGGCTGGGGTAAACACAGTAAGAAGTCTCACAACACCAGGTTAAAGTCCAACAGGTTTATTTGGTAGCAAAAGCCACTAGCTTTCGGAGCACTGCCCCTTCATCAGGCAAGTGGGAGTTCTGTCCCACTTAACCCACTTGACCCACAGAACTCCCACTTACCTGACGAAGGGGCAGCGCTCCGAAAGCTTGTGGCTTTTGCTGCCAAATAAACCTGTTGGACTTTAACCTGGTGTTGTGAGACTTCTTACTCTGGCTGAAATCATAGAGCTTTTTGAAATGGGTAAGTACAGGAAGAATATTTACTGAATAATTGGATCTCTTAAAATGTGATGGGGGGGGCAATTCTCCCAGAAAAATTCTAAGTGTTTAATTCGCGTAAAAACGAGTAAATCACGTTGGTTTTTGTCAGCGGGATTTCAAAATGAATCTCCCACACTCTGTGCACTGCACACAGCCTGAGCATGAATCATGCTAAAAATCAATGGACGGGGATTCCTGCTGGAGAGGCCGTCAGCATAGTGCTGAGCAAGTCACAGTGCTGAGCGGGCCACAGCGGTGAGCGGGCCACAGCGGTGAACAGGTCATAGTGCTGAGCGGGCCACTGCTCATGCACCGATCTGTCAGCGCGGAGATCGGTGCATATAGAGTAGCTCCGCACTGCTGGCCTCCCGATCTCTGGCCAGGCACGTGACCCCGCAACACTGGCCGTGCACCACCACCCCCTCCCCCCCCCCCAACCACCACCACCCCCCCCCACCCCCCAGCAAGTCCAGATTGCTCCCCCGGATGTGTCCCATCAAGCTGCGACCCACCCCCCCACTCCCTGGTCCACCTCGATGTCCCCCCCTCCGGCAATCCCGATCTCCCCGCACACCCCCTACAACCGGCAGCCCCCACCACCCCGCCCACCCACAGTCCCGACACCCTCCACCCCGCCCCGCAGTTCATACCCTCCCGGCAGGCCGATCCCCCCTCCCCCCCACACCCCGATGGTCAGCCCCGATTGCTGGCCTCCCTCCCTCTGTCACCACCGAGTGCTGAGTGGCAGCGGAACCCCGCACTCCCACCGATCGCACCCCCCAGAGGCCCTGCCTCCCCCATAGGCCCTGCTCCCAATAGGCCCCGGCTCCTTGGCACTGCCCAATGCCTGATGGGCAGTGCCGAGGTGCCCCATTGGTCATTACCACTTTTCCCCTTGGGCAGTGCCAGGGGGCCAGGCTGGCACTGCCATGCCCCTTACCCCCAACCTCCTGGGAGGCCTCCATGGCCTGCTTCCACTCCAGCACGGGTTGGGCCACCAGATCCCCGCAAGTGGGGATCTGGTCTGAACCCCACTGGAGTGAAACACTCCTGGCGGGGTGGCGGGGAGACTCCAAGGGGCCTGGAGACTTCAGTCCCGGGTCCACTAATTAGATTAAAATCATGATTTAAATAAATTATACAACTCCGCGCCAATTTCTGACTTAGAACTGACAGCACCGGAAATCCGGCGGACAGAGACTCACGGACGCCATAGTGCCCAGCAAGGAACCCAATAAACAGCCTCTGCCTGAGTATCCCGGCCCGCTGCTGGCTGGGAGAATCGCCCCCGATGTCTTTTTACAATAATATAAGAAGCACCAATCGTTGTGGGTATATTTATGGGACGAGGGACATCTGACCATTTATGCAGAGGTTCAAAGCTTAATGATATCAGAGCTGCAGTGGTGTGTGCTTTTTTTTGGGAGGGAAGAACCAAATAAACTAAATCAATAAATTGAGGGATAAATTGAAGGGCAGCCACTTAAAGGGACACTGCATCAAAGAGAATCTCAAAGAAAACTTAAAACATCAAAAGAAAATGTGATTGAAAAGATTGATTGAAAAAAAAACCCAATCCTCATGGTGCACACCAGGCTCAGGAGATCTCAATGGCACCAGCAGACACTGTCTACTCTCTCCCAAGGGATCCCCAGCAGCAAACATAGCCGCAAAGAGGGACTGTTGGGAAGCATGACTCCCCCCGCAGCCTGACCGCCCCCTATCTGTACCTATTAATGACCAGCTTAGCTAGGCCCAGGAGCAGGCCCACGAGGCTGTCCTCCCCCTTTCTGGGTGCCCAAAGATCCGGAGCACTGGATAAAGTGCAACCAGATAGAAAATAACAGACTTTTCAGCAAAGCTGCGCATGCCCATGCTGGATCGCATGACACATGGTGATGTCATGCTGCTATCCCTTAAAGGCACATTACAACAAGTGCTACCTAGTGCAATGGAAATTGTCAGCCCCATTTGCCCATTGATTTGATTTAATTTATTCTTGTCACATGTATTGGGATAGAGTGAAAAGTGTTGTGTCTTGCGCACTATACAGACAAAGCATACCGTTCATAGAGAAGGAAAGGAGAGAGTGCAGAATGTAGTGTCACAGCCATCGCTAGGGTATAGAGAAAGATCAACTTAATCACTGTGGGCAGGAGTCCACGTGAAGCATGGATGGTGTAAGTGGTGGACACTGCAGGTACATACAAAAGCCCTTTTTTTTCTACCAGGTACCCCAATAATCGTATGGTCAGAAACAGAAAAATAAGTTCTTGTCTTACTACAGCAACATTCCACATTGGCATGCGTCCAATTTAGCTGATTTTAAGATGAGTTTTTCAAAGCAATCTATATACTATATATCTATATTACGGGCAGCACGGTGGCACAGTGGTTAAGCACTGCTGCCTCACAGCACCAGGGACCCGGGTTCAATTCCAGTCTCGGGTGACTATCTGTGTGGAGTTTGCACATCCTCCCCATGTCTGCGTGGGTTTCCTCCGGACGCTCCAGTTTCCTCCCACACTCCAAAGATGTATGGGTTAAGTTGATTGGCTATGGTAAATTGCCCCATAGTGTCAGCGGGACTAGCAGGGTAAATACATGGAGTTAAGGGGATAGGGCCTGGGTGGGATTGTTGTCGGCGCAGACTCAATGGGCCAAATGGCCTCCTTCTGCACTGCAGGGATTCTAAAAAAACTTCCTGCTGCTCCAAGGATGCTGCCTGTCTGAAAATTCCCCCAGTATGGCTACAATTCCCACTTTAAAACAGGAACATTTTCTTCTTAATGAAATGCTTTGAGAAAATGAAGCGTAATCCAACATGACAGCCTGTCCTGTATTTTAACAGGCATGGAAAAGTTCTTGTTGGATATTTGTCAGGAGATTTTGACTCGATTCTAATGAGGATTTGATTGTTTTCCCAAAGCCTGAATCTGTTAAAAGCCATTTTGTGTCGTTCTGAGATTTGATATTTGCGATGCGAAAATTAGATAAACCATCCACAGGAGATGTGTATCTGTATTCTGTTCAAAAGCATTCTTGTCAAAGCACTAAAAGCGCCAGTGGATAATTGCATTCCCTTATTAACTTGCAATAAAACAAAGCAAACTTTCGGAGAAGCCTCAACGACTCAGCGCTGCGCTTTCTTTTGCCCCCCCCCCCCCAACCCCTTTGTTTTGTTTGACTCTTCAGGGACTGTTACTGCAGGGCTGGTGCCTTTGTGTAGAGACCTAGTAGCAGATGTCTCTCAGCAAAGTTACTAGTGGGAAGAGAGTGTTACAGCAGAGTGCCGCACCATTAAACAAGCATCCCCCTGAATGGCCCAGGCACCAACTGACAGATGGAATAGAGTCACTGAGGCTCTGTGGAGGGTAAACGCTATGACAGCTTGCCAGCTAAGGAACGCCAACAGGAGTTACTCCTAATGTAACTGCTGACACCCAGAATTGGTTAGCCTGGCAATCCCTGGATAATATTCTGAGGGCCCCTGAATGACCATTCTGCCTTTTGAATAAAATTTTGTGTTGTATAAGATTGTTTCAGAGGTGTGAGAAGACACTGTTTTCCCTGTCACTAATCTCAGTGACAGCAAGTTCAAAATGAATAATAAAATTGTTTGAATGATGGTAGTCAGAGGGTGTGAAAAGGACCGCGTTTGGAAAGCGATTCCAAAAACAAAACTATTATGCTTCTGTCCGACTGTTTATATTTTTCTCGCTGCATATCACATCAGTTTTCAAATGGCTCTGCAAAGAATGATACACTCCCAGGATCAACTGGCAGACACCTGGAGGCTCTCTGGAAATATTAGAAACATAGAATCCCTCCTGTGTAGAAGGAGGCCATTCAGCCCAGCGAGTCTGTGCTGACTCTCCAAAAGAGCATCTTACCCTGGTTCTCCCCTTCATCTCCGTAACCCCAAGTGTTTACCATGGCTAATCCACTTGACCTACACATCTTGGGACACTAAGGGGCAATTTAGCATGGCCAATCCACCTAACCCGCACAGCTTTGGACCGTGGGAGGAAACCAGAGCAGCAGGAGGAAACCCACGCAGACACGGGGAGAACAAGCAGACTCTGCACACACAGTCACCCAAGGTCTGAATTGAACCCAGGTCCGTGGTGCTGTGAGGCAGCAGTGCTAACCCTGCTGACCTGATCCTTTCCCAGAGATTGCCGGTTAATATTGACATGCTCCTGCAGGTATCCCTGTCCCAACTTCCACAAAACATTGCACTTCTCACTCTATCTCGAAGCTGTCCTTGTCCCCAGTTTCACTTCATCCTTCATCTCATCCGATGCCTTAAGAAGAAATTTTTTTCTCTTCCTTTCAGGTGTTAAGGAATGCAAACTTCAACTCATTGATACCAACACCCATCTAGGACCTTGTTCCCCATCCCATCCCTTGGATCCCATCCTTCCTAACCCCAGCCCTTGCTGTGTATTGACCATACCCTCTGACCTCCCTCTCACTGAGACTGGACATGCTGGACTCAGCAAAGGTATGGATATCGTACCCTTACATCCTCACCAATTTTGGATTTGACATGATGCTGAACTGTTCTTCCACAGTTAAGTTAGGGCATCATGATCGGCACAGGCTCAGAGGGCCGAATAGCCTGTTCTTGTGCTGCACTCTTCTTTGTTCTAAGCATATTATCTAGATGGTGAGAGGCTGCAGAGCTCTGAGGCGTAGGGGGTTCTGGGTATCCGAGTGCATGAATCACAAAAGGCGAGTATACGGGTACAGCAAGTAATTGGAAAAGTTAATACAATGTTATCACTTTTTGTGAGGCAAATTAATTACAAAAGTATGGAGGTTATTCTTTAGTTGTGCAGGGCACTTGTGAGACCACATTTGGTGTATTATGTACAGTATTGGTCACCTTATCTGAAGAAAGATGTAAATGCATTGGAAACAGTTCAGAGAAGGTTTACCAGACTAATACCAGGAAAGGGAAGGTTGTCTTATGAGAAAGGTTGGACAGGCTAGGCTTGAATTCACTGGAGTTTCGAAGCCTAAGAGACTACTTTTCTTTTTATTCATTCGTGGGACATGGGCATCGCTGGCTAGGCCAGCATTTATTGTCCATCCCTAGTTGCCCTTGAGAGGGTGGTGGTGAGCTGCCTTCTTGAATTGCTGCAGTCTGTGTGAAGATGAAGAGAAGAAACTAGGGGGATAAATAGTGATGGGCAACATTTATAAACGAATTTCTTTGAAGAAAATGTTTTATTCAGATCAGTAAATAATGTTTTTGAAGAATTTCCACTGACCCTTCACCTGCTTTGGCGGCACAGGGGCACATTGGTTAGCACTGCTGCCTCACAGTGCCAGAGACCCGAGTTTGATTCCCAGCTTGGGTCGCTGTCTGTGTGGAGTTTGCACTTTCTTCCCGTGTCTGTGTGGATTTCCCCCGGGTGCTCCAGTTTCCTCCCACAGTCCAAAGATGTGCGGGTTAGGTGAATTGGCCATGCTAAATGGCCCCTTAGTGTCAGGAGAACAAGCTAGGGTAAATGCATGGGGTTATGGGGATAGGGCCTGGGTGGGATTGTGGTCAGTGCAGACTCGATGGGTCAAATAGCCTCATTCTGCATTGCAGGATTCTATCATTCTATGATTCTATGCTAAAACTGTACATCTGAAAAGAAGGTAGCCCAATCCACCATGCAAACCAGCCTCCCATCCATTGACTCTGTCTACACTTCCCGATGCCTCGGCAAAGCAGCCAGCATAATTAAGGATCCCACGCACCCTGGACATTCTCTCTGCCACCTTCTTCCTTCGGGAAAAAGATACAAAAGTCTGAGGTCACGTACCAACGGACTCAAGAACAGTTTCTTCCCAGCTGACATCAGACTTTTGAATGGACCTATCTTGCATTAAGTTGATCTTTCTCCACACCCTAGCTATGACTGTAACACTACACTCTGCACTCTCTCCTTTCCTTCTCTATTTTTGGATTTTTATGAAGATGTGACTAGTGCGGTTGACGGAGGGGAACCGCTGGATGCGGTGTTTTTGGATTTCCAAAAGGCGTTTGATAAGGTGCCTCACAAAAGGTTGCTGAAGAAGATTGGGTCACACGGAGTTGGGGGTAGGGGGTTAGCGTGGATTGGGGATTGGCTATCCGACAGGAAGCAGAGAGTCGGAATAAATGGGTGCTTTTCTGGTTGGCAGATGGTAACTAGTGGCGTGCCGCAGGGATCGGTACTGGGGCCTCAACTATTTACCATTTATATAGACGATCTGGAGGAGGGGACTGAGTGTAGGGTAACAAAGTTTGCAGACGACACAAAGATAAGTGGAAAAGTGAATCGTGTGGAGGGCGTAGAAGGTCTGCAGAGAGATTTGGACAGGCTGAGTGAGTGGGCGAGGATCTGGCAGATGGAGTATAACGTTAACAAATGCGAGGTGATTCACTTTGGAAGAAATAATAGCAAATTGGATTATTATCTAAATGGAAAGAAATTACAACATGCTGCTGTGCAGAGGGACCTGAGGGTCCTTGTGCATGAGACGCAAAAACCCAGTCTACAGGTGCAATAGGTGATCAAGAAGGCAAATGGGATGTTGGCCTATATCGCAAGGGGGATAGAATATAAAAGCAGAGATGTCTTGCTGCATCTGTACAGGGCATTGGTGAGGCCGCAGCTGGAATACTGTGTGCAGTATTGGTCCCCTTATTTGCGGAAGGATATATTGGCCTTGGAGGGAGTGCAGAGAAGGTTCACCAGGTTGATACCAGAGATGAGGGGTGTTGATTATGAGGAGAGACTGAGCAGATTGGGTTTGTATTCGTTGGAATTTAGAAGGCTGAGGGGGGATCTTATCGAGACCTATAAGATAATGAAGGGGCTGGATAGGGTAGAGATGGAGAGATTCTTTCCACTTAGAAAGGAAACTAGAACTAGAGGGCACAGCCTCAAAATAAAGGGGGGTCAGTTTAGGACAGAGTTGAGGAGGAACTTCTTCTCTCAGAGGGTGGTGAATCTCTGGAATTCTCTGCCCACTGAAGTGGTGGAGGCTACCTCGTTGAATATGTTTAAATCATGGATAGATGGATTCCTGATCGGTCAGGGAATTAGGGGTTATAGGGATCAGACGGGTAAGTGGAACTGATCCACTTCAGATCAGCCATGATCTTATTGAATGGCGGGGCAGGCTCGAGGGGCTAGATGGCCTACTCCTGCTCCTATTTCTTATGTTCTTATGTTCTTATGAACTGTATGCTTTGTCTATATAGCGCGCAAGAAACAATACTTTTCATTGTATGTTAATACATGCGACAATAAATCAAATCAAATCAAATCAAAAATCTAAAGGTGCTGAATTAGCATTTATTTAAACAGAAGTTAAGTTGTGTTTAGTAAATGCTGATTGATTAAATTTCATGCCAGCGTTTGATGTGAGGAAGATGTAAAAGCTTTGCTGGGAGTGCAGCCTGAGATTGCAGTCTGATATGTGTACTGCGGCACCAGTTCATAGGCCACACCCATGTCACAAGGTCCAATACTTATGGATGAGGAAAGCCTTTCACTCTGTCTTGATTCATCCAACCAGAACAAGCCATCATTCCTCCTACTGCTGCATCTAATTATTTCTTAGATGATTGCAGCATTCTGTCTCTACTGCTCTATCCTGAAGTCCAACCCAAGGTATAAAGACATCAGTATGTCAATCCCAAGGCAACCTTTCAGTTTGAAACAGTGTCCCCTTGTCTTACTCCCATTATATATTTTAAAGCGGTATCCAGATTAACCATTTCCATACCATTTACTTACGACAATGGATGAACGGACACCGCTCGACAATCACCAGGCAAGAGTGTTCCCTTCCTGTCGGGGAACACTTCAGCAGTTCAAGGGCATTCAGCCTCTGATCTTCGGGTAAGCGTTCTCCAAGGCGGCCTTCAAGACACACAACGCAGAATCGCCGAGCAGAAACTGATAGCCAAGTTCTGCACACATGAGGACGGCCTCAACCGGGATCTTGGGTTCACATCACACTACATGTAACCCCCACCATATGGCCTTGGCTTTCAAAATCTCACTAACTGTCCTGGCTTGAGACAATTCACATCTCTTTAACCTATGATTATCCCTCTCTCCACTCGCATTGTCTGTATCTGTGAAAACTTGATTACGTAAAGACTCACATTCCAACCATTATCTTGCAATTGAGTCTGGGTCTATATATGCCCTGTTTGTGAACCCAACTCTCCACTCACCTGATGAAGGAGCAGCGCTCCAAAAGCTCGTGATACCACATAAACCTGTTCAACTTTAACCTGGTGTTGTGAGACTTCTTACTGTACTTACTTTTAAAAGATCATTCCTCGGATGCCTTTGTTTCACAGAAACCCTACAGTACAGAAGGAAGCCATTCGGCCCATCGAGTCTGCAATGACAACAATCCCACCCAGGCCCTATCCCCACAATCCCACATATTTGCCCTGCTAATCACTCTAACCTTCACATCCCGGGACACTGAGGGGCAATTTAGCATGGCCAATCAACCTAACCCGCACATCTTTGAACTGTGGGAGGAAACCGGAGCACCCAGAGGAAACCCACGCAGACTCCACACAGACAGTGACCCGAAGCGGGAATCGAATCCAGGTCCCCGGAGCTGTGAAGCAGCAGTGTTAACCACTGTGACCACCGTGCCGCCCTTGTTTCTTGGCCCTTCTGTCCTTTCTCTTACCTTAAACCCTCAGCGGTTCAGTCTTTTGACTCCCCTCCACAGATTCAATGTCTCCCTTGTTTTCTAATTACTTGAAGCGCAGTTTAATCAAAGCATCTGTCCAGTTTGATCACAACATCTTCTGGCTTATCTGCTACCACTTGGCTATGCAGTCTGACATTCCACTCATCAGATACAGCGGCTGTAATGATAAGGTGGGAAAATCAAGCGTCCAGGTAGAACGTTGGTGTCACAGCCCCTCGAACAATGCTGTACTCCCCACTTTCATCAATGGGGTAAGATATAAAACCGGTGTTCCATCTCTTCCCAACAGAATCCCAGCAGGTAGTATGGGTTAAAATTTCACCTTGTGAATCAATTTGGCAAATGGAATCACAGGATGAAATTGCAATGCCCAATGGATTGCAAATATTGTTTCAATGATCAACAATGTGTGGTTGGGGTCATATCGCATCGACAATCTACAGGTATTGCTTCTGTGGTTAACCAGAGAAAAGCAAATCAAACCAATTGTACAACCAAAAAGTAGGAAAATTCATATTCTTCATGTTTCAGCTTCTGAACCTTTAAATAATTACAGCTTATTTATTAGTGTCGCAAGTAGGCTTACATGAACACTTCAATAGAAACATTGAAACATAGAAGGTAGGAGCAGGAGGAGGCCATTCAACCTTTTGAGCCTGCTCCGCCATTCATTATGATCATGACTGATCATCAATGAAGCAATGAAGTTACTGGGAAAATTCCCTAGTCATCACACTCCAGCGCCTGTTCGGGTACGCTGCGGGAGAATTTATCATGGCCAATTCACCTGGCCAGCACATCTTTCGGACTGTGGGAGGAAACCGGAGGAAACCCACGCAGACACGGGGAGAACGTGCAGACTCCACACATTCAACTATCCAAGCCGGGAGTCGAACCAGGGTATTTCATAGAAATCATAGAAACCCTACAGTACAGAAAGAGGCCATTCAGCCCATCGAGTCCGCACCGACCACAATCCCACCAAGGCCCTACCCCCACATCCCTACATATTTTACCCGCTAATCCCTCTAATCTACACATCCCAGAACACTAAGGGGCAATTTTAACATGGCCAATCAACCTAACCCGCACATCCTTGGACCACTGAGCCACCGTGCCGCTCTTAAGTATGTCTCATAGAATCCCTACAGTGCAGAAGGAGGCCATTCGGCCTATCGAATCGGCACCAACCACAACCACAAGAAAAGGAATTTGTGGAATGTCTAAGAGATAGTTTTTTGGAGCAGCTTGTGACAGAGCCTACTCGGGAACAGGCAATTCCAGATTTGGTGATCTGTAATGAAACAGACTTGCTTAGGGAACTTAAGGTGAAGGAACCCTTAGGGAGCAGTGACCACAATATGATCAAATTTACCCTGCAGTTTGAGAGGGAGAAGCTGGAATCAGATACAACGGTATTACAATTAAATAAAGGTAACTACAAAGACATGAAGGAGGACTGACTAGAGTTGATTGGAAAGGGAGCCTGGCAGGGAAGACAGTGGAACAGCAATGGCAGGAATTCTTGGGGGTTATTCAGGAGGCACAACAGAAATTCATCCCAAGGAGGAGGAAACATGCTAAGGGGAGGATGAGGCATCCATGGCTGACGAGGGAAGTCAAGGACAGCATAAAAGCAAAAGAAAAAGCATACAAAGTGGCAAGGATTAGTGAGAAGCCAGAGGATTGGGAAGCCTTTAAAAGCGAGCAGAGGAAAACTAAAAAAGCAATAAGGGGGGAGAAGATGAAATATGAGTGTAAGCTAGCTAGTAATATAAAAGAAGATAGGAAGAGTTTTTTTTTCAATATATAAAAGGTAAGAGAGGGGCAAAAATAGCCATTGGACCACTGGAAAATGAGGCTGGAGAAGTAATAATAGGAAACAAAGCAATGGCAGAGGAACTGAATAGTTACTTTGCATCAGTCTTCATGGTGGAAGACACCAGTGGGATGCCAGAGCTCCAGGAGAATCAGGGGGCACAGGTGAGTGTAGTGGCCATCACTAAGGAGAAGGTTCTGGGGAAACTGGAAGGTCTGAAGGTGGATGGACTATATCCCAGGGTTCTAAAAGAGACAGCTGAGGAAATTGTGGAGCATTGGTGGTGATCTTCCAGGAATCACTGGAGGCAGGGAGGGTCCCAAAGGACTGGAAAGCAGCTAATGTAACTGATGCGCGATTAAATCACTCGGGAGGCTGGATCGTACCCGGGAAATAAAGGCTTTTATTAGTAACAAGAATGGAGCATACTATATAACAATACAATCCCAGACTAAAGGGTCACCCGGCAGTGCAGTGACCTTTATACTCCTACAGCTAGGCGGAGCCAACCGGAGTGTACCACAGAACAATACCAACAGGTAGAACACCCCAACCCTAACCCCAACAGTGACAACAGTAACATATGTACAAGTACCCTTAGTGCTAACCATCTATGGTTCAGTACCCATAGTGGTAACCATCTATGGTTCACCACAGTAACATCACTACTTAAGAAGGGAGGGAGGCAGCAGACAAGAAATTATAGGTCAGTTAGCCTGACTTCGGTCATTGGCAAGATTTTAGGTCCATTGTTAAAGATGAGATTGTGGAGTACTTGGAAGTGCATGATAAAGTAGGACTGAGTCAGCACGGCTTCGTCAAGGGGAGGACATGTCTGACAAATCTGTTAGAGTTCTTTGAGGAGGTAACAAGGAAGTGAGACAAAGGAGAATTGGTGGATGTGATTTATTTAAATTTCCAGAAGGCCTTTGACAAGGTGCCACATAGAAGACTGTTAAATTAGTTAAGAGCCCATGGTGTTAAGGGTAAGATCCTGACATGGATAGAGGATTGGCTGACTGGCAGAAGGCAGAGAGTGGGGATAAAGGGGTCCTTTTCAGGATGGCAACCGGTGACTAGTGGTGCGCCTCAGGGGTCAGTGCTGGCACAACAACTTTTCA
The DNA here is from genome assembly GCF_964213995.1 of Mustelus asterias. Taxonomy (NCBI): domain Eukaryota; kingdom Metazoa; phylum Chordata; class Chondrichthyes; order Carcharhiniformes; family Triakidae; genus Mustelus; species Mustelus asterias. The sequence goes on from NC_135819.1 coordinate 76,310,333, forward strand.
CAATATACATTAAGGATTTGGAAGAAGGAACTGAAGGCACTGTTGCAGATGATACAAAGGTATGTAGAGGGACGGATAGTATTGAGGAAGCAGGGGTGCTGCAGAAGGACTTGGATAAGTTAGGAGAGCGGGCAAAGAAGTGGCAAATGGAATACAATGTGGAAAAGTGTGAGGTTATGCACTTTGGAAGGAGGAATGGAAGCATAGACTATTTTCTAAATGGGAAAATGTTTAGGAAATCAGAAGCACAAAGGGACTTGGGAGTCTGTGTTCAAGATTCTCTTGAGGTTAACATGCAGGTTCAGTCGGCAGTTAGGAAGGCAAATGCAAGGGCTAGAATGGAAGAGCAGGGATGTACTTCTGAGGCTGTATAAGGCTCTGGTCAGACTCCATTAGGAGTATTGTGAGCAGTTTTGGGCCCCGTATCTAAGGAAGGATGTGCTGGCCTTGGAAAGAGTTCAGAGGAGGTTCACAAGAATGATCCCTGGAATGAAGAGCTTGTCGTATGAGGAACGATTGAGGACCCTGGGCCTGTACTCATTGGAGTTGAGAAGTATGAGGGGGGATTTTATTGAAACTTACAGGATACTGCGAGGCCTGAATTGAGTGGATGGGGAGAGGATGTTTCCACCAGTAGGGAAAACTAGAAGCAGAGGGCACAACCTCAGATGAAAGGGACGATCCTTTAAAACAGAAATGAGGAGGAATTTCTTCAGCCAGAAGTGGTGAATCTGTGGAACTCTTTGTTGCAGAAAGCTGTGGAGGCCAGGTCATAGAGTCATAAAGACTTACAGCATGGAAACAGGCCCTTCGGCCCAACTTGTCCATGCCGCCTTTTTTTTTAAACCCCTAAGCTCGTCCCAGTTGCCCACATTTGGCCCATATCCCTCTATACCCATCTTACCCATGTAACTGTCTAAATGCTTTTTAAAAGACAAAATTGTACCTGCCTCTACTACTACCTCTGGCAGCTTGTTTCAAAGACTAACCACCCTCTGTGTGAAAAAATTGCCCCTCTGGACACTTTTGTATCTCTCCCCTTTCACCTTAAACCTATACCCACTAGTTTTAGGTCATTGAGTGTCTTTAAGACAGAGATGGATAGGTTCTTGATTAATAAGGGGATCAGGGGTTATGGGGAAAAGGCAGAGGAGAATGGGAGTGAGAAAACTGTCAGCCATGATTGAATGGCGGAGCAGACTCGATGGGCCGAGTGGCCTAATTCTGCTCCTATGTCTTATGGACTTTTGATTCCACCCAGCCCCCATCCCCATAACCCTATGCATTTACCCTAGCTAGTCCCCCTAACACTAAGGGGCAATTTAGCATGGCCAATCCACCTAACCAGCACATCTTTGGACTGTGGGCGGAAACCGGAGCACCCGGAGGAAACCCACGCAGACACGGGGGGAAAGTGCAGACTCCAGTGACCCGAGGCAGGAATTAAACCTGGGTCCCTGGCGCTGTGAGGCAGCAGTGCTAACCACCGTGCCGCCCACTGCCACCGTCCCGCCCTCTATAAAGGTTGCAAATGCAAACTTTGCACAAGCGTGAATTTTAACAGAACAGGATATATACATGTCAATATAATGGTTATTTGTCAGTCACAACATAGTAGAAACATTTGATAGAACACTATCTGTAAGATGCCTCTGCATTCTATCAGGCTTCTGACAGTTGTGACACAATATCCCCTCAACAATTACAGACTATGATCAGATTCGCTAAATGCAGCGAAACACAGGAGGTAATTAAATATAGTCGCCTATATGGTGCATTCCTCCATTTGAATTGGAAATCTCTCATGGCCACATTTGTGCTGTCCTATCTATATCCATTCTTCCTACTGGCACCAGCGTCCGTTTCGAGTTACAGGAAACGACATTAGTGCAGTGATGTAATATACTGTTGACTATAATCAGTGCGAAAGCCACATTGTTTGTTGTGGATGCTTAATCCATGTCCAGGCCTGCAGCGGCTTTGTAATGACACACGATGTTCCATAGAATATAAGCCCGATTTGACTTTGGGTTACGTGCTTCTCGGGGGCTCAGAGTCAGACTCACAAAAGTTTAAGTTTTCTCTCGCACGCTGATGCGTGAGTTGCAAAAATGACTATTATTGTTATTTGGTTTCTGCCGTCTGTACTTAAAGCCGAGATATGATGGATTTGCAAACATCTTACTGAAGCATTAAAATTGAAAGAAGGACTCAAATGACACAAGCTAATGCGTGACCCTTGGCACAAATCCTATTTTTTAAGTGCTCATGACAGATTTTTGTGCCAATCGTAATGCAGGAGTGTAAGAACGCAACTAACCACAAAAAGGCAATAAAAAGGTCACCATAATCAAATGACTTAAGGAAAACAAGTTAATGACTGAGGAGGTAATTGTACTTAATACCAATGCAGGTGGGGGGGGAGCGTGAAATAATTGATCTAATGCACATCACTCAGGTGTAGGGGAATCATCCTCTCGAGTTCTTTAAAATGCTGAGAGGCAAAAATAATGTAGACATTAGCAAAGCAATAGGTACAAGCGCAGGACTGGAGAATACAGTTTAAAAATCATGCGCCTCAAGCAAATGCGAATAATTCTCCTGTCAAAGCAAAGGATAGGGAGAACTCTAAACCAAAGCAACAGAAACTGAAATAAACCAGCCATATGATGCACCAGGGGTAAAATCGAACTCTGCCAGGGTCTTTGCTTTCGAACAGGGAGGCGATGGCCTGCTGTTATTATCACCTTGGCTATTAATCAGCTAATGTTCTGGGGGTTGGGTCTGAATCCCACCACGACAGGTGGTGAAATTTGAATGCAATAAAAAATATCTGAAATTAAGAATTCCCTGATGATCACGGAACAATTGCCGATTGTCAGAAAAACCCATCTGGTTCACTCATGTCCTTTAGGGAAGGAAATCTGCTGTCCTTACCTGGCCTGGCCTGCATATGACTCTGGAGCAACAGCAATGTGGTTGATCCTCAACTGCCCTCTGAACAAGGGCAACTAGGGATGGGCAATAAATGTTGGCCAGCCAGTGACACCCATGTCCCACGAATGAATAATAAAAAAATCTCTTCCACAGTGAGCAGCGGAGGCTGGGTCATTGAATATATCCAATGCTGAGTTGAACAGATTTTTGACTGGCAAGGGGGGTCAAGAGTTATGGGGGCAAGATAGGAAAGTGAAGTTAAGGGCACAGTTCAATCTGCCATGGTCATACTGAATGGTGGAACAGGCTCAAAGGGCCAAATGGCCCACCCCTCCTCTTTCTTATGATCCTGGGATCTTATTTGTGAGCTAATGGGTCATTCATCCATTCTGCAGGCCACCTGACCTTCTTTTCCATTGACTTCAGTCGAGAGGGAAATTGGATAGTGTATACTGGATGAACAATTTAACATCATCCATCTTATACTATCAGCTAAAATTAATCATGGCAATCGATGATCCTTTTCACACAATTCTCTCTTTAGACATTTGTGGTCTAAGATTGATACATTGGTCTTTAGGAATGAGATTAGGTGAATTTCTTTCACTCAAAGGGTTGTGAATCTTTGGGATTCTCTATCCCAGAGAACTGTGGATGTTCCATTGTTGAACATACTCCTGACAGACTGATGGATATTTGGATGCTGCAAGAATTAAGGGCTAGCATGGAAAGGTGAAGTTGAGATAGATCAGCCATGACCTTACTGAAGGGTGAAACATTTCGAGGGGCCAAATAGTCTATTCTAACTCCTTTTCCTTATGGTCTCATATCATTGGCTGCATTGCTTTTGAATCACCACAATCTTTGTTGTGGCATATTCTGAGGTGTTGTCCAGCAAATTCTGGTGTAAATTTCCCCTTGGAGAATTGGGGAACGCAACAGTCTAACTTAAGACATTTGGTTACCAAATTTGCCATCCCAGGAAATTCCAGGCTATTTTTCCAGGTATTGAAATACTGCATATTTGAAACTTCTTGACTCCAGTTACCAAACAATGGCACTGGAACCAAAACTCAACAGCAACAGCAACTTAACTTGCATTTATATAGCATCTTTCATGGAATTGTTGTGGACAAGAATGAGAGCAAAGACTTGCATGAAGGTTTCTGCAGCAGATAAGCTGAGGCAGCGAGGATTTGAACAATGTCATGGAGGAAAAAATAGACAATCTCAGTAATGGTGCAACTATATGGCTGGGAGCTCATCATGGGGTTAAATGTAAAAGGGGGGGGATTTCTCCCATCTCCGTCCACCACAGAAATCGTAGCGGGCAGGGGGGCAGACCACGCAAAGGTCCATTGACCTCTGGCGGGATTCTCTGGTTTTGGAGTCAGCGTGGCCCTGAAGAATTCCACCCGGCATCAAGGTTATTAAGAGCCTGATTCAGTCTCAGTCAGCTGCCAAGGAGAGTAACAAAATCAGCCACAGGGGAGTGGAGTTAATGGTAAAATAACGTTTATTTAATAGTCACAAGTAGGTTTACATTAACACTGCAGTGAAGTTACTGTGAAAATCCCCGAGTCGCCACACTCTGGCACCTGATCGGGTACACTGAGGAAAAATTTAGCATGGCCAATTCACCTAATCTGCACATCTTTCAGACTGTGCGAGGAAACCAGAGCACCCGGAGGAAACCCACGCAGACACGGGGAGAACGTGCAAACTCCGCACCGACAGTGACCCAAGCCGGGAATTGAACCTGGGTCCCTGGCGCTGTGAGGCAGCAGCGCTAACCACTGTGCAGTAAGAACCAAAGACAAATGCTTCAGCCTTCCCAATATTTAATTGGCCAGAGTTTCTGCTCAGCCATTACAGTACTGGATCAACGCTTAGTCAAAAGGACAGTGTAAATTATATTTATCGGATAGTAGGTAGGAGCTTTGCCACAATGATGAAACGCTGTAACCTGTAAGCACCGTGAATTGGTGCAATTCTTTTCTTCAATGACCTTTGTGATGATTTCAGGACATTGAGATGCTGCTATCACTAACCATGCGTGGTTCTGTGATTATTCAGAAAGTTTCAAGTTTCATTAAGCAGATGGGGTGACGATGCGCCAGATTTGCAAAGAAAAATACCCCGTTGGCTGAAGATTACTGTTTCTCTTTCCTCATGATTTGGGTGCAGGGCTTTAAAATAAATATTTAAATAAACACATGAAATTCAGCCGAATCTCGCTGCGCTGCATATGAATAGATGATACTGTACATGTTTGTCAAACTGGGCTTTATGTTGGGAACCATGGCCGACCTAACAGAGAAGAAGCAACATACTGCATACTGGGGGCAGTACGGTGACACAGTGGTTAGCACTGCTGCCTCACAGCGCCAGGGACCCGGGTTCTTTCTTGCTTTCTTTCCTGCTTGATTTTCCAATCAGGTTTGACTCTGGCTTTGACTTTGGTCACTGTCTGTGTGGAGTTTGCATGTTCTCCCCATATCTGCATGGGTTTCCTCCGGGTGCTCCAGTTTCCTCCCACAGTCTGAAAGACGTACTGGTTAAGTGCATTGACCCGAACAGGCACCAGAGTGTGGCAACTAGGGGAATTTCACAGTAACTTCATTGCAGTGTTAATGTAAGCCTTACTTGTGATTAATAAATAATCTTTACTTTATACTGTTGCTGCAAAATCTTCAGTGAGTAGATCACGACAGCATGCGCAATTAAAACTTGATAAGAAGTCTAACAACACCAGGTTAAAGTCCAACAGGTTTATTTGGTAGCAAAAGCCACCAGCTTTCGGAACAGGCTGTTCCTTTGTCAGGTGGGTGGGATCACAAACAGGGCACAAAAAACACAAACTCAATTTACATGAATAATGATTGGAATGTGAGTCTTTACAGCTAATCAAGTCTTAAAGGTACAGACAATGTGAGTGGAGGAAGCATTAAGCACAGGTTAAAGAGATGTGTATTGTCTCCAGACAGGACAGCTAGTGAGATTTTGCTCATCCAGGCAAGTTGTGGGGATTACAGATAGTGTGACATGAACCCAATATCCCGGTTGAGGCCGTCCTCATGTGTTGATTAATGAGAAAATCAAGCAATTAAAACTTGCCAGAGGCTTGAATCCTGACATGCAAGTCCCTCACTGATGCGTCCAAGGTTCTGTTGCTCTTCCCTTATTCCCCTGATAGTTCAGAAGTGTCAAACCTGGGGTCTGTCAATTCTAGAATGTTCAGCAGTTCCACCGCTGGATTTGTGAACCTAGAAGGTTCTCTCTACTCCTACAGACTAGTCAGAATGCTGCCCCTCTAAGAGCTGCTGTGGGCCTTTACGTGCTGAGCAATTTGCCATTCCCTACAATATCAGTGCGCTTTACCCCCTCCCACCCAACCATCCCCCTGCCACCCCCACCTCCAGCCCAGCCCATTCCTCAAATGGAGTTAATATTAGAAAGCAAGGCAGATCCAAAAAATTATCTCAGTTTTGGCATTTATGATAGTTTGAAGGTACAAGCCTATTTTCAGCCAGAGTCAAACCTGATTGGAAAATCAAGCAGGAAAGAAAGCAAGAAAGAAAAAAGAGAGAGAAAGAAAAAAAGAAAGAAAGAGAGAGAGAAAGACAGACAGAAAGAGAGACAGGGCGGCACGGTAGCACAGTGGTTAGCACTGCTGCTTCACAGCTCCGGGGTCCTGGGTTCGATTCCCGGCTCAGGTCTGTGTGGAGTTTGCACATTCTCCTCGTGTCTGCGTGGGTTTCCTCCGGGTGCTCCGGTTTGCTCCCACAGTCCAAAGATGTGCGGGTTAGGTTGATTGGCCAGGTTAAAAATTGCCCCTTAGAGTCCTGGGATGTGTAGGTTAGAGGGATTAGCGGGTAAATATGTGGGGGTAGGGCCTGTGTGGGAATGTGGTCGGTGCAGACTCGATGGGCCGAATGGCCTCCTTCTGCACTGTAGGGTTTCTATGATTTCTTCTATGAAAACAGAGAGACAGAAAGAAAGACAGAACAGAACAAAACAAAAAGAAAAAGAAAGAGAGACAGAGAAAAAAAAGGAAGAAAGTCAGCCGATCACAGGATGTCCCATGTACATTACAACCAATGACGTACATTTGAAATGTAGTCATGTAGTCAGCATTGTATAGCCCATTACCTTCATCAGTCACAGAATTGAGAAATGTTGGACAAAAACCTTACTCTGGTCAGGGGTTGAGGTCTGTTGCCCCACTTGCTGATTACTGGGTCACATTGTGAACAATGCCAGGCAGTGACTGGTCCCCTCTATACCTTCTTGGAATTACTTTCGCATTACATGTGGTTATGATATTTGCATCAATGCAGTCAAACTACCAGTTAAAAACATTTGACATACTTACTGCCAAATGCCACGAGATTTTTCCAGACACCCATAATGCCCCTGGGAGCGTGAACTAAGCGATTCTTTTTCAGATGTCAATCATTCACCGCTCTTTTATAGATCTTTCTTTCACTGTAAAATACAACCTGATCTCAAAATATTGCCTAACCTAAAAGGATCAGAGCACCTAATGCTCCAAATCAGATTACACTTGTGACACACAAAGTCATAAATGACATTACCAGATGACCATTCGATATCCCACTCTTCCGTAAGTCCTATAAAATCCTGTGATACCGGCAACAATGTCTATGGTGTCCCTGGGATTCCTTACTTGTGTTGAGGTACTTAAAGAAAATTATATCTAACAAAGATAACTGTTATCATGGCAGTGTGTTATAGGTCTTTGAATCAACCAAATGAGAATCTGATAACATCAATTCTATTTACCACAAGAACATAATCTTCACGCACATCTCTTCTTTATCAGAGGTTAAGGAGGGTTTCTCTTTATAATAACTCGGGTGATCAAAAATTTAGATTGTAACTGAGGTGAGAACACATCAAATTTGACTTTAAGTAGTTTACATCATCACGTCACACTCGGAGCAGTTCAGAGCAGTGCTCTGTAATGTTTTTGTTTTTAGCCCTTTCTAGACACTCAACTTGTTTCTATAAAAACTGCAGAAAGAAAGAAAAAGTTGAATTTATGTCATGCTTTTCACATTCTCAGGACTTCTCATAGAATCATTGAATCCCAACAGTGCAGAAGGAGGCCATACGGCCCATCGAGCCTGCGCCGACAACAATCCCACTCAGGCCCTAACCCTGTACCTCCACAAGTTAACCCCCGCTAGTTTCTCCCCCCCCCCCCCCCGCAACACTAAGGGGCAATTTAACATGGCCAATCAACCTAACCCTCACATCTTTGGACCTCTCAAAGGCTTTGCAAACAATTCAATGTTTCGCAAGTGTAGTCACAGTTTGATGTAGAACGTACAGCAGCCAATTTGTGCACAGTAAGCTCCCACAAACAGCAATGCGATACTGTCCAGATAATCAGTTCTTTTTTAGTAATGTTGATTGAGGATATTGACCAAACCACTAAGGATAACGCTCTACATTTCTTCAAAATAGTGCCGTGGAATCTTCTGCATTCGCCCAACCTGTGCACAGGGTCTCGGTTTAGCATTTCCTCTGTAAGACGCCACCTCTGACAATACAGCACTCCTTCAGTGCTGTAACCGGAGGGTCGGCCTGGATTTTTGTCTCAAGTGTCTTTTTTTATGAATTTGCAGGATATTTGATTTGATTTGATTTATTTATTGTCACATGTATTAGTATGCAGTGGAAAGTATTGTTTCTTGAACACTATACAGACAAAGCATACAGTTCATAGACAAGGAAAAGAGAGAGTGCAGAAAGTAGTGTTACAGTTATAGGTAGGGTGTAGAGAAAGATCAACTTAATGCAAGGTAAGTCCATTCAAAATTCTGATGGCAGCAGGAAAGAAGCTGTTCTTAAGTCCGTTGGTACGTGGTATCAGACTTTTGTATCTTTTTCCCGATGGAAGAAGGTGGAAGAGAGTATGCCAGGAGTGCGTGGGGTCCTTAATTATGCTGGCTGCTTTGCCGAGTCAGCGGGAAGTGTAGACAGAGTCAATGGATGGGAGGCTGGTTTGCGTGATGGACTGGGCTACATTCACGACCCTTTGTAGTTTCTTGCAGGAGCCATACCAAGCTGTGATACAACCAGAAAGAATGCTTTCTATGGTGCATCTGTAAAAGTTGGTGAGAGTCGTAGCTGACATGCCAAATTTCCTTCATCTTCTGAGAAGGTGGAGGCGTTGGTGGGTGTTCTTAACTATAGTGTCGGCATAGGGTGACCAGGACAAGTTGTTGGTGATCTAGACACCTAAAAACTTGAAACTACAAAGTGGTACTTTGCAGGCCTGGAGAGAGGCAAGAGGGCTAAAACTGAGCACAGATCCTCCCGCAGCTGACAAAAGAAGTGCTTTCATTTGAATCACTCATTGAAATGAGGTCCCATTTGCCTGTTCCAATGATTCAAACATCCCAGTGCACTGTATTCAAAGTGACCTTGCTATACTCAAAATGCATGCTTTGTTTGCCCACATAGGAACAGGCACTATACTTTAAAGTAACTACTTGTGCCTAAAACATTTTGAGATGCTTCTGAAAGACATGACATCCAAGCTAACTTTTGATTAATGTCCTCATGGTCACAGTTTTCCACTTCTATGAGCTATAATCTACACTTCAATGTAAAATGTTACAGGGTACACATACAAGCACCGGTGTGTTGTACATTGCATTGTGCATGTCTTATACCGAGGGGGACAAGTCACCAATTTAACTCAGGCCAGTGATTTAGGCTCTGTTCACTCATTAGCATGAGGCTCAGGCCATTTAACTTCCTGGCATGATTTGCATGTCCCAGGTGTTATCCCTTGTTGAAACTCAGCATCCATTAAAGTCAATGGAAATAAAAACAGTGAGAGGATGGAAAATGGTTTGCAGATTCACCGGGCAGAATTCTCTGGCCACTCATGCCCTGCTGCCGCTGCTGGCGAGAATGGAGAATTCGGCACTCATCCCAATCTCCATTCACAGCAGCGGGACCGGAGAATCCCAGCCATGGGCAAAGTCGGAGAATCAGGCCCAATATCAGCCATGTTTTTGAATACTCGCTTAAAAGCACAGAAAGAAGTTTCACAACATCAGGTTAAAGTCCAACAGGTTTATTTGGAGTCATGAGCTTTCGGAGCGCTGTTCCTCCATCAGGTGAGCCTTTAGGTAAGGCTTCTTTAAAGGCCTAATTGACATTGCTAAATATCCATTCGCTGTCAGTGTTATGGTTCTCATGCATTGCGCTAATCTTTCATCTCATGCTCAGTTAGCTTACTCACCTGATACCTCATCAACTGACCCCTTACCTCTCATTACGTCACCCAACTTAGTTTCTCCCTCTTCTATTCAAATGGAATGAAATATATTGTGGAGCTCATACTTTGTGTAATTATCTCAAAAAGCTTATGATTTGATTTTGATTTGATTTGATTTAGTATTGTCACATGCATAGGTATACAATGAAAAGTATTGTTTTTTGCCCGCTAACAGACAAAGCATATCGTTCATAGAGAAGGAAAGGAGAGTGTGCAGCATGTAGTGTTACAATCATAGCTAGGGTGTAGAGAAAGATCAACTTAATGCGAGGTAGGTCCATTCAAAAGTCTGATGGCAGCAGGGAAGAAGCTGTTCTTGAGTCAGTTGGTACGTGACCTCAGACTTTCGTATCTTTTACAGGTCACGGTGCAGTCAGAAAACATTCTTCGGTGAATGACATTGAGAAATATGTCTTGACTGCTCCAGGGAATGCAGGTGAGGCTGACACTACACTGCTGTTAGGCATGGAGCATTTTACCCACCCCATAACAGCACTGGAAATGTATCTTTCATTTAGCTCAATATAACCCTTTGATTGGCAAGGAAGTGATACGGTGTACTGGTGTACCTGCGCCGTTTGTAATATCGTGCCAAGGCACAAGTTTACAATTGTTAAGCAGTCACTTCAGGGGCTAACAAAGCTTCTCCAATAGTCCAGTAAGTGCATCATCTAAGGTCAATACAGGGTCAGTGTTGAGGTTATTAATCTCAGCTCAGGCAGGAGCTGGAACCCTATAATTGGCCAGGGAGGGGAAAACCTCAGCAGGGTTCTCAGTCGGCAGTGTTTTCCAGTGACCACAGCTGGGGAGTACACGTGTGCAGAGATGAGATAAGGATGGGATTTGAATTTGACTGTCATTGTCCTCATGATAACATGTGTTATCAATGATCACTCTCAATACTCACATGTGAAAAATGACCACTTGGGTAAGGCATTAGATGGTGTGTGAAGGTCAATATTTAAAACAGTGATATGTTTGAATCTGATAGGTTATTTATGGCATGAAGGGGGTACATGTCTAATGAGGAAAAGAGCGAGAAAACCCTTGAAAAGATAGTGAAAAATAAGAATGAATATTTAAAGAGCTGGATTACTGGAGCGAGAGTGGGGGAGGGGATTGATAGCGGGAGATACAGGATGTGACAAAGGAGGGGGAAAATGAGTTGGTAAAAGATGGGAAAGAGGAAGGGAGAAGGCAAGTTAGAGGCTATCGCTGGAAACCTCCAGCCTCACCGCAACTGGGATTCTCCAGTCCCACTGCAGTGAATGGAGTCTTGGCTGATTGCCACATTCACCATTCTCATTGGCAGCAGGGGTGTGGGGAACCATATTGGAGAATCCTGTCCGCAGGTGTAGCTTATTTGTTTGTGTGAGAAATTGTGTTATTTTTGTGAATGGAGGCATCTTGCTTTGTTACCCTCACAGGGTTTTTGCTCTGTGAGTACCACCCCGAGCTTGAAAAGCTTTGGACAGTCCTGGATGATGTGAATATCCAGCCCATTACGTTTTGCTTTTAAATCTCGGTCATACTGTTTGAGTGGATAAATAAACCCCAAGACTTGAACAACTTAGCAGAATGAGAAAAGTAACATTCTAGGGAACATTTCCAAATTCCTGACTTTCAACGGAAAGGAACAGAACTAAAAAACAGCAACTCTAAAAACAGACTCCACATTCTATCCTGCCCAACAATGTGGAACAAAAATGTTTACTTAAGCGACAATGTCAAAGCATCGTCATTGTTAATGTCATCAATTGATTCCAGCTTTCACTTCATGGCAATCTCAGCACTCCGCCATTTCTGGTCACTTTGTACATCCTCAATTTTAATCACTCTACCAACGGTGGTTGGGCCTTTGATTGTCAAGGCTCCAAGCTCTGGAATTTGCTCCTTGAACCTCTCTGCCTCTCTCTCTCCTCCTTTAAAGTACTTTTTAAAACCTTTCCCTGTGATCATCTGCCCTCAATATCTCCTCTGTTGGGCGTTACAGTGGACAGTGGTTAGCACTGCTGCCTCACAGCGCCAGGGACTCCGGGTTCAATTCCTGGTTTGGGTCACTATCTGTGTGGAGTTTGCATGTTCTCCTCATGTCTGCGTGGGTTTCCTCCAGGTTTCCTCCCACAGTCCAAAAGACGTGCTGGTTAGGTGCATCAGCCATGCTAAATTCACCCTCAGTGTACCCGAACAGGTGCCAGAGTGTGGCAACTAGCAGATTTTCACTGTAACTTCATTGCAGTGTTAATGCAAGCCTACTTGTGACATTAATAAATAAACTTTAAACTTTGTAGTTCAGGTTAGTTGGATTGGCCATGGTGAAAGCACGGGGTTATGGGGATTATGTTGAGGGGTGGTGGGCCTGGGTAAGATGCTGTTTCAGAGAGTCAGTGCAGACTAGAAGGCCAAATGGCCTCCTTCTGCACTGTAGGGATTCTATGAAAGGAAGCGGTCTGAGAATGGACTGAAGGCAAGAGTCAGGGGACCTATGGAGTTGAGGATTATCATTTCAGATCAGCCATGATCTCATTGAATGTCAGAGGAGAATCGATGGGCCAAATGGCCTACTTATGGCTCCTACATCTTATGGCCTTACGAAGTATAGATGTTCTCTTCAGACCCCTGTATTCAGGAGAGGATGTAGGGCTCCAGAAGGTGGGTGGGTCAAGGCCCTTCAGGGATTTGTAGATGAGATTTAACTTGTTGGAGGCTGGTTGGCAATGGGGGTTTCCAAAGACAGGGGATGGTTAGTAGGGCACGATAAAGATTGGTGTAAGTTGCAGTTTATGGAGAGTGGCAATAGAAGCCAGCTCGGAGAGCATTGGAATACATGAGTCTGGTAGTGGGAAAGGCACTGCATTATGATTAGGGGGAGAAAGAGAGGAAAGTTTAATGATTGCCATGAAGAAAAGAAAATGAGGAAAGAAATTGGTTGGGTGTTGAGGTGTAAAGCAAAGAATAACGAGAGGAAATAAAGAAGAGGAAAGGTTCAGGGTTTTACAAAGTTAGTTGGTTTGCTTTCAATTCCACCCACAGAAATGCAAATTTCCACTGTTCTAAATTATGCTGATGGTTTGTGGTGAAGATTTTGTTTCCTTTCCTTCCAGTTTCATTTTCCCCTCAGGCAGTGATCTGGATCCTCAGGCCTTCTAGTTTGGGGCCTTGGGCCTACTCTTT